>NC_080478.1:16394370-16735620 GCF_030265055.1 Doryrhamphus excisus
TCTCACGGTAAAATTATAGAAAAATCTCTGTGTGAATTTTCAAACCCAAGTCTTCCCAATCTTCATACTGTGTGACCCGTATTGCTTCCTGTGTCACTTAATAAATACATTTATTTAGCTGAATGTGTTAGCATGTTACTTTGAGGTGGAAAACGTCCAAAATGAGATACATTTGTCAGGATCGTCATTCGCTCTGCTCTTTTAAAAACACAAATCTGAATGAAATATGAATCTATGAACAGCCTTAGTCAAAGACTGCACTAATCTTATACTATCTTCAGTGTACCAGACACAGCTTGCTTATCAATGTGTCAATACGATAAGACATAATGTTGATGTGGTTAGAACTCATTCAGCCATGTCCGGCCGCCCCTGATAAGGGTGACACTGGCATATAAACAATTGTTTCCCCAGGTCCTTCAGACTTGGTATGGGTTATGATTTGTAGAACTTAGCTATGACTGCATGTTCCTTTTGTGCACCTCAGCAACTTTTCCTAGTTTAGCTGTTCTTTTTTTATTGCATTACTTCTTTTTTTTTTTACATCACAGGACTGTGTTTTTATGTGGAAGCTTCATAAAAGACCTTCACGCTACACTCAAATGTCCCCTGTCTCTGCATGTGGGGTCCACCCATATGCACACAAAATGCAACAATGTTGTTAGGTGCACAATTACTGGGAAGCTATAAGTGTGGATCCATCCGTCCATCCAGATTATTCCACTTATATTCACTTATATAAATATAAGGGGGTGGTGTAAAACCATGATCACTTCAGAGGCCGTAGGAAAATAAGAGGGGCCCCCCACTAGATCTCAATGGCGTTTAGGTCAGGTGAGCGCGGGGGCACATATTCTAAAACTACAAACTACTATTGGAAAATTAAAATTAAGAAACAGCTCCATCTTGGCCTAAGTTACTAATAAATGTGTATATTGTATTTACATTGCGCTAACAGTTCTACTACCATACAAAACACAACAATGATAGTTGATAGCATTTGTGACAGGTGGATCAGCAGTTTTAAGTGATTGCACATAATGTGCCTGTATATGAATGAAGTCATATGGACCATAAATACAGATGCCTTCACACTCACTCTTGCTCGTCTTCTGATGAGAACTCAGAGTCCTCCTTATCCTGAGCTACAGCTGGCATCTCCGCAGAGAGACAGCTAAAATCCTCCAGGGATCAAGTGTCAACCATTGCAGCCGCCGTCCTGAGGCAAACATAAATACAATACTGTATGTTTCAATCAGAAATTGATTCGATTCTACAACAGCCACATCTAACCGATGGTTATTGTAAATAAACTTAGCACAAAAAAACATGCCGTGACATTACAAGCGGTAAATTCAAACAGTCGAACAAACGTTAGCTCACAAAAAATCACACGCAATGAAAAAAGGATAGCCGTATGTGTGTGGCGAGCTAAGCAGAAGAGAATGATTTATAGGAAGACAATCAAAAATCGTTTTGCAGTGACAAATAGGGAAAAGAACACGTTAACTTGCCTTGTTTTATCCAGCCTGCTACAAGCTAACTAGCTTAAATATGCAAGGAGAGTTGACGATCACTGCTAATCTTCCTGGTTACTACAACAACAGTGTAGCAACAGAGCACTGCGCGTGCGCACTTTTGGGTTTCCTGTGCGGTGGAAGACCACCTCTTTGGTTCGACGTTTTTTTTTTCCTTCTTATGCAACGTCAAGAAATTACATTTAATATATAAAAAATTAAGAAAGCACATTAATAACCAATTGTGGCGGTTGTACAGTCAATGTCCAGTTGTCCATTGACAGCTGAGGAAAAAAAAAATATAAAATCTTGCAATATGCACCTTAAAGCGAATTGTATACTAAAACAAGTAAACAAGTAAATATAATGAAAATAGCGAACATACTTCTAGACAGGGCATTATCTTGTTCCTAGTGTTGAGTCTTTGTACAACCATGACCAACCACACGTTAGATTCTGGAATTGCCTCAGACTATTGGTTAAAAATAAAAGTGGGCGATACCAAAAAGGACACGCGGACCAATCAAAGCGATGGTACGACTGGATGAACCCAGTGAAGTAGGGTTTGTCATTGGACAGCCAGTCTGGCCTTCTATTGAAAGACGACAAACACATTTATTAACTTCATTGCTTTGCATGCTGTTATTTTATTTTCAGTGTTATCATAATGTTTTGATAAACACCGGCATGAACATCTATCATTAATGTCATTTGGTACCTTGTTCAAAGCAAAGGTTACGACAAAACAGCTCTTTTTGTCAGGTGCAATACTTGCTAGCTGGGAGTCATCGGTCCGTTCAGGTAATAAACAGGTAATACTAACACCTGACACCCTCTGTGGAACATAAACAGATAAATGCTTATATTAATGCAAATAACTCTAGGAGCAGCAGAAGAGATGAGTCGCTTCCTAAACGTCCTGCGGAGCTGGCTGGTGATGGTTTCTGTCATCGCCATGGGAAACACGGTGCAGAGTTTCAGAGATCACAGCTTCCTGTCAGAGAAACTCTACACAGGAACACCTCAGTTTGGTAATCTACGTTCATCAATAGTCATGCTTACTCATCCCATTAATTGCTCGTATGAATAAATTGTATTATGTATTGTCAATACCTGCTGGTCAGTTTTGTGCCAAGTAGAATTGTTATAATATGTCAACTAAGAATGCATGTATCCTGTCTTCTCCTCAGTCAATGGTCTTCAAGCACGGACGTTTGGCATTTGGACCTTACTGTCATCCATCATCCGCTGTGCCTGTGCTATTGATATCCAGAACAGAACGTAAAGTATAATGTGATTTTGCCGTGTTTTTGTGGTCAATCTCCAATATTATTCCAATGTTATTTTGTGTTACACTGGCCCTTCCAGGCTGTATCACATCACCTTGTGGACATTTGTGTTAGCATTGGGTCATTTTCTATCCGAGACGTTTATCTACAAAACCGCACCTCTCACCATCGGGGTCATGGCACCTCTTATTGTGGCCAGTAAGTATTATTCCCAATTACAATTTCCTTCCTAGCATGGAATTTAAGTTGAATTCAGTATCCCATGTTTTTCCAGGTTTCTCAGTCATAGCCATGCTGATTGGATTCCAGTGTTTTCCAGAGAATCCAGAAGAAGTGGGAGCACGGCAGAAGAAACGTAACTGAATGTTCTTGTGTCCAAATGACCTGTTTGGATGGACTGTGTGGTGTGCTGCTTCCCTCAGACTTTCTCAGAGCTATACACATTGATTCTTTGTTTATTTCGAGGTTTATTTATTCAGACAATGGAAAATAAACTGAGCACTGTTTGCTTTGTGTCGTGAAAATCATTCCACTCCAGTCTAAAGTCAAATATAATAGAATAATTTATTGAATGTGTTTTAAATGACAAGGAGCATCAAAGATACTTCACAGCTTTGTCCTTAAAATTCCACAATGTGATAAATTAGTAACCCTAAAAATTGCGTCATCTTTGAGAGAAAAAAAAGTAATCACAAGACACGCCACAACAAAACAAATAAAACAAATTCATGACAAACTATGCACACTACGCCTTTTCTCAGTAACCTGTGTATAGCACTATGTATTTAATCAAATATTTGTCATTTTTCTCATGAAAAATGACCCATTTGCCTCCTCCTCTTGATAGTGAAGCAGATATCAATCCTCAAGTTCCTTTCTCAGATCTGGAGGAGGTCTCTTACAGTAAAGCAAGGACAAAACTGACCTTCCAAAGCGTTGACAAGATGCACAGCATCAACAGTTTCTGTAATCAGTAAAATTCTGAGGTAATACGTTTGTGTGATCCAGCATGACATGCAGAAAGCCTTCCAGCAGCCATGACAGGAAAACACAGTTGTCCATTTGTTAATCTTTACCATTAAAGGTCCCATATTATAGTGTTTTTCACAATTTTAAAAAAAGCCGCAATGCTGTAATTCTGTAATTTAGACAGTTTAACAGTGTTTTTACTAAGCCCTCCTGGGTTTGTGTGTCAGTAGCTTTAATGCTAATGAGTTGTGCCTGACTCACTTTCTACATAAACTTGTCTTCTATCATACAATAGTGTAACATTAAGGAGTGTGACAGGAGGACACAAACGTTAGCAACACTAGCATGGCTATGTGTGCTGCAGTGCTAATGTTACAGTCACATTTAAACAAGAAACGTCATGCTGGGTTAGCCCGTTTGCTGAAGAAATGATCAACCTGACAGCTCCCACGTCTGGAGTTGACTGTCGGATCGTTAGCAGAGCGCCATGATTCATTTTCAGATGTGTAATGAATACTGCACATCTACTGGCGACAGCTGGTATAATATCATTTTAGTTAATAATGCTGCATAATGCCCTGTGGTTGGCTGGCGACCAGTCCAGGGTGTACCCCGCCTCTTGCCTGGAGACAGCTGGGATAGGCTCCAGCATCCCCGTGAGGATAAGCGGTAGAAAATGAATGAATTTTGCATAATAGGGGACCTTTAAAATATTGCTAATTATGACAGAAAACACTACTGACACTAAAACGGTTTTAGGGTAGCAGGTCATTAAAAAAAACACTTTACACTTAACTTGATATTCAAGCTTAAAGGAAAACTGCCCATTATCCACAATCCTTATGTGAGACATGAATACATATATTTTTCTTTTTTCTCCTCATTCTAAAGCTAAACAGCTAAAAAGACGCAGCTAAGAATGCCTATAATGGGTAAACACTTATTCCGTCCAAGTAGCATGTTACAAAATTTGGAAATTTTGTAAAATCAAGTGTGATAAAGCATGACTTTAATTTGATACCACATTCACTTCTCTACCCAATATATTGAAGACGTTAGAGCATATTTTATACCAGAAAATAGGTCATAAGCCATAGGCAATGTGTCCCATTATGTGTAGTAATGAGCTGTCTCTTTTTATCTGCTTTTATATCTTTAGAACACACAGAAAAGTGAAAGACGTGCTCATCTCTCACATGAGGATTGTGGATGAGGGTCAGAATTGAGGAATGTAAAGACATGAGGTTGAAGTGCATTGTACTTGTGCTTGTTTTGGGATTAGAATATCATGTATGAGTGTACAGTATGTGTGTTATGGCACAGTGCAACAAATATGCAGCAGGGTTGTCGGTTGCTACCGCGACCAATCTGCGTCGACAAGGCTTCATAGCAGAATGCATGGTGACTATGGTGCTTGTATTCTTAATTAAAGCTTCCCTTCTGTCAGGTTCTCAGGGGGCGAGATGTTTTCAGCTTGAATGGCAGATATTTTCTGTAAAGAACAGAAAAATTATATATTTACATACAGGGACAGCTCATATGGATAAACATTTCTGTCAATATACCAGAGTCCTTTGACTTATATATTTACTATACTCTATATAACCTTCGGTATCTTACAAATAGCCCCCAAAAGCTTGGGTGCATTGCTGCTTAGGGGTTACACATTGACCACTATTGGTTTGGAGTATAATAATCTCTATAATAATCTCTGTGTCATCAGGCCAGAATTACAAGTTAAATATTAAATATTCATTTAGCCTGTTAGTTTTGTGTTAACATTTTTGGCTTTGTGGCTTTTATTTGGTTAGACTGTGTTTCGGTTAGAGCCTTCCGAGACAAATGAATGACACTAACCAAGGTTCCACTCGTATTTGTTTATGTGGGGAGTATTTTTATTAAAGCAGTATTTGTCCCTACCTTGGCAGATGTGTGTTTTGTTTTTTTTATTGAGGTTGTAGTTTTATGTCAAGTCTGCCGTTGCCAGGGGCTGCTGCAAGATGTGCCCCCGTAGTCCTGCACCAACGTCTCTGAGCCTGCAGGCTGGAATAATAGCTTGGGTGTCACGCCTCTGAGGGGCACCAATGGAACTTCCATGCAACAGACCGCTTTAAGCGCAGAAAACCCAGCACACCCAAATAATTGCCTGCTGCCGATCCAACAGTAGGGTCTCTGAGTATGGACTTATTTGTAGCATTCAATTCACTGCGCTTTAGATTTGAGTTGCATTTAAGAGGTGTTGGAAAAGGACGTTGCTGGTTTTAAATAAGTCCACACATAAGACCTCCTCACCAGCATGCACTCCTCTCATGCTGAGGCCATGCTACTCCCATGTGAAAACAAAAACATTCATTTTATCCAGCATGGAAGCAAATTAACGTTTAGTAGAAAATGTTACGCTTTCTTCAGAACAGGCTGCAGAGTTGTCAGAGTAAGCAGAGAGAGGACTTGTTTTGAGCGTTGAGATTGAGCAGTGCGTTCATTCATTCATTCATTCATTCATGTGCATGCCTGCAGCAGTGCAAAGCAATGTGAGGCTCACAGCCAAAAGCAACCAGCAGCTCTTGATTAGCGTTATTTCAGCACAAAATATGCAAAGAAAGAATCCCTCTCAAGCAGGGTTTCCCAAACTTGGTAACCAAAAGTATTTTTTTTCCATTGTGTAAGTACATTTTTATTAATCTTTGTTGTAATAAATGGAGCATTAGCAGTACTTTATGTACATTATTTTACGGCATTTTCTGGAGAAAAAAAGGAGTTTGAGAAAGAGTGCTGTAGAGGGATGTGACGATGCAATCTGTGATGTGCTTACACTAATTATTTGTTCCTCGGCCTGGAGATTGGCTTTTTGCCTCCGGAGGTCAGACTTGATAAATCCTGTGATAAATACAAAAAAAGAGTTTTTGAATCCCACCATAACAAAGTTGTTGTAATTATGTTTAAAGACTTTAAACATCAAAACTAAATTCTCATGACATGAAACAAGAAGATTCTGCATCCGATTGTGCCACTAGATGGCAACCTTACATCCTTGAACGATTGAAATACCTTGAAATGCTTGTTTGGGCTTCTATTGTTTGTGAAGGTTTTCCAGCCTTGTTAGTCTGTCGGAAATCTTACCAGTCATTACAGTTCCTATCAGCAGAAAGACACACAGGAAGATGTTTCCCCCCAAAGTACCCCATCTGTCAATTATCTTTCCCTGGGAAATGGTGAAAATGATTCCAAAGATCTGAAATTGAATTGGTTCACAAAAAATGTAATTTCTTCATTAGTATCATTTAAAAAAATATTAAATTATTATAAATTATCTGCACTGACCTGAGCTGAACAGTTAAGGAGTCCAGATGAGGTCCCCTCTGATTCTGGGTAAGTGAGTTCGACTGCAAACTCAAAGCCCAGAGGAAGGTAACCGGTCATGAAGAAGCTGTAGAATCACATGCTCATATAAAACCTCTCATATTGTAATATAAAACATTTCCGAGTCATTAACAAACATAAAAATAAACCTTACCAAAGAATTCCTGTGGGAGAAATGTGCTCATAATATTCATTAAATGGAGAATCATGGGGTTGGTGGCCTTTACTCTATAATGATTACCCACCTGTAATGATTACCCACCCTAAAACTCCAGATGTGATAAACACCAGCCACAGGTGACCCAGGTTGAGAGTGAAGGCGTACACCAGCATCCCGACGAGGGAGAGAACATACACAACCAGTGTTGTCTGTCTGAGAAGAGGACAGAATCAGAGTGTCTATTAAGTGTTAATACGGCAAAGCAACAATTTGAAATCCACTTTAATCAGATTTGACTTTGACAAAAATGTTTTAGATCGGAGTCCTGTGAGGTGGATTATAATTGTTATGCAAAAGTTAATCAGAGGGCCTCAATCCTCCAGGGTACTTGCACAAAACCACTTAAGAATAGAAAACCTGATGACCTCAAGTTTTTTTTTTTTAATGCTGGGAATGTTAATGTTGACAAAGTCCACAGTTTGAGCCAAACACAGTAATGCTGGTTGACAAGTTGTCTTCAAAAACGATGACAAACACAAACAGGCATCTCACAGAAATGAGCACAACTTTACTCTACCTATATCTGTAATTAAAGGCAATGTTTGACCAAGACTGAAAATCCTCTATCTCTGAGAATGACGTTTGTCATAGCACGGGCCATCTGCACAGGCTTATTCTGGTCCAGCACTTTCTTGAACAACCACGCGTAAAATAATGGTTTTGTTAACATAACAAAGTCCTTTGACTCTCTCCCGCATACTTTAAGACAAGAGAGTGTGTATACAAAATCAACGTGGACCTGGTTGCTTTGACAAGCTGAACATCCAACTGGCATTTGAGGAATCCAAACAATCTATCAAGTCAAAACAGACAGATTAATTTCTATTTCATTGTCACTGGTGAAAACTGCGCTCTTTCGAGAGAAGATCCAAGTTTGATGCAGATAAGCACAAAGCTGGATAGGACACAAGGGGACTACTGGAGTCTCGCCTGTCGGTTTAGATAAGCAGAGAGGGTCATCAGAACAAAAAAAATCACATCCGCACTTCTGATTTTCATTCGTGTCCACTTTGCACACTGTCATCTCTCCATGAGAAAATGTTTAAGCACCCACGCGAGGAGACTGTGTTTAATAACACAACTAGGGCCACAGTACATAACAGCAACTGTGGATCCATGAGTGCTACTGCTATCACAGATGCTCCTCTTGTATCTTGACACTAATTGTTGATCAAATATGCTGCTGTTGTTCTAGTGCAAATAGTGTAAATGTAGTGCAAATGGTATAGCGCTCATAATAAATGTTCATTCATTCATTTTCTACCGCTTTTCCTCACGAGGGTCGCGGGGTGCTGGAGCCTATCCCAGCCGTCTTCGGGCGAGAGGCGGGGTACACCCTGGACTGGTCGCCAGCCAATCACAGGGCACATATAGACAAACAACCATTCACACTCACATTCATACCTATGGACAATTTGGAGTCGCCAATTAACCTAGCATGTTTTTGGAATGTGGGAGGAAACCGGAGTACCCGGAGAAAACCCACGCATGCACGGGGAGAACATGCAAACTCCACACAGAGATGGCCGAGGGTGGGATTGAACCTGGGTCTCCTAGCTGTGAGGTCTGCGCGCTAACCACACGACCGCCGTGCAGCCCATAATAAATGTAATTCACACAAATAAATAAAACCCTGCAAATTAATACTCTATTTGTCCATACCGCAAAAAACAGTCTTTATGTTTTACTTTATTTTTACTTGGACAGTCAGTAAGTTTCCATGCCATTCAACTTCAAACACATTTCCCATTTTACATACTAAGTGCATAAGAGCAAATTGTAATGCTAAGAAGTGTCATATGACACTTAACAAGCTTGTTTAACCATGTTTAGCAACTGGGCTTTAATGGTTGACGTATCACGTCATGAATAATAATCATTCATGAACTGTTTGGAAACTTGAATACATGTTTACTGTATTTGAATTCCACACCTCAATCTCAAGAAATATGATCTTACTTGTATGTTTTAGACTTGTCCAGCCAAATGCCACATATGAGCGACCCCACCATGCCGGCAATGACAATGGTCAGACCGATCCTGCCTGCGTTTACCTCCTCTCCCTAAGAGAAAACGTATTGACATTTTTGTTTTAGAAGTAGTAAAATACTGTTACAGTTTGCATTTATCTTATCCACAAGGCCCTGAGGTGCTTCAATGACAGTTAGCTGTGTCAAGGGCATTTTACTGGCATCGAGAGTTCAAAGCTGCACATTCAGACATGACATATTATGACAGCAGCGGCCATATTGAGACTTACTGGATAGTGTTCAATGATCATTCGATTCAGTAGCGTAGACACAGCATAGAAGCAGCCAACATTCAGTCCTGCAAATAAATTTTAAAAAGTAGATATTTTGTATTGATACAGCCATAATGATGTGTGACAAGCCTTCACCGGACTTTGGGATAGACCAGGCTACTGATGGTGTGGGAAAGGCTGCAGAGGTTAGAGACCCACCATAGCTGACAACTAACAGCATGAAGGGCTTGTTGCGCAGCAGCCTCCAAATCGAAGCCCGGTAAGAATACTGCTCTTGAGTAAAGCACCTGGCCTGGGCTTGGGCCTGTGTGGGAGGGAGCTCTGGTTTCTCCTGAAAAACTAGAAGACACGGTGGAGAACATTATGGATTTAAAAGGTCAAAAAGAGGACCCAGAAGAAGTTAATCAGACATTATTAAATTGCATTGCACAAATATTTATATGTAGGTCTCCTGAAAGAGGTTCAAAACTGTCACATAGTCCAAGAGACTGACCCTTATCTTTCTGCATAACAATAGCAAGGTCTGCAAATTGCACTTACATTAAAATAAATCCTCTGCAGGTTATGATGACGACCACCATGTCCAGTCAAGGTCTGCAAATTGCACTTACATTAAAATAAATCCTCTGCAGGTTATGATGACGACCACCATGTCCAGTCAACACCTCCCAATAACTAATATTCCTCTCTGTTCTCCTTTTCATTATTTGCCAATGTAAAGCCTTGCTGAGCTACTGAAAAGCCCTAATACAGTTACAAGCTATAATAGACTAAAATACTCTTTTTCTGTTGGGGCAAATATTCAAGGTAGCTTACCTAGTACAAATACCGCTTTGTGATTATCATTTTACAGCACCTTACAAATATTTGTTTTTGTGTGTTCTGAAGCCTTTATTTGGTACTAATCGTATTACTTGTTCTTCCACTCACTTAAACGTACAATGGTCCACGTTTACATCCATGTTCAATACTGCTTGGTGAGTTCAGGGTTACAGGGGGAGTTAGAGGCTTTTCCAGCTGACTTGGGGAGACTTCACCCTGGACTGATGAGCAGCCAATCACAGAGAAACTAATATAAAGACAAATAAATAAGACCTGTGGTCAGTCATTGCGATTCTTTCCTGGCTGTCAGGGACTTTGCTGCCCTCTGAGGCTGAGCGAGCCCCTGCTTGTGTTTCACCACGTGTCAGAACATATCCCATCAAATAGGTGCACAATTACAGCAATGATTGGACACTGGGAGAGCAGTGTTGCCCAAGGAGCACCACAGAATGTCCCACTGTTAAGAACTACGCTGAACAAGTTCAAGACTGAACTGCAGTATCTCAGATAAAATGGATGAAAGACACATCAATGACACTTTGCTTGTTGTTCCTATACCTCACCTGAATCACAACCTTCAGTCCACCAGTCCACTTTATCAATGAGTACTTACAAATGACCACAAGGATGAAGATGATGGTGGCCGCTCCAGCACTGATGTAGAACATGATCTTAATGTGGTGCGCCAGCTCATCCATATCATCTACATTCGGCACGAGGATGGGCGGGATCAGAAATCCAATGGCAATGCCCAACTGCAGTGAAGAAAGACGCAACACATTGAAAAACAAGAAAATATATTAGCCTTGTCACATGCAAAATCAAATAAATTTTTATTGCTAAATGAAATGGACGCTTCAAGCATGGTCCTGCGATCAAATATAGCATAACAGGCGGTAACTTAACTTTGGTCGTTATGCAGACAGATTGTACATCAAAGCGCTACATTCTCTGATAGATATCAAATTGCCTTTTTTTTTAGTCCCAACATCTGAGAGGCATGTGAGAACTATATATTGCAGAACACATGGCTGTTTCATTTTGTATATAGCACGAAACCAAACACACGGTGTCATGTTGGGCATGTGGATGTCAATGACAATGCAGGCTTTTATGCATCACAGCAGGCTGTGAAACAGAAGTCCCAAAACAAAAACATGCATGACAATAACTGGTATGCAATGTTTGCACTAACACAGGTGGGTGCGGCCCAACTTCATGTAAAATTTGTTTTTTGATGGTTAAAAATTATTTTAACGAGGGGTCCGTATATACTATGTTGGAAGTAGGAGAACAGGACGTCAACTTAAATAAAATAAGACCACTGACTTTTAACATCCTATGTTAAATGTTTCATGTGAGTATAATATACTTCATATTGTTGTCATTATCTCTAACCTAAAATGTTATTTTGTATTAAATTCACCTGTGCACTGGGGCAAAATCTTGCTGGAACATGTTAGAAGAAATAATGGAAAATAATTGTTAGTTGAGGCCTATATGAGTTAGGAAATCAACAGCTGGAAGGTGTTAAAAAATTATACAAATCACTTTCTATCAAGCACACGCTGACAACAAAGTTTTCGCCCAAAAGACAAACAGAAACACACCTGGTTTCCCAGAACGCCAATCGAACAGGCAGTGGAAACCTCGTGCTGCCCGAACCACAGAGAAGCAAGTCTAGATGGGATGCCAAGTGTGTAAACAGTGGCCACTGAACACACAAACTGCCCGAAGAAGGTGACAGCAAACGAGTCGGGGTGAGCCGTACTGCTTTTGATCCAAGCGCCAATGCAGTTGACGGCAGAGCCCACCATGATGACTTCCCTGAGGCCTCGGTTGTCCAGCATCCACATGACGGGCACGATGAGAGGAATGTAGGTGAAGAAATAAATCATAGACAGCCAGTCCAAGGCCAAGGAGCCAATATCATAAAAGCGCTTGAAAATGTTGCCAATGATACCGTACTGCAGCCACATCATGGCATTGCTCATGGAGTACATGCAAAAAACCAACAGCATGACCCAACGCCGCTTGTACAACTTGGTTTGCATGAGTGGGAAGAGCTGCGAGGTGTCCTGACAGGAGGAATTCGATATAAGGCTCTCATCTCCCAGAGAAAATTGACGATTAGATCTTCCCAAACTGGTTGTGGCATTTTTAGTTGGAGAAGATCCATTGTGGCTGTCCATCCAGTCATGATAGAGCTCCTCCTGACTGCTCATGTTTCTCCCCTCCTCTTTCAGACGTCTGTAATCAGCTAAAGAGAAGAGCAAACAATTCTCCTTGTGCATGTGTACATAGTCACCGTTTACCAAAAGAGCAGCATTTACCCAATAACAGGTACACCACTTCCTCGCCGCCCAAGATGAGAAAGTTGGCCTCAAATACACTTGACTGATAATTTTCCTTGCTGATTTTGAACAGGTAGCTCTCCAGTGAGGGAGAAGGAAGGGACAAAAAGTCACATACCCGACTCCCTGTCCACGATGCCAAAGATCACCTGCTTGTCTCACTGCATAACACCTCTTTCGTCACATGACTGTTTTTTTATGTGAGTTTTATTCCTGAACTCAAACTCCTCTTTTCGGATTGCATCAGCACATGTTATGATTGTTATATGACTTGTCTTGTGGGAGATCACCTCAATTTAGTGTGCTGAAGCTAACCAAGCACATGACACGCACATACTGATAATGATGCAAGTTGTAATTGTCATGCACCCAAAAAGTATACATTTTTTGGTTGATTTAATGCATTATGACATAATGTTTGGAGTTATAGTATCTAAGCTGCTGAATCATTTAAAAAAGTTAATAATGGGTTGCTCAGAATTCAGTTTTGAAAGTTGTCAAAATACACTGGGGTTGCAAGATGGCAGAGTGGCTACTAGCTAGCATCTTCTCAGCTCACTCTGAGTCTGAATGTGTGATTTCATGCTTAATCACAAATGACATAACTTACAACTCTTACTTAATTGCACTGAAGACTCTTCATTGATTCAGAAAAGCATGCAACTTGATGTGTTTTGCACCCAAAAAGTATACATTTTTTGGTTGATTTAATGCATTATGACATAATGTTTGGAGTTATAATATCTAAGCTGTTGTCTTGGAAGAATCATTTTAAAAAGTTAATAATAGGTTGCTCAGAATTCAGTTTTGAAAGTTGTCAAAATACACTGGGGTTGCAAGATGGCTGAGTGGCTACTAGCTAGCATCTTCTCAGCTCACTCGGCCTGAATGTGTGATTGCATGCTTCATCACACATGACATAATTTACAACTCTTACTTAATTGCACTGAAGACTCTTCATTGATTCAGAAAAGCATGCAACTTGATGTGTTTTGCACACCCACATGATACACATGATTAAAATAAAAGAAACACTGCAAGCAGGGTGTGGTTTCTGGTTTGACTGACAGATTAGAAATACTAATTTTGGGTGAATTGACCAGATTACAGCAATTGGTCGAACCTAGAAGCTCCACTGAGGTGTCAATTCCCACAAATAGATGATAGTAATAGTGGCTGTGTAATTGAGGTATTTGTACTTTTGTTCTGGTGGAATTAGTTTCAGGTAAATAAATGAGGTTTAGCTGGTTAGACCGTGAATGAATTACTTCATTCACGGTCATGCTCACCATTCTTCAACACAGCTAGCAAAGTCAATAATCTTTAGCTTCACATTTGAAGCGTTTTATACTCGAAATAAGCTTAATAAGCCCGGTAAACGGCACAAAAGGACAAGAAGTAACTTTTCCTAGCTTCTTCAACTTGTTTTTCTCTCGCTGTTTGAGCAACCGGTTCTCCCTAGCTTCACCGAAGTCGTAAAAGTGACGGAATATGCTGATATACGACATCCTAAACTAGTCTTAAAAAGTTGGATTAAAACATGAAATGTTATTTTTAAAAAGTTTTACAGTTAGCCTACCTGAAGCGCCAGTATGGCTCCATTCAAGCTAATAAGGAGTACAGTAGAGTAATACGCTGAGTAGGCACAAGATGGCGACGTTGTGCAAACATGAACACGTCATTTCCCATACGGATACCAAACTCCAAACAAATACCGTATTGTATCGTACACTTGTAAAAAAAATCATACTTTAAAAACCCAACAGAGGCGCGATTAGAAAATACATTTTTGAAGATTGATATGTGGCCCTTTGAAACCAAATTAACATTAAATGTGCACTAACAAGACATATACCGAATGATACTGTATTACAATATTTGTGTTTACAACTAGACAGGTTGAAGTACCTGTATATCTGGCCTGTCACCATCTTCTGTTTTCTTCTGTTTTTCAGAGCAAGTCACCCTGATAAATAAGGATTGTAGAATTAAGAACAGGATAAACGACTCCAGCGCTAAAGTCTCCAGAGCTGAAAGTCCGGCATGATTCGGACCAAGGAAGGTGGGCGGGGCTAAGTGGACAATATAGTCCAATGTGTTCACTGGCTCCAATAAAGTATCAATAAAGTTTTGTGAACACAATTAATACGTGTTCAACCTGAGTAGTAGTATGAAATTATCTTTTTGCTTCTTTAATTTACTTTCATTATTATTTATTTATTTATTTATTTATCATTATTATTTTTTATATATTTTTTTATTATTTATTTATTATTATTATTTATTTTATATAAGTCTGAAACAATTGCATCTATATTTTACTTACTAAAATGAGTTATGTGTACTCAATGACCGATGCAAAGCCTGCATCTCTGAACGTTGTGAGCTTTTAATCATAAAAAACAACCCCCATTACTAATTCCTTTGTGTTTCAGCTAAAAAGACCACCTTCAATATCCACAGCGATGCAAAAATTGACAAAAACAGGATATGTCTTATAAGACTCGGTCTCCATGAGTGGATAGAGCTGTGAGGTGTCCTGACTGGAGGAGTTCCACATGAGGTAGCATCCCAAACTAGTCCTGGATTTTCTAGTCGGAGAGAGAGTCCATCCAGTCAAGACAAACCTCCTTGTGATTGCTCACCTGACCCCACCCCCACCGCTCCTCCCCACACCTTTTGCTTTCAGGCTGACATCTGAAGTGGAAGAGTAAACAATGCTTCTTGTGCATGTAAATGCAGTTTCCTTTTACCAGACTAGCCTCTCCTAAGCCGCAGGTACAGCAAATTGTAGACAATGAAAAGGCTGGCCTCAAGCAAACATGGCTGCTTTACCGCTACTAAAATTTAAATAGAAGCATTCGTGTCCACTACAGGATGTCAAAGCTCACGGTCCTAGCTGGCAAGTTAAGTCAAGTCATTTGCACTTTGGCAACAGAACCTCAACTAGAACCCAGGGTCGGTGTGTGTGGGTTGAGTCAAGTCATGTCAAGTCATGTCATGTCATGTCAAGTCAGGTCATGTCAAGTCATGTCAAGTCATGTCAAGTCATGTCAAGTCAAGTCAAGTCAAGTCATGTCAAGCCATGTCATGTCATGTCATGTCATGTCAAGTCAAGTCTAATTCATTCATTCATTCATTTTCTACCGCTTATCCTCACGAGGGTCACAGGGGGTGCTGGAGCCTATCCCAGCTGTGTTCGGGTGAGAAGCGGTGTACACCCTGGACTGGTCGCCAGCCAATCACAGGGCACATATAGACAAACAACCATTCACACTGCATACCATCCACTGTAAAGTGGAAAGAAAATCCACCCAGAGATGTTACAAACGGCAACTTGTGCAGATTTTGGCAAAAATTTGTTCTGTTCCATCATGAATATAATTCCAGCAATTCCAATGTTGGGACTCTATCCATCCATCCATGCATTCATTTTCTATGCCGCTAATCCTCACTAGGGTCGCACGGTATGCTGAAGCCTATACCAGCTGACTACGGGTGAGAGGCGGTGTACACCCAGCCAATCACAGGGCGCATATAGACAAACAACCATTCACACTCACATTCATACCTATGGACAATTTGGAGTCACCAATTAACCTAGCATGTTTTTGGAATGTGGGAGGAAACCGGAGTACCCGGAGAAAACCCACGCATGCACAGGGAGAACATGCAAACTCCACACAGAGATGGCCGAGGGTGGAATTGAACTCAGGGGAGTGGGTAACATATGACACATTTAAGTACCCATCCATTTTCTCTGCTACTTGTCCTCACTAGGGTCACAGGTATGCTGGAGCCTATCCCAGCTGTCTTTGGGTGAGAGGCACGGTACAAACTCGAGACAGATTCAAACCCAGTGTGACCTACTATATGCTAACCACTGGCCCTCCGTGCGGCCACAATGTACTGTAAGTATATAGAAAGAAAATTCAAATAGCATAATCAGGAGAGTTTGGGATGATCATCAACAGTAAAGCGTAAAAACCCAAGTGAGGATAAGCGGCATATAAAATGGATGGATGTAGTAGAAAGTACATCTTTTAAAAGTATAGTTTGAAGTCTAAAGAAGTGTGAGCAACCGTGTTATTGAGCATTTTAGGTTCATCTGGAAATTTTAGCCTAAAGCTGAATAAATGTTTGTGACTGTAATTATCTTTAAACACACCTTTAAAAAAGTTTAGTATTTTACAGTATTTTATGGTTAAAAATGTCCCTTTTTGGGTCCAATGTGTCCATTCTGACACCAGTAAACACAAAGAATTGTGTATGAATTTCACTATAAGTAATGGATTTGTTAAGCATAAGATACAAAAAGACATATATTTAAGTGTATTGTTATTTTTAATGAATGTAGCCAAGTAATCCCTAAAATAATAAGAGAAAGGCTCTGAGTTCTTTAACCTATTAAGTCTATTAAGTGTCTCGAGTATTTTGCTCAATTAATCTCAATCTTTTGTAAATCTCAATTCAAAATAAAACACTCCTAATCAAATAAAATAATCACACATTCACTGTACTACACAGCACTTTTTAACCTATTGATATATATCTTTTTATGAACCAATTTTTAACCTTATTTATTTATTTATACTTAAATTGTTTTAAACATTAACTTTATTACATGTGATATTTTAACCAGGTTACATGTATTACGGTACGAGGTGCATTATTAAAAAAAAAAAAAACAACATTAAACTGTATTATGGAAAGCAGGAAGTGAACAAATGTAACAGTTACTGATTGTAAAAGTACCAGATGGAACTGTGAACTGATTATGTGATGCATTCAATTGTAATCTGATGCATGTTCATATGAAATAAAACCATTTTAAAAAATTAAAAAAAAATTAATTGAAAAAATACAATTAAATAAAATAAAATTATATTAGGAAAGCAGGAAGTGAACAAATGTAACAGTTACTGATTGTAAAAGTACCAGATGGAGGGGTAGGATTTAATAAGCTTTGCTTCTTCCTACTCCTTTTTGGACATGTGGAACTGTGAACTGATTATGTGATGCATTCAATTGTAATCTGATGCATGTTCAAATGAAATGAAACCATTACCATTACCATATTTTTTACATTCAGGTATATTAAAGCAAATGGTATACTAAGAAGTACTATACTATGTGGACTGTCACAAATACAGGAACGTGTATTGCATACTTGTGCATCATGAAAATCAATGTCTTTACACAACAAGCGACAATGCATCTGACCTTTGACTCGATCCATCAATAATGTGTCTGCGTGGGAGATCTCAAACAACACGAAGTTCCAAAAGCTCACCTGATTCCCAAAAACTCCAATGGCGCAGGCGGTGGAAACTTCATCCGCGCCGAACCACACCGAGGCCAAGCGAGAGGGCATCCCGAGTATGAACACCTGAGACAGGGAGCTCGCAAACTGTCCCAGTATCGTGACCCAGAACAGGTTCGGCTTTACGCTGGCCACTTTGGTCCACGTCCCCGCGCAATTGAGCGCATTGGCCAGCAGCGCCGTGAGGCGCAATCCCTTCTGGTCCAGGAGCCAAGTGACGGGGAAAATGAAGGGGATGTAGGTGAGCATGTAGAGCATAGACAGCCAATCTACTGCGAAGGCGTCCACTTGGTAGAACTTCATAATTATATTGTTGATGATGCCGTACTGAATCCACTGATACGCGTTGCTCAGGGAGTAGGAACTGAAGAGAAACACGATCATCCATCGCTTCCAGTGCACGCCAGTCGTGGGAGCAGAACTGCTCTCACAGTTGGAAATAGTGAAGCATTCCAAACGGTTTTGTTTTGCTTTCTTCCCCACTGGAATCTTTTCCTCCGCGTTTATGTCAATGTCTCCCATTTTCCGGACACAAAGGATAAAGTCACTGAAGCTGATGCCCAAAAGGCGCACTTATGAAGTGTTCTCCAGAAAGTCATTCCGCTGCTGAACTGACTCAGATATGCAACACAGTCACCCACTGACGTCTTACTCCACCCTGCTGCCGAGATAAGGAACGACAACGGAGCTAAAAACAGATAAGAATGGAGTGGACGACCACAATGTATACTACCGGGTATCTTCTCACACATCCCCAAAATCAGAGCCTCTTTATGGATGAGTGCTATTTCACTATTTCACTATAGAATGCATCATATTATTATAACAGGAACATTTAAACAAAACCAAAGGTAACATTTGATGAATGTTTACTAATACTAATATAATTCGCATAAATATCTTAATTTGCATTGGACTCATTTTGGCATTTTTACGACAAATGCCCCCTCATATTCAATTCAAATTGGCTGGAAATACCTTTGTACACCACTAGAGGGTGACAAAGCAAACACATTCACACTTTCATGTTCAATTCAAAAATCTAAACATTTCCTTGAGGTATACATATTCTGATGGTTTATATAAAAAAAAACAAAAATTGGTAGTGATAACACTATCATAAGGTACATCATAATGTAAGCATGTGAATAAATTGACGCCTGCGTCAGGAGGAGGAATGACTAGAAAGAAAAGCAACAAAATATATAGCATTTATGATTTACCATAGTAGGAAGGGGCAAGCGCTTCAATTCATTCATTCATTTTCTACCGCTTATCCTCACAAGAGTCGCAGGGGTGCTGGAGCCTATCCCAGCTGTCTTCACCAGCCAATCACAGGGCACATATAGCAAGCTAACGAGCTAACCACTTCTAAATTTCATTCATTCATTCATTTTCTACCGCTTGTCCTCACAAGGGGGGTGCTGGAGCCTATCCCAGCTGTCTTCAGGCGAGAGGCGGGGTACACCCTGGACTGGCTGCCAGCCAATCACAGGGCACATATAGACAAACAACCATTCACACTCACATTCATACCTATGGACAATTTGGAGTCACCAATTAACCTAGCATGTTTTTGGAATGTGGGAGGAAACCGGAGTACCCGGAGAAAACCCACGCATGCACGGGGAGAACATGCAAACTCCACACAGAGATGGCCGAGGGTGGGATTGAACTCGGGTCTCCTAGCTCACTTCTAAACTTAAGGAAAAAAAAACTACCACTTCCACACAAGATGGGAGGAGAACCACTAACCTTAACACTCATGCACTCGTGTTAAGGTTATGTAATGTAAGGTAACGTCTCAATGTTTTGTGTCATTTTGTGCCTAGTGACCAGAATAATACATTCATTCATTTTCTACCGGTTGTCCTCACGAGGGTCACGGGGGTGCTGGAGCCTATCCCAGCTGTCTTCACCAGCCAATCACAGGGCAAGCTAACAAGCAAGCAAGCTAACTAGCTCACCACTTCTAAACTTCATTCATTCATTTTCTACCGCTTTTCCTCACGAGGGTTGCAGTGGGTGCTGGAGCCTATCCCAGCTGTCTTCAGGCGAGAGGCGGTGTACACCCAGCCAATCACAGGGCACATACAGACAAACAACCATTCACACTCACATTCATACCTATGGACAATTTGGAGTCGCCAATTAACCTAGCATGTTTTTGGAATGTGGGAGGAAACCGGAGTACCCGGAGAAAACCCACGCATGCACGGGGAGAACATGCAAACTCCACACAGAGATGGCCGAGGATGGAATTGAACTCTGGTATCCCAGCCTGCGTGCTAACCACTCGTCTACCGTGCAGCCACAAACGCTTAAATAGTAAACAAAAAGTCTGATTTAAGTGCCAGAAGATATCCAGTCCACATCTTATGGCGTAACATCCTCCTTGTCTCAACGTGCTTCTAGTTGGCTTCACGTTCATCAGCAAGCCTTCATTTGTCCTCCAGCTGCTCCAGCAACGGATTCACGTCGCTTTCAGGCGTCTGGATGCTGTCTGTCCTGACGATGCACGTGGGACGGTGGCGGTTGAGCATGTGGATCAGCTGCTGCCGTTCTACTTTCAGCTCCTGAATCTGGGCTTTCAGATCCGAGTTTAACATCTCTAATCTTTCCGACTCCTGCGGGAAGACAAAGGTGGGAAGGTCAGGAGTCAGAATGAGGAATCAAATAGGGTTGAAGGTTTTGGGGTTGAAAAGAGATTTCATTGAATTCGTCTCACCTTTTGTAGATAATCTGTTCTTTCTTTCTTCTTGTTTCGACACCGAGCTGCAGCCACTTTGTTTTTCTCTCGCCTTCGTTTCCTTCGCTCATCCTCTTCGTTTTTCTAAACCGCAGAGCAGGAAAAAAATAAAAATCATTGGAAAAACCTTCATGGTCCGATATTTATATATTATTTTCAGGAAGCATGAATATTACAGTACTCGTTCTTATTTATGCGGATATACAGTACTTCTATAGTATTGTCCCTGGAAAAAATAGTTGCCAGATGGTTGCAACTGAGTCAACAGCACCTCTACTGGTTGCTATCAAGTACTGCACACCATTTTGCCTCAATTTATCACTGAGTACAGAGCATAATATTATTATGTAAAGTGAAATTTAAGCGTGTGTATTACAGTATAGCTTATTTATATGAATATACAGTGCTACTATAGTATTGTCCCTGAAAAAGATAGTTGCCAGATTGTTGCAACAAAATCAACAGCACCTCTACTGGTTGCTATCAAGTACTGCACACCATTTTGCCTCAATTTATCACTGAGTCCAGAGCATAATATTATTATGTAAAGTGAAATTTAAGTGTGTGTGTGTGGGGGGGGTGGATAGATTGACACCTCTCTTTTGATGACAAGAGGCCCGTTTCCCGTGCAGCCTGTGAAGTGCAGAGGTGACAGCGTGTTGTCAAACTCTTGAAAGTCACCAAACTTGAGCGTGTCCGTCAGCGTGGTGGCAGAGATGCCAGCCAGTGGGCCCAGGCTGGGGAGGGATCCTGCAGTCACAGAGGGATCTGGAATTCGCCCCGGCATGGCGACACAATCGACCGGGACCACAGCTACGGAAGCACACAAAGGTCATATGTTCATTTCAAAACCAAAAACAAGACATAAATCAGGAAACAGTCCATACAACGTCAACAAATGCCCTTGAGGCCAATAATTTATGTCAATAACTCCCCACCCGGATTCATTTGTAACATTTGATAGTAGTATAAATAGTGTATAAATGCCAAGAGCGGATACTTAAATATACACATAAACAATGGGAAAGGCAAACGTGAGCACAAAGCTGGCAAAGGCACAGGAAACTCCCATTAAAAGATCTCCAAAACGACATTATGACCAACCTAAGGGAAAAAACATCCCAGCTAAGGTCTGCAGCTTCAAAGTATGTAAAAGTGTGACATAAATGGTTTAAAAAATTATTATGCAATTTAACATCTAATAGTTGCATTACAAACAAACGCACCTCACATTATGGAGTCACTCAGAGACCCACCTGGAAACCTGAGTACCCGGATATAACCCACACACAGGGAGACTCCACACAATAAATACAATCTTGGATAAAGAGCTTCTTCATAGTGATGTATTAACTATTACAGAAATATAAAAAATGATTCTGATCATTATAAATACTGTGACTTTCAGGCAGCTGTGCCATAAACCTTATGTTGTGTGAGAGCTGTAAGCGTTTCATCAAATAACAGAGACATAAATAAATGACTGTCTTACAACATACCATAATAATCTGCATATTAACCTCTCAAACGCCACAGCATGCTCATATTAACTTTAAGGAAATTTGTTTGTTGACATTTTATTTTCTAAAACAATGACATAGTGTTGAATTAACTTAATATTTTTATGTAGTGGTTGTTTTTAAAAATATATATAATTTAACAAAAAAATGGCAGTAAAATGAAAAAAAAACTGCAGTAATTTTACACAAATAAAGTCTAAATACTAAGAGAAAAAAAGTTGTAATCCAACAAGAAAAATCTTTGATTTTATGATAATAACGTCATAATATTACAAGGGTAAATAATGTCATTTTTTAAGTATAGGCTTGAAATGTAAAAAATATCCAGAAAATTCCTGAAAAAAAATATATATTAAATTATATAAAATATATATATTAAAACATTTTGTAGAATGAAAAAACTAAAGTTGGAATTTTTGGAAAATTTGATTGGGGGATTTTTTTTACATTATGAAGTCAAAAATTATGAATGAAGTCATAATACTGCAAAAACATTAAGAAGAAATAAGGAAGAAAGTTGAAAGTTGGAAAAAAAAAAGTAAACATCAGAAAAAAAGAGCAAAGACGGAAGTTTTCACAATGAATACACTTTGTATGCTTTTTTTCCCAACATAAGGACTTCTTGTTTATTTACAAAATATGTGGTTGTCGGTGGAAAAAGTTTGGACACCCCTACTGTAAATCTTATAACATGCACCTCAGTTATGTAACAAATTATTTTCCATTCACTTGAATTCATATACATGATATAGTATTGTATTTCCAAAACGTCTTGTCTTGTCAAAGCATCTCCATGATAGAAAATGAATCGACTCACAAGCTGTGAAATAGCGCCCTCTGTTGGATTCAAAGCCGCAGTGCTCTTTCTCCCACACTTTCTTTTAAAGTTAACATAAGAAAACCAATGAATTACATTTGAAAAGAGCGAAAACAAGCCTGTAAATGTGCGGAATTCACATAAGCAAGTACTGCCCGAGTAGTTAAGCGGAAGTTGTTGTTTTTCAAGTGAATTTCCGCAACTTCGCCATTTCATAAGAGGGCTGCAGTGTTGATGAATCAGTGTTCGATACCAGACCAACACACATCACCACCGTAACAAGCAAGAACGTTTGTTCCGCAGCTTGTAAGTTTGCGTGTAAGTCAAAGAACACGCAAACGAAGTTAAGGATAACACCAACGTGACCGCTGCCAACTAAAACTACCGAGACCGGAATGAACACGTCCACAGACCTGACTTGGAACTTTGGTGGAACAGATGTCCTTTCTTCTGGACGGACGTGGGTCGAGAGTAGATTTTAAACAGTGGAAACCGTTGCATCAGCCCGATTCCAAACGTGAGCCCCATCTGGGAGGATTTGGGAATGCGGAAACGAGGGCGATGCCAGTAGGGATGTTTTTTTTTTTGTAAAAAAAAAAAAAAGTAGATGGAGAGGAAGTCATGCTGCTGAGGAGGCCTTGCACTCACTCAGGCACAACACCCAATGAAGTACACAGATCAGCTATAACATCCAGACCAATGCACAATATATGAGGTCTGTAGCTGGAGCCTACCCCAACGTACTTCAAGTGGTTGGGAGTTTCTGATCCCCGACCATTAAGAGAAAAATGAACTCATCTGTCAACAGCACTTCTGTATTGGTGAACATGGGCCAATACAAAACTATTTGCCAAACTGTTGCTGAAGCCCGAAAAAATCTGAAAAAATGTGAAAAAAATGGGTTCGGCAGCTGCCCGGAAGTCCTCTGGAGCATGGAAATGAGTACGATAGGTCTCCTTTAAAAGCTCAAAAAGCCTTTGCAGTTAATTTGATGTACGTAACAATTTCATTGTCATAACTCTTTATTTTGTGTAAGTAATCTGAAAAAAATGGGTTCGGCAGCTGCCCGGAAGTCCTCTGGAGCACGTTAATGAGTACGATAGGTCGCCTTTAAAAGCTCAAAAAGCCTTTGCAGTTAATTTGATGATCGTAGTACACCACTCAAGTTTAACATCACTGCTAAATTCTATGGTTTTAATCGCTATAAGCTGTTTTCATCAAAAATGATTAAGCAATGCATTCTTGAAATATTATATCATTCACTTTTTGAATGGATTTACTGAAATAATTCATACTGACATCTCTTTGCGAGGTATGTTTATCCCTGTGCTTGTGTGGGTTTTCTCTCATAGTCCAAAAAACATGCAGGTGATGCGAAGAGTCCACTGGGCCAGTTGGTGTCAGTTCGCGCCAATACAATTTGCTGTGGCGCCTATAGTGTCGCCAATAAGGTGCCTAGTGGCGTGCAGTGGCTCAAATTGCCTCCCAACTGGCTCGTGGTGGCCCGTAACAGCGGCAAAATTTTAGTTTGGCGACAAGAAAATGTAAAAATATTTAAAATCTTTGCATCAAGCAATTTGGCGCAAAGTGTCCACCAAGTGGAACCATATGGGGCAAACAATACGCCTATTGGAATCCACTGGAATGTAATGGCATGAGCCAAATGATGCTAGGAGTCCACTGGGATGGCGGTTATGTGATTGGCGCATAGTGGCTCGCTGTGGCGCCAAATTAATGTTCGCTCGGCATGTTGCCATGCAGCCGTTATTGGGCGCCACAGCAAGCCACTACGCACCAATCACACAATCTTTGCCACCAACTGGCGCCATCCCAGTGGACTCCTAGCATCATTTGGCTTGTGCCATTACATTCCAGTGGATTCCAATAGGCGGATTGTTTGCGACATTTGTTTCCACTTGGTGGACACTTTGCGCCAAATTGCTTGATGCAAAGATTTTAACCATTTTGAAATTTTCTTGCCGCCAAACGGGCCACCACGAGCCAGTTGGGAGGCGATTTGAGCCACTGCACGCCACTAGGCACCTTATTGGCGACACTATAGGCGCCACAGCAAATTGTATTGGCGCAAACTGGCACCAACTGGCTCAATGGACTCCCAGCATCACATGCATTCAAGCGGCAAAAATGCTACAAAGCGTAGCATAAGGCTAATTGGAGACTTGTTCTCATAGGTTTACATGTGAATATGAAAGACACTTTGTTTATACATGCCCTGTGATTGGCTGGTGACCAGTCCATGGTGTACCCTGCCCCTCGTCCAAAGTCAGATGGGATAGGCTCCTGCAACAGCTGAAAATGAGCGTATTACATATTCCGTCATTGAAATCGCAGCGCAAAACGCACAACTCTGTGTGGATTTATTGTCATTATTATTCAGCAGCATAGATAAGCACTCAATGCTCAATCGTTGCATCTGTTAACAAATAGGTATAAAAATAAATCATAAGTTACATCTTGATAAATATACTGTATAGTATAGAACACTGGATGTTTTCATGGAAAACTTTCTCAACGAGGTCAAACCACAGTCGATGACATTGAGGTAAGCGTGAATGTATACAACATTAATAGCGATCGATACATTAATGACACCGAAGCACGTAACGCACAACCACGTCAAATCCCACATTACATACTAGATCTAGTAACAGATCATATATTGATATATATGTATAGAAATGGACTTTTGAAAATGATGGGCATGCATCAAATATGGAGAGCTTGTTTGTTGTGAAGGTAAAGCCATGCTACATCACTCTGTTGGTATCCTCAACAACGTGTGACAGCATACACACTGTGGCTTAAGTTGAAAACCTTCTTGCTCAAGAGCAAACGGCACAGATCAGACCTTTCTTCGTCTTCTATAAGGCCAGCAGAGTCGGGGAGTTGAGGAGGTCCACGGATTCCGATTTACCTCCTCCTCCTCCTTTATGGCTGTCCAGTCCCTCCGTGAGCAAGTCCAGCTCGGGACAGGCAAAGGTGAACACAGACAGGTAGCTGCTGCAGGTCGGCGTGGAGGTCACCACAGGGGTACTGAGAGGCTCCAGCTCACTGGAAACGGACTTATAAAGGGTCTCCCAGTCTGAGACCCCGAGTGAGCTGCTCAGATCGATGTCGGGAACGGATCGGGCGGTCTCCGAGGAGGGTTTGTCTTCCAAAGTGGGCAGCACGTTATCCAGAAGCCCTTCCTTCATGTGCAGCGAGGGCTCCAGGTCGGACATGTTGATCTCAGCGCTGGCACACAACAGGATGTTGGAATTCCCGGAGATGGCTGAAGACGGATCACTCGGAACGTCCATGTCTTGGAGCGAAGGAGCTTCCTGAGTGCTGTCGTCTGGAAGCCTGTCTTCTTCTGGACTGGGAGGGATTTCTGCGGATCCAGTAGAGTCCTGGAAAATGGTCTCCATCTCCTCGGAAATTTGGCACATGGGTTTATGTGTAGCGAGGATAAATTCCAGGCGTTCCTTCTCTTTGAGGAGGTTAGCTATCTCTGTCTCCAAGGATGCTTTTTCCTCCTCCAGCTTGTCCGTCTCCTTTCCGGATAGAGCAACAAAAAAAAAACATGGGCATGGGAAAACACACAAGACACGGCGCAAATGACAGCTGAGCAAATGCATCAGTGTTTACTTACAGCTTGCAGCATATCCGTGAGTTCCCGCCGTCTGTTGCGACACTTGGCTGCAGCCATTTTATTCCTCTCACGCCGTATCCTCTTCTTCTCCTCCTCCTCTGGAGACAGCTGGCACAGCAAAGAAATAATTCAGTGAGAACCTCCCAAGAATCCATCCCTCTCATCCTCCAGTTCTGCTACATCTGTTGCCAGCGCCGTGCTCTGAAGAATGGCACAAGCATGTTTCATGCGTCTAAAAATAGACGATTGTTGCAGACTTGCTGTGACCTGAATATAAATGGAAGACGCATGGCCAGAGGAGCGTTCTATTCTGCTTCCATTCCATTTTATGCACCGTACCTCGGCTATTCACACAATATGTCCTCGGACCATAAGGCATACCTGCTCTGCTTTTGCTTTCCTCGCTGCATTTTTCTCCTTATTCCTGCCCTCATTGGGTGTCGCTTGAGAGGTCTGCGGCTCATTGGCTTGCTTGCTACCCGGAGACGGGGAGACAGATGTAATAATTGTAGGCTGCACCATCCATTGGAAATCTGGGCTAGAGGAAATTGCGGTGACTGTCGGAACAAATGCAGCATCTTGGCAGATGTCCTGAGGAAAAAATACATAATCAATAATGAGAATTATTCAAGCCGAGCAATCACTTTGGAACCAATGCTTACGTTGAGTCAGATGGTGATTACATTAATGTAAAAAAAAAAAAAACTAACTTGAAATGTAGCCAAACAGAAATAGCCCTGTCCTAATCAATATTTGATTTTATCATTGTTGGTGACGTCAGTACTGACGCAGGGATGCTGTGGAGTCTCCTGAATGGATTTATTTTTCTCAATGAAGCGCTGCATCGACACGCTCGAAAAAAAACACACTGGTCCAGTGATTTAAAAAATAATAATAATTTTAAAAACCTAAAATGAAATTAAACACCCAAATTAAAACCCTAAATGATGAATACTTGAGATGGTCTGCGTGTTAAATGGGAGAGCATTTCATACCTTTGAATTGCCCCCCGAGGAGGAAGAGGATGAAGAGGCTGGAGAGCTCGCCTCCTCTGCCGTCTGCTGGCACCTTGTCCCGGCAGGGGAGTCCGGCAAGCAGGTGGGGGACACAGCTTCCATGTCAGGCGTCATCTTGTTACGATGCATCACTTAAAAAAAAAGTAATTGCTTTTATATTAGGGGAAAAATATGCTTAGAGGGGCTGAGGTTGAGACGTCCAGGTATAAAGTCTACCTGGTAACTGCACAAGCTGGATGCAAGCCCCTCCTTTTGAGCCCTGCTACAATTTTATGAATGAACTCGGACCGTACCATTCACCTCCAAGGAAGGGGGAGTCCCACTGACAGCACCGAAGCCTCACGTTTTCATATCTTATATATATTCCTATTTTTCATGTTTGTTATTCCACAAGGTCACAATAAAGACAAACGTAACGTTAGCCGTCATTCATACATTTTTTAAAATGAATTCATAAAAACGTGAGCTATTAACACACACGTGACCATACAAGCCGTGTCATTGGGTACATATGTGTTCATTCGAGCTACATACCTAAAACGTGCTTTCTTCACGGTTATTATGAACACTATGACACTCTAAATCACACTATTAACAACTAATGGACTGTTTAGGTGCAAAGTAACGTCGTTGTGTCAAGTGTTCAGACATAACAGGCAAACGTGACGGTTAAGTCACGTGATGCGTGAAGGCGCTGGACGACAGGAGACGAGCATCCCTCTTCTCCTTTTCCTCGGTGTTTTATATTCTATGTCGACTCCAGCAAACATTAAAGTATTTTTTTTCAAAGGCAAAGTGGGCCTCAAATGCGCTTTGTGAGCATGAATAAGTATACCGTCAGTCATTCGATACCACAGGCTGTCATTTTTGTTATCGTTTTTGTAGTCGGTGAATAGCTATGATTGTTTACGTCAGAGGTGTCCAAACTTTTTCCACAGTGTGTTTAGAGGGAAAAAAATGACTCCATGTTGAGTATAATAAGCCATACACATAAAGCGTTTGATATAATGTATGATTTGTACATTAGTCCTTCATTTTATACAGAACTATTTGTGCAGGTTTGCCAATGAGTGCAGAGTATGACAAAATGGATGGTACTAAGCTCTTTCATTGTGTTGTGGCGGGTCGCTGGATGACACCATGTCGAGTATGTTTTCAGAAAGGGAATTTTACAATGTTGTCAATTTAGGTAGTTCTAAAAAATATATATATTTCATGAAGGATTTTTATGATGTTCATCTCTTCCCATACAGTTTCCATGCTTTGTACATCCTTCTTAACTTTCCCAGGTTGGGTTTCTGAAGGTCCTGCAGAGACAAGAATGCTTAGTCACCATAAAGTCAATGTCATAATGTTAAGAGCAGTACTGCATTTTGGTACATTCTGGTTTGGGTCCAAATGAAGGACGTCGACGAGGGGAGCGATGGATGGACGGCCATGGGCACACTGGAAGGGCAGCTGGCAGGAAGACAAGGAGGCTACCAAGCTGTGGCACTCCTCTCGGTTCAGGCGGTTGTTGAATTTGATGGCGCCTGTTTGGACACGTGTATCCTTTTCAAACTGACACTTGCCAGATGATGATGATGATGTTGAGAGGAAGAGGAGTTTGCCCTTACCGTGGCATGCTAGCGAGGCAAGGACTTTCAGCACAGTGAGCGGGAGGGTTCCTCTCACTCTGCCGGTGGAGCGGAGTAACTGAGGCAAAGAGTACAAGTGGGACCTTTAGAGTCCAACACCCTTTTTTTGGTTTGCAATCCAGATTTCAGGGTACATCATGAGTCACGATCAGAGAAATAGCTCTGTGTTACTTATTACTGTATAAAATCTGGGATGGGATTCATTTTTGTGTTATTGTTTTTTTTTTGTAGCTAAAATCACAAGTGTCCCATAACAGAATGTGTGCAATATGCAGTGGACATTCCAGCCTTACCTCCATCTGCTCTTCAAGGTAATCCTGTTGTATGATCGCAGACAGGAAATGGACAAAAAACACACAAGGTGAGATGCTAAAGCTCATTTGAATGACCCATCAAAGTTAAAAAAAAAAAAAAAGACTTCCACCTCAACGACACGTTTGATAACAGATGGCCTCCTCCGCCGTAGCTCAGTATTTTCTTTCTCCAAGAAACACACGGGCACCTTGCTTATAAGCACTTGGGAATCCTCCGACTGTGTGAAAGTCATTTCCAGCCCCAAGTGACGCAAATGAGCCTGACAAGACCTGTTTTTGATGGAAGGAGAGCTTGCTTGTTACATTGCATTTTAATTTAAGTTAAATCATCTCATCTCCTTCCTCCATTATTATTTTTTTTATTTTATTGACACATACAGGATACTCTCGGTCACAAAAGTAAACATTCAGTACAAACAATATAGCGTATTTTCTGGACTATAAGTCGCACAAGGCCAAAAATGCATACTGAATTTTCCGGACTATAATTTGCACTTTTATTCATAGGTTGGCTGTTCCTGCGACTTATACTCCAGAGCGACTTATAAATGAAAAAACTGTTGATGTTACATAAACTGGACACCTTTTCTGTTTATTTTTTGTGTAGCTGAATAACCATTGTGTTAGCATATCTTACACCAATTCAGCCTGTTTTCTATTCTTTTATTAATGTTAGAACATGCCTTCCAAGAGGATGTAATGTCTGTTTTGGTTAAATAGTTTGTAAAATAAATTACCCGCAAAAATGCGACTTATGTATGCTTTTTTTTCTACCTAATTATGCATTTTTGGCCTTGTTCGACTCCGGAGCGACTTATAGTCCAGAAAATACAGTAATTTAGGAAGAAATAAACATACATAAGTCACAATTTTTTGCGGGTAATTTATTTTACAAACTACTTGACCAAAACACACATTAAGTCATCTTGGAAGGCAAGTTCTAACAATAAAAGAATAGAGAACAGGCTGAATAGGTGTAAGATATGCTAACACAATGGTTATTCAGCTACACAAAAAATAAACATAAACAGAAAAAGTGTCCAGTTTATGTAACATAAACATTTTTTCGTTTACAAGTCACTCTGGAGTACAAGTTGCAGGAACAGACAAAGAAAAAAAAAAGTGTGACTTATAGTCTGGAAAATACAATATATATATGTATACATATATATTTGTGATGACAGAACTAACAAATGCACACAAATCATTTTTCCACATTGTTTTCTTTTAAAGTTAATATACTATATATGGAATTATACAATATGTCCAATTAAAATTGCAATGCGATTGTAAACGATGGCCTTTAGCACAATTGTAATGTTCTCTTGCATCCTGCAGTATGCAAGGACGGAAAGAGATCTCGTTCAAGTGTACCTAATCAACTGTTCAGTGCCCTAGTGTATGTTGTGTTGTACATGTACGGTACCTCAGCAGCCTCTCTTCCTCTTCCGTCACACAGATGCGAAGAGGTGGTAAAACAGTGGAAGCGCACAGACGTCTCTCACCGGGTGCATTTGGATCTTCTTCAAAGGCATCTATTATGGTACACGGTGCAGCATTACAAAAGCATATCTGTGGTATATTTTTTTTTTTTGTGTTTACCTGCTATTAGGTTTTCAAGACGCACTCTCTCGTGAGCAGCGTGTTGATCCAACATCACTAAAAGATTCCCTGAAATTTCCGCCATGAAATTGTGAGACACGCGGCTACGACAACCACAAAAACATTGCTCACCATACCTTCGCTGTCATCACTTGTATTGATGATACACGCAAGAAACTTGTTGTCAACTTGGTTTATCACCTGAAATTGTTAATTTTTTTAATTTTTTTTTTTAAAACAGCCAAGTGACGGTGAAGTTACCTTCATTGAGTGTATCATGGTCTTCGAGAAGCGATACGGAAAGAGGATGTTGTGGATCTTTACAGATAGCCCGCCAGCCTGCACACTTGAGATGTCCACACCGACCTTTTATCATATATCATATCATTAAAAATACAATCTGTAGATGTCATAGACAATCCTGAGACAACACAAGAGTTTGTTTACCTCAGGAGGACGCACAAACACAGGGTTGTTCCACTTTGAGTACAAAGAGGAGAGCGAGTCACAGGTGTCGACATTGACAGCTGGGACTTGGGAAAAAAAAAACATGGAAGACTTCATGAGCACAGGGCCCTCCCTCGTTCAGATCTGTGAGTGAAGTACCTGCGTCATCGGTCCCTGAACTAAGCACTCTTTCACCTCTGGCTTTAGGCAGGAACGGCAGCACAAGCTCCGCCTGAAAGGGGTAACACCTGTACTCCATCCCTGCAGCATCACACAGTAATACAATGATACAATGCAGAAGTGCAGTAATACAGTACTACCACTGATGAAGCTTCAACATATATATTCAGATATGTATATATCAGATATATATATCAGTGATGGCAAAAAATGTGTGATGATGACCACAGAATTGTTAAATTTGGATATACGCCAATATCAATATTATTCTGATACTACAGCTCTGGTATCAGACGGCTGCATTGCATGTGTGGAGAAAAGCTTCATTTGCTGATATTATTTTGGCTATATTTGCTGACAACGTTAAAGCTAAAACATGGCTGCATGGTGGACGAGTGGTTAGTGTGCAGACCTCACAGCTAGGAGACCCTAGTTCAATCCCACCCTCTGCCATCTCTGTGTGGAGTTTGCATGTTCTCCCCCGTGTATGCGTGGATTTTCTCCGGGTACTCCAGTTTCCTCCCACATTCCAAAAACATGCTAGGTTAATTGGCGACTCCAAATTGTCCATAGGTATGAATGTGAGTGTGAATGGTTGTTTGTCTATATGTGCCCTGTGATTGGCTGGTGACCAGAAGACAGCTGGGATAGGCTCCAGCACCCCCCGCAACCCTTGTGAGGATAAGCGGTAGAAAATTAATGAATGTAGTATTCTGGTCACTAGACACAAAACATTGAGACGTTACCTTACATTACATAACCTTAACACTACATGAGGTCATGAAGTCAGCCATGACATGTCTGACGCGATAGAGTGAAAAAAAGTTCTCCTCCCATCTTGTGTGGAAGTGGTAGCTTTTTTTTCCCCTTAAGTTTAGAAGTGGTTAGCTAGTTAGCTTGCTATATGTGCTCTGTGATTGGTTGGTGAAGACAGCTGGGATAGGCTCCAGCACCCTGTGCGACCCTCGTGAGGCTAAGCGGTAGAAAATGAATGAATGAATGAATAATTACGCGGGCATTGGAACACAATATAGATACAGATATAGGATCGGCAATACAAAGCTCTCTGTCCTGGCTGCTCAGTACAATATAGCTAAAATGTAGCAAAAGATAAAGCGGAGTATATGTTGCGAAAATCAAGCTTTTAAAATGTCTCCTTTTCCACCTCACAAAATGGGTCATCATCACATCCAGTTCTAGTGGACCATTCACACAACGGTGATTGACATCCGACACGTTGAACGCCTCACCTGTTTCAGAGACAACACTGACGGCCATGTTGGTGACATCAGATGTGCAGCGGGTCTGCGTTTCCTCCATTGGTGGTTCCTCGTATGTGCTGAGCCCGGTCACTTTATTGATGTACGCAGTTTTTCCCGTGCCCGTATCGTAGTGATGGAGCCAGTCTGTAGATGTCGTGGTCGGCCGTTCCTCAGGCGCGGTCTCATAGATGTTCTTATTGCCGCCTTGTAAGCACTCATGACTAATGAGACTGGGATTGTCCGGAGAAACACAACTAGGCGGTACTTCTGGATCTTCTTCCATGTGTTGTTTTAGATGGTTGAGTTTACTTGCTAAAGATTGTTTGACTTTATTTTGACCTGAGAGATTTTTTAGCTTGGTGTATCCCGAGTGTGTTGGTGTGATTCCTTCTTCTCCCTCTTTAACATCATTCTGCAGTGGCTCCTTGTGCTGATGCACTACAAAGTTTGTCTGATGTAATCCAGTGTGGGTTGGAGTGTCCACTGAGGGGAAATGTGGTTCAGCAGATTTGCCATAAATTCTTCTGAACTTGTCAAGTGAGCCACACTCTTTAGATAGTTTAGAGATCTTCGAGCAGACAGCAGGAGCAGAAGTTCTGTGGGTTTCCTGTATGGATCCATTATGGAGTGAGATCTTGCGTTTTGAATGCGGCTGTATAAATACTTTCCTGGTGCTCAAGGGGGGTTCTTGCAGATATTTGTGAATAAACGGACAGGAGAGGCGTATCTTTTTGTTAGCGGTGACTGTCCTTTCTTCTCCTGCTGTGTCCTGGCAGTCTACACTGTTTTTAATGTCGGAATCAACATGTGTTTGATTGATGCTGGCACATGAATTTACATTTTTAGGTGATGATTTCATTTCTTTATCAGTGTCTTCTCCTGTCGTGTCCTTTCCGGGGTCCGGCGGCGTATGATCATGAAGGCATTTTTCACTTTCAACCATCTCCACCTCAGCGTCTACCTGAGCCGGTTCCTGACAAACACTCACTTTCTGTTTACGATGAACAGACTCCGAGGCCAGCGTCATCACAGCCGTACAACTAGGTACCGCATGGACGTTTTGGTCCCATGTGTCGTCTTCTCGCTCTGCACAGTCAGCTTTCAGCAATCTTGGTGACGCATCGTGCCAGCCATCTTGGGAGAGCACCAAGTTCTCCTTTCGTAGGAACACTTTAACAGCCTCCTCTATGCACAGCAAAACACCATCCCAGTCTTTGAACTCGATTAGAGTTTTGGCAGGCTCAAGGCTAATATCATACTCCGAATAGGTACATTTAATATTAATGATGTATATTCCGTGCAGATCTTGGCTGCGTTTCTGCTTTGGGCTCCTGATAGCTGAGACTTTCTCCGGGCTTTCATTCTTCTGATTTGGACTGCTGAGCCTGCGTAGAAGGGAGTTTAGAAGCTTGTGTATACGTGTCTTTAAAAGCAGCCTGTCGTTTACATACAAGAACTGCAAGCTGTTGTTGTAGTGGGCGTCCCTGCCAAGGTAACCAATCACCTCAAACTGCGCATGGGTGTAATGGATTTCTACCAGTTTCTGAGCCCGGGCTAGGGTGTGTATTTGGATGAACCTGTGGTACGTATCTCTGGCTTTAGGAAGCTGCACCAACATGACTCCTGTGCAGTCATTCTTCAGGGTGAAGGACACACCGGGGTGCATTAAAGAGATGGCCTCCACTCTGTGTCTGATCCTCTCACCCTCCAGGATGGGGTCCATCCTCTTCCTGCGTACTGGCATGTTGTGGAAGAAGTTGCAAATGACAACAGTGGTACCAGCAGAAGGTCGACATGAGTCCTTTTCAAAAACCTCCATCGCTTTTCCAGATTTGAATATTTTCACTAAGGTCCTGCTTGTGTTTTTAGGCCGGGATGAGACTTCAACAAGAGTGGCTAAAGAAACAATACTCGCAATGGCCTCACCTCTGAAGCCATAAAAACGGAGGTTGTCGAGGTCACCCAGTGAGTTACATTTGCTGGTGTAGTATCTGTTCCCCACACAGGACATGTCTTCTGCGTTTATTCCCACGCCGTTGTCGATCACCTGGACTTTGAACGCCTCCATGTCCATCCGGACGCCCACACATGTCGCCCCGGCGTCGATACTGTTGAGGGTGAGCTCCTCGACGCATTGCTGGAGGGAAGGGATGGCGACACCGGAGCGAAGTTTCACCCGGACCTCTTCGGGAAGACATTTAATCATAACGCTGGCACATTTTCAGCCGAGGTGTCGCATTTTAACGTCGTTATTATGCTCCAACCGGCTTCTTGACTTCATCTCGTTCGACCGTTAAAAAAAAGTCCCTCCGGAAGTCGGTGCCATATTCACATATTTTACTTTAAATCACACACGACTAACACAAAACAATAACAGGTGAGGATTATTGTCAATATAAACTGAATGCTGCTTTCTTCGTTGTTTATCCGCGGGCGAAAAGAGGGTTTCACTGATGGCCATTAGCTAAAGCTACTGCCATCTAGTGTTGGGGAGGAACTGAAGGGTTCATCGCCCGGGCGCACCACCTACTGCACGGGAGGTAACATTGCATGTTAATATTGGTCAGTATGGTCAATTATATTTTATGAACCTCATAAATCATTTGGTCACGAGTCATCTTTTTAATCTGATCTCATAATTTTATTGACTATTATTCAATGTCATAGATATTTTATATGAAATTTAATTAATGATATAATAATTTGTATATTGTATGTCATATTGGTCCACAATAGTTTCCCTGTATAGTTAATATATTTGTACTATATTTTACATAACTATCAATCCATCTGTTATCTATACTTTGTCCTTGTTATGGTCAAAGTTATGACCACAAACTTATTGAAAGATCCAAGCCAGGAAACCAATTCAAATACAATTATGTCAAAAGCGTGGCTCCCACCACAGTAGGAAAAGAACAGTTCAAATAATAAAGGTTCCAAAATGGCTGACATTCCTGCCTATGATGTGTAGTGTTTGTCACAACTTCAGTCAATAACAAGCACACTCTTGATTATCATTTGTAATCATCTCTGTGCTTTCCTGTTTATTAGAACCTTGCCAGATTGTAGAGTATTTGACATGTCTACTTTTCAGTATGTTTTGGTTAATACTTTTCAACATATAATAAGACAGACAAAATAAATATGTGGGTGTTGGTTAATGGCGTGCATACATTAAGTTATTTCACAATGTTAAAAGTTGAGTGTTCTAGGCTGGAAACCGCTTTCTCGTTCCTGAACTCTGCCTTGATTATGTGCGACTTGGGGCTCCCAGTTGACTTAAGCCATTCTTGCATTTCTTTCACCTTCTTACGTTGACCTTGGAGCTGACCTTGCACAGTTCCCGCGCCTGTGTTTTGGACCCAACCTACAAGGCCAAGCTTCTTCCCCTCAGCCTGCAAAGTCAAACATACACTTCATTAAAACACAAAAGGAGCAGGACGGATCTGTGGACATCATAGTGACATATTTCATCACAGAAATATAATATTCCTAACTCGATCGTTGGCCCAAAATCCAGCTTTTAAACAGTTTGTGGTTTATAATGAATTCAATACGCTACCTCAACCCCAAACCTGTCACATCATCTTACCTGTGTGTATTTCCGGAAAAAGACACCTTGCACTTTTCCATATACTTCATAATCGACGGAAATTAAGTCAGCATCAGACATGCTGGACAAAGTAAGAGAAAATAAGTATAGCAACTACAGTCAAATGTAGAAACGAGCATGAAAACACGTTTGCAGCTACACGCTAGGCTAGCATGTTTACATTTTTGCTACATTTTTAAAACATACGCGAATGTCTTAGCTTCATTTGTTTACTGAAAAGTTATATCTGATAGCCCTAACGTTCACCTGAATATCAGAAGTATTGACTGGATGTATTGGTGAATGTGTTTATTTGCGGAACCTGCCCCCCGGAAGTGACGTCTAATGACGCATTATAAACGCGACGCAGTGTCCTAGCAACAGTCGTGGGCAGCAAGACGTAGCATAAATCTTACGTTCGTCAAAAAGCCACGACACTTTGTCGACATAAAAAAAAAAAAAACAAAACACATTTTAAAAGCGAAGAACAGCAGTACAAGTAATCTTTATTCTCTGTTAACACACGTGACAAATGTTTACTTTGTATTTATGTATTTTACATGCACAGCGGGTACTACATGTGTCATTTAACTGTTAAAAAATACATTTTGCAGTTAAAATAGCCACATATTTACACATTTTTTTGCCAGTCAAAGTCAAAACTTTTTTTAAAATTACATTTGACTGTTGGTTGACCAAATGTTAACAATTTGACACATGATAGACACTGAATATATATCATGAGTTTCGGCATACACTATACAATTGTGCTGCTACACACAATACACAAAACAGACAATCAAAACAAATATAATAGTTTGCTTCAAAATAAAAATAAGTACCAAATACAGATAAAATGACAAAAACAGTTCAAGTGTTATGGCATCTCCTAACCATGACATACTTATAAATGCCATACAAAGGCAAAATGAGAAACAGTCAGTAGTCTCAGCAAAGAATATATAAAACAATAAGGCTTATATTTTAAGGCATATATTTGCATTAGAGTTTAGTTTCAAATATCACACATTTATGAGGCTATAGCATATGAGGTTCTTAAACCATTTGGGTAAAGACTTAAAAAGGTGAAAGTACTCACAAAAACAGAGGACAGTGACACAGGTTCATGAGAGAAAATGATGTACTGTAGAAACCATTTAGGAAGTACAGCCATTTTTATAGCGAGGGCAAAGCTAAATGGACAATTGAGAAAGGCACTCAGAGATAGAGACCTCTGCCAACTTCCTGTACATGCACACAAAGTGGTTTAGTAGTTTTGGTATAATCTTGCTCAAACACATCAGTTTGAAGGCCACAAATTTCCACTGGAAAGGCACGGTTTGACCTGATTGAGGATACAAGCTGATGATGATGACATCACTATGACATTCCTACAAGGACTTCATGATCACATTGTAGAAAAAACACCCAGATTGTCTCGCTGTGCAATGCCAGCCAACATTTCAGTCCGTAGACTGCAAACAACATTTGCATGACAAGTGATACGCAGAAATGTCATGATGCAACTCAGTACTTTATGTATGAATACTTTATGTACTTTATGTAATGGCTTTACTTGTTTCATATGTGAGGCAGCCACCTCAACCGCAAGTCTATTCACACCTAACAAGCCTTTTGGATTCACAAAATGTTTGTCACCTCTCTCACACACACACACACACAAGGTACAATTGGCAGGGCCTCACAAGCTGGCCCCCGCAGGTCTGCCCCCATGCTGTGTGAATCCACCCGCTCTTCCTCCTCCATCCTCAGACACGTGAGCGGCACAATGGTTGCCATTACTGTCACATCTTGCTTCCATCAGCTGGTTGAATGCGGCCAACAACCTCTCGTGCTCCATTTGCTGGTCACTGACCTAAACACAAACATGGACCGACTCACATGGAACCAAATTTGAGGTGTAGGAGAAGCAACTCGGTTCTCACCTGCTTCTCCAGTATCTGGATCCTCATCTCTTGCTGAGTGACAATCTCCCGCAGCTGTGAAGTAAACACGTGACACATGGCAACCTTGTGCAAACACCGTGGAGCGGGTTGATGGCTTACCTGTGCGACCTCCACACTTGCTCTGCAGCATGTGATCGATTCCTCTTTTTTGTACAGTTCTGCCCCCTCCAGTCCGTTTAAATTGTCATCACTCGTTCGTGTAGTCTGTGGGAAGATAACCCCAATGAAACAAACACAAAAATATCAGAAATCAGAAGAATACAGCACATCGACGTTGATATTACCGATAAGTCATGTTGACTGCTGACAGCTGCTGCCACAGCCTTTAGCTCCTTCAGGTTCTGATATGGCAGAGTGCTGCTCTCTGAAAAAGACGGGAGTTGGTCACAAGAAGACTCAGAGTCCTCCGGCATGGGTATGAACTCTGCATCCTCCAGCTCCTGTTGGCATACAACCAAAGAAAGGTTTCAGTTGTGACCAGAAGGTGTTCATCACGTCAAACATGAAGCTTTGCATCATAAGTTAACCTTTCTCAGCCACAGAGGACATGAACTGTCGCCAGTCTGATTTGCCATTGACACCATCGGTGTCTCCAGGTTGCAAGCGTCAAGATCAACCTCCAATGTTCCCCCGAGGCCTCTGTCACGACCCTCCGTCTCTGAACCCGGATCCATTTCCAGATCCACAGTGGATATGGAACCATCCTGTCCGATCCCTACATTTATACAAAAACATAATATTCCTCACCAAGAAAAACTATTAAGGAGATATTTTCAGAAGTATTTACCGCTGCCAACTGACAGTCCACTGCTGTTGGAGCGAATGGTCTTGGAGTTGAGCACTTTCTCTGTCAAGAGATGTTATCCATCAATAACATATGAAAGCAATATATTCTACTATGAAATGGACCGTGACAAATTGCTGGAATTGGTGTAAAACCAGCTTTTAAACACGCATGTAAACAACCTGATTAGATTGTGTTTGGCTTTGTAAAAGTCAGATTCACATACATTTGGTTTGTGTCCTAAGAAATGGGCTCATTCTTGAGCAGGGGTCTCAAACTCGGCCCCTGGGACGCTAGTTTGAAGCCCCCACCTTGATATGAAAGTTTGATGTGTGAGTTTGACATGGATGCTGTATGGTATCATGTACCCAGAAATGACAGCTTAAAGTTGTGTGCACACCGGACTGCTCCCTAGATGTAACGATGCTAACCTGCTAATTGGGTAAAATGGTTAATTTTCATTAATGTTCATGTTAAAGGTTAAATAAATGTTAATACTGTTCATTTGAATCTGAAAAAAAAAATTCTCAACCCACCAACGATATGTGGTTTCTTTTTTCTTTTTGTTTTTTTATTTGCTGTTTTATTATTATTTGATTTATTTATTATCGATTGATTGATATATTTTCTTTATTATTATTATTTATCTTATTTCATGAATTAAAATTAATATATTTGAGAACAGCGGAATGTTTTATCAGAGCTTTTCTTGTGGAAAAAACGGAACCAAAGCACCGAAAAAGTGTAGGGTATAGCAGAAGCAAAAGCATTGAAGACAGTTTATTTGTTTTTTTCTGTTTTTAATAAATGTGTGTTTTTTTTGTTTGTTTTTTTAAACCTGATGCGGCCCAGCCTCACCCAGAGCCTAGCTCCAGTGGCCCCCAGGTAAATTGAGTTTGAGACCCCTGTTCTTGAGGCTTCCTTCCCTAATTTAGGTAAAAGTCTTACACTCAATCACAACTTCTGAACTGAACTTAATTGTGCCCCACATGTGTATAATGGAGGTGATGGGTTCCAGTGACTAACCCATGATGATGATGGTGTGCCAACCACGACAAGAAAGGTCTGGTACGTGGTGGAGAGATCCAAAGATTGGCCTTGGCATTGCAGGACAAACCTCCGAACCGAATCCTTTATCAGCAGGCATTCCAAGTCGTCCATTTCCAGCATTTCCCCATGCAAATATCTGATTGTCTGCAAGAAAAGAATTGGAACTTATTCACACACACAAACACACATCATGTCAAAATAAGAGCTTGTGCTAAGAGCTTACCCTCTGTGGCTGCTATGGTGAAGCCATCCCCACAAGACACTTTGGTGACTATCTTTCCTCCAAAAGGGCCAACCAGGACTTGCACACCTTGGTGCTTCTTAAAATCTTTAACGCCAAGTTGCCCGTATTTGTTGCAGCCGAAGGTGATGAGGCGACCACGTTCTGTAAAATTGATTTAGATGGTGATTCAACAACTTGATAACAATTTTAGGATACAAATGAATATTTCTCTTTTTATGTAGTACCATCAATGGCAGCAGTGTGGGACTTCCCTGGCGCTATGGTCTGAATCTTGAAGCGGGACAGCTGCTTTGCCAAAGTCAATGTGGTGGTATAAGGGATGCCCTGGTAACCCTAAGTAGTGTGGCAGGAGAAACACTCAAATACTCAATTTGATGTCAATATACAGTGGCCATATTTGGAAGTAAACAAATACCTCTGGGAAATTCAAGTCAGTACAATACCTCTCCAGAGTGGTTTTTGAGACCGGAGAATTCCTGGTTCAGACCTAGCTTGTTGAATTCATTGTTTCCACATGCCAGGACTTTGCCGGTGTCTGTCAAAAAGAAGGTTCCGTCACTGCTGCAGGACACAGAGGAGATGGTGGCGCCTTTGGCGAGCTCTACCTGGAGAAAATATGTTAAATGTAAAGTATGTAATGAATGGCATCACAGTCAGGGATGTAGTTCTTGTGCTGGAAAATAAAATCTTACTTGCATCGGAGAAGAAAAATCATCCTCGCATTCCAAACCCAGACGCCCTACAGATGAGAAAATATGCTCATTTAAGGAGGAAAGTGCTTGAAATAGTATTTGGAAAAATACGAGCTTCTGTCGCCACCTGCTGGTAGTATTTATAGCTGCAAAAACAAATGCTGGCAGCGACCTAATGGCATCAGTAGTCTATACCAGTGATTTTCAACAAGTGTGCCGCGGCACACAAGTGTGACACGAGAAATCGTCAGGTGTGCCGTGAGGAATTATTCAATATCCTTTTTTTTATTAATATGTATTAATAATTTTCTGCAAATATTATGTCATTGTCGCGTGTCATTGGTGTAAAGACTGGCAGAGCAATGTAATATTCGTCCGTGTGGCAACACTAGCTGATTGCCTCGTTCCTCTAATAGACTTAGTGATGCACGTGAGAGGTAGTGGTGACATGTTGTAACATTGTTGGTTTAATTAGTATGCGGATCAAAAGGATCTGCTGTGGCGGGTCCGTAATCAGGAAAAAACTGAAAGAAGCAAATAATGTTGGTTATTAGTGTGCCGCAAAATTTTTCCAACGTAAAAAACGTGCCGTGGCTCAAAAAAGATTGAAAAACACTGCTTTATACCATACTCTCCGCAGCCCCATGAGAAGATGTCGCCACTGTGGGTAAGGACCACCACGTGATTGTCTCCGCAAGAAATCTGACGAACTGGCCGCTCCTCAAAAAACACAAGAAGCACCGGCTCCAAGATCTCCATGCCCATCTCGCCCTCCACGCCGATGCAGCCGTAATAGTCGGACCCAAACATGTACATTTGGTCCTCATCTGCAGTAAACAGCGCTCATTAGAAATTAGCCGGGCTCTTTCATTGTCATGTTGCCTTTTTTGGAAGGTAGTTGTACACTCACCGGTGACACAGGCAGTAAAGTCAGCACCGCATGCAACCTGTCTGATGGCTTTGCCCTGCAGCTTTTCCACCCTCTTGGGTTGCCGGTAGGAAGCCTGGTCTCCATGCCCCAGTTGGCCCACCATCTTGGCTCCACCTTGAACATTCTGAAAAGATTCTTTGTAGTGCCGACAGAAAAACAAGTGCATCTGATGTACTGTAAATTCCGGACTATAAGCCGCTAATTTTTTTTCCCAAAGTTTCAACCCTGCGGCTTATTCAGTGATGCGGCCAACTTATGTAATGTTTCTAACGGCCGCCAGGGGCTCTCGAGTAGAAAAGGTAAGATTAAGACCGGTGGAATATATGCGTTGAGGAAGACTGCAACTTCTTGTCTTGTGCATAAATTAAATTAGCGTGAACATACCCTCATCATGGAAAATGCAAAAAAATTGCTAAAAGCAATCAAGCTGTCCGATAAAGAAGGAAACAGAGCTGCTGCATGTAAACTTGGCATAAACGAATCGATGGTGAGACGCTGGAAACGGCAGCGGGAAGAACTGGAGCAATGTAAAAAGACGAAAAAAGCTTTCAGAGGTAATAAAAGCCGTCTTTCTTTGTAAATATGTTTACATGTTTTAATGTGGGCACATGCGGCTTATATACAGGTGCGGCTTGTCTATGTACACAATCGGTTTTCCTCTAAAAATGTAGTGGGTGAGGCTTATAATCAGGTGCACTCTATAGTCCGGAAATGACGGTATTTAAACCAAAACACTCACAGCCCACGTGTAGAGCTCTTTTTCCACCGTCACCACTGCAAAGTGACTCTCTCCGGCACACACATGTTGGGCGCTGCTGCCACCTTTAAAGGTGTCCAGTTTCTGGGGAGTGAACTTGCCTCCGCCCCAGAAATACCCCTCCCGCGAGCGTGTGGTTACCACGGCAACTGGCGTCTCTGTTGCCGTACTCAACCTGTGACGAAGAACCATCAGTTGGACACTATTTAGCAGGATGATGATAAAGCTTCAACAGCAGAAAACAACAAAAAACAAACATACTTTGGTTTCTTCATGGCGGAATTCAGCAAAGCAACTCGTTCTTCAAGCTCCCTGCCAAACGACAAACTTGTGTATCTTTTTACATCACGAATAAGTAAAAAATGACTGACTTACTGTCGGCTGGAGGAGATAACTGGCTGGTCAAGAATTTGGTCCGCCGTTGGTCTCTTTGCCGGATCCTGCCACACAAAATAATAATAATAATAAAACTTAAAACTTTGTTTCTGAAGCAACAATGACTTACTTGATCGAGACACTCGTAGACCAGCTTGATCAACCCAGAAGAGTAAATATCAGGATTCACATCCATAGTCCAGTTTCCCTGGACTATTTTCACACACAGGTTCAAAGGATTCTGGAAGGACACAAACTGAATCTGTTAAAAAGTATACTCATTCTGATATTGCTAACGCATCCAAACAAGGAGTGAGTGCTACCGTTGCATCAAATGTTCTTGTCAGGGTTAAGACTTCATAAAGCACGCAGCCCATGGCCCAGATGTCTGATTTGAAGTTGTACTTTGCTCCCTGGCACAGCTCGGGCGACATATAATAAGGAGTTCCTACGCACTGGATGAATAAAGAAAGGAGAGGTGAATTACAATCATGTGCACTCTGGCACGTTACATGATGGAAAAACGAAAGTACGTGATAATAAGCTCATGATTAAATAGTATGTGATAATAAGATCATCACTTCTTCCCACATTCCAAAAACATGCTAGGTTAATTGGCCACTCCAAATTGTCCATAGGTATGAATGTGAGTGTGAATGGTTGTTTGTCTATATGTGCCCTGTGATTGGCTGGCGACCAGTCCAGGGTATACCCCGCCTCTCGCCCGAAGACAGCTGGGATAGGCTCCAGCACCCCCCGCGACCCTCGTGAGAAAAAGCGTTAGAAAATGAATGAATGAATGAATAAGATCATCACATGGTTTGTCTGGTGTCAGGCCCTGTATCATGCCCCCGCGTGTCAGTATCAGCCCGAGACCGAAGGGCCTGATACCAGACAAACCATGTGATAACCTATAAGTATCAACATTTTAGATATCTCTAGTTAGAATATGCATTTTTTTCAAAATTGCTTTATTTTTATTAATCAAAAATGTCATAAATCAACTATGAGTAAGAGGATAGCATTCACGGTCCATGTTGATGTATAAAGTACTATTATAAACACTTGTCAACATGTTCCAAATAAAGCTTTGTTCAGCACAGATAATCCTAATATATCTCGTCAGTATCGATACAAATAAACAAATACCGTCTCTGCCATGGAAAACTCTGAGCCGAGTTTCTTTGCAAGGCCGTAGTCACCAAGCTTGATGAGGTCAGTCTTGGTCAAGAAAATGTTGAGCGTTTTAATATCCCTATTGGGGAAACGGGATGGTCAAAACACAAGTTAAACATGGCTAAAAGAGCCTCATGTGATCTCACCTGTGTAAGACGCCGGCCTTATGAATGTGGGCCACAGCTGAGGCAATCTGGTACAGATACCAAATAACCACCTGTCGAAAAAAATGACATCAAGGATGAATATAAAACAACAATAAACTGGTTTACATGGCTTATATGCATCTATCTGCTCTTACCTCCTGGTTAAAAAGTTTCCCCTTCTGTTGGACGATTTTGTCATACAGATTCCCCCCTGCGGCGACAATGTCATTCAGCCATCTCGTCAAACAAACAAACATAGCTCAAAGTCAATCAAACGTACACACTTTTTCCTCTTACCATTACAGTATTCCAGCTCAATGAGCAGAGTGTTTTTATCCATGAAGTGATTGAAATAAGCAATGATGTTGTTGTGCTCCAGGATAGAGAGGATGCTTATTTCATTCATGACATCCCTGCGCTCGCGTTCAGACAGGGAGTTCAGGTCCACTTCCTTCCACACCACAAGGGAATTGTCCTGGTGGAAAACAAAATAAGTTAGCTGCATCTGAAGCTTATTTCCACCCATTTTCTATACAGATGAGAAGATCAAAGATGAGCTGAAGCCTATCCCAGGTGATTTTTGGGTGAGAAGTGGTGTACCCCTTGGACTGGTTGCCAGCTAATCACAATTCACACTTTTTTGACATGTGGGAGGAAGCTGGTTTATTTCCATGAGGTGTTTAAATGACAATAATGTTTTTTCTATGTGTTTTATTTAGCCACGTGGTCAACGTGACTGGCCACATCTTATCTTTAAAGGTACAGTGTTTGTTTTCTTCCTGCCCTTAGGGTGTTTCAGTGGGTATTCGACAGTAAGCGTGATTGTTGCCTGGCAACGTGTTGACTACGTGTCTTTTTTTCTCTCGAACATTTTAACACTTGCTTTTATAGTTTCCCTAGACCGGACCCAGCTCACCTCGGTTCTTCTGTACAGCGTCGCTTCACCGAACGCCCCCCTCCCGAGGATCCGGATCGGAATGTAATGCAACTTCTCCTCTTCGGCATTAAACGCGGCCGACGCTGTTCGCTCGCTCAACACGGAGCCGCTGGCCAAATCTGAATTTAGCGAGTCGAAATGTCTCTCGTATTCTGTCAGTGACATTTCTGTTTGGCGCCTTGTTAGCCACCAGCTGCACTGATGGGGAACCACACACACAGGCCTGACTTGAAAACTCTAGACGAAAAGCCTCCCACGGAGACGCTAGTCAGACATGTCATCCGGTTCGACGGCTACTATAAATCACTAAACATAGCGAATACAACCCTGGAACTAAAATACTTCTAGAATTCACAGTACTGGAGGGGGAAAACGACGTAGGAAAAAATGCGTTGAAGTTGTTCAATCGTCAAGCATGACACACAAAACAGCAAGTTTGACCAACTTAGCTCTGCTTTCAAAATAAAATACACTTCTTCAGTCTTCGCGTGCTGTCTTTTACGATGAAAGCAAGATAAACACATTTCCTGTTAAGACGACAGCTCTGTTTTTTTAAAAACGTGGCAGCGCTGCCGTGCTGTAAATGTTTATTAATTCTAAGAGGAGAAATGAGACAGTCTAGCAAACTCAGTTTTATGTATAATGATTGACGTCCGTGTCACACCCGGTCAAGTGGCGACAACTCGACGTTACTCTCAAACCCGGAAGTTGATTTTGGACGACATCCGTGATAAAAGTAAATAATATAATAAATATAGATGTTGCATTTTAAATTATTATCAATTATTATCAATTGCTTAATAGTTGTTCGATGTGTCAAGTTAAATTGACTTAACACAAAAATATACTGTATTTCACGATTATGGTAATAAGTCATTAAAAAAGTCATTTCATAGTACAAAACCTGTAAAATAACATTAAGGAGCATCTGCTGCCAGCACGTTGCCGTTATTTTACAGATACATTCTGTCTTTATGTACGTACATAAATAGTGGTGTGAAAGTGTTTGCCCCCTTCTTGATTAGTTTTTTTTTTGCATATTTGTCACACAAATTTAAATATTAACACAAGTTGCCATTTTTAAATTAAACTTTTTATTATTAAAGGGGGAAAAATCCAAACATAAAAGTCCCTGTGTGGAAAAAGTCATTGTTCCCCTGTTAAAACATTACTTAAATGAGATTACTTGAGATCTATCAGTATGGTAAAGGTTATAAATCAATTTCTACAGTTTTGGGACTCCAGCAAACCACATTGAGAGCTATTATCCATAAATGGCGTAAACATGGAACAGTGGTGAACCTTCCCAGAAGTGGCCAACTAACCAAAATGACCCCAAGAGGGCAGCGACTACTCATACAAGAGGTCACAAAAATCCCCACAACAACATCCAACGAACTGCAGTCCTCACTTGCCTCAGTTAAGGTCAGTGTTCATAACTTCACCATGAGAAAGACACTCAACAAAACTGCATGCATAACAGAGTTCCAAGACAAAAACCATACCTGAATAAAAAGAACATTAAGACTCATCTCATCATACCAACAGTAAAATATGGTGGTGGGAGTGTGATGGTCTGGGGAGATTTTGCTGCTTCAGGACATGGAACCAAGGGATACGTGACCTCAAGCTGAAACCAACTTGGGTTCTGCAGCAGGACAATGATCCAAAACACACCAACAAGTCCACCTCAGAATAACTAAAGAAAAACAAAGGAAAGTCTTTGGAGTGGCCTCGTCAAGTCCTGACCTGAATCTTATTGAGACGCTGTGGCATGACCTTAAAACGGCGCCTCAAGCTGGCAAACCCTCCAATGTGGCTGAATTACCTAACCTGCAAAGTGGGCCAAAATTCCTCTACAGCGCTGTCGGATACTGTTCTCTAAATCATTCTAGAAAACAAAACATTTGGGAGTTTGTTTCTCAAACATTTATCCTGATGCTTGCATTTTCCTAAAGGGATGTTACACAACACTTTCAAGGCTTCTGTTTTTGTAGATTTTTGCTGATTTGCAATATTTATTGTACTTAGCTAATCGCAAACAAATCCACATTCCCATTGTGTCAAAATAATAATAAAAAGTTTAATTTGGGACTCGTCACCAGCAAATCTCCATAGCTAAACAATTAGTCACATTCACATTAAATACCTGTGGACAATTTAGTGACAAGTGCTTTTCCTAAAATTATGTAATATGTCTTAAAACTATTAAAACTAAAGCTCAAATATAATGCTATTTACAGCATCTTATTACATTATTATCTAATGTTCTTATTCATTATCTTGTATTTTATATTTGTGTTTTTATATCTTCTGTACAGCAACCTTGGGTGTCCTGAAAGGTGCTTTGAAATAAAATGTATGATTGTTATTATTATATTAAATCCCATTCACTGCATGGCATGTGATCTGGTGATGAATGCTGGGGCGTATTTAGGTGCGCCTTGTCAGTGTAACTGAAAACTCGCCAAAGGGAAGTTCTTGCAACGATGGAAGATTGTCTGAGCGCTTCTGAGTGCACTGTCACATTTGTACCCGAGTCATCTCAAGTTCTGTTCAACGGGGCCGGGCGCCCTCGCTCTCGTTGTGACATGTTTTGGAAAGGTACAGTGACAAATTTGTCTCACTTTTCTTTCGGTATCATAAAACACTTAAGAGTATGAAGCCAATAGGCATGTTACATGTATTCTTCCATAGACTTTTTCAATTAGGAGTACTAATCTTGGACTTGATGTTTGCCAATTGGTAGCTATACTGATCTGGTATGTGTCTTTGAATAAATCTTCCACAGATGAATATGGATGTAACCGTGTGGTCCTACTGTGTCTCGGACTGCTGAATATCACTCTGCTGATAATTGCAGTTGTTCTTGGAATTAACTGTGAGTGTGTGAACTTCTCAACACAAACGTTCAGTTTCAGACGCAGCACATTAGAGCGCAAACAAAAATGTCTTGAGACATTTTAAACCTCAAAGTGACTTCACAGTACGGAATAGTCTCTTCACATTAAGCCTAAACGCAGCTGACTTTGCAGCGTGCATCAAGCACCTTACCTTACCCGACCTAAGGTACTACGGTAATCCTTTCCCCTAATACTATTAGTGTTTTAAGTCAGTAATGCAACACCACAAGTCCAGACTCTTGCCTTCACCTGAGGATATTACAACCTGAGCATTTTCCAGGAATATTCCAGTACCTCTGCATCTTAAAATCTCCTTGTTTTGCTTTTTCCAGGTGTCTCAGCCCAACAGATCTCCTACCCAAATTCCCATCCAGCTTCCGTTCAGCTCATGAATGAGCTGAAACATCTCCTTAGCAACCACAGTGATGTGATGAAGGCTGAACAAGAGGCCCGGAATGAGTTAAAGCAAGCAACCAAAAAGCATGCAAAACTTAAGGTGAAAATTGACAAGCAGAGGACCGTGAATGACTGTTATCAGAGACAACTTGAGAGTCTGCGCAAGGAAAGAAAACACCTGCAGGCCAACGTGACAACTTTGGGTATTATGGTGTTATTAATAAATCATTACAGTTATATTATTGTTAGTAACAAAATGTGTTTTTGTATTTCCTAGAGGGGACCTGTGGCAAATGCCCTCAGGAATGGAATTTTTTCAACAACTCTTGCTATTTCTTCTCTTTGACGCAAAAGAAAACCTGGATGGCAAGCCGAGACTACTGTATCAGTTACGGAGGAAATCTGGTTGTGATAGACGACCAAAATGAGCAGGTGAGGCGGGAACAAACACGATCCTGAAATAAATATTCAGTGAATTATTCAGTGACAGTGTAGAGAAACTGCACTTTTTTTTAAAACCTGAACACAATTTGTTTTTTGTTATAAAGATATAAAAAGAGCTAAAAACAGCTCATTACTGCAAGTAATGCTACATACTGTACCTCCAAAAACCCGGTGTGTGTGCACTGCTGTCGAAGCCTGCATCCAACCTTTGCTTATACATACCCATTTTTTAACAATGTTAACCCCCCCCCCCCTTACTGTGAAATATGTAAACTAAGGATGTCCAAAGTGCGGCCTGCAGGCCATTTGTGGACTAAGAAAAAATTAATATAGGAATAAATATAGGAACTTTTGATGTCAATTTCAGACTAAAAATAATGTACCAGCTATTTTCAGTTATGCCCAAACTCTGCTTATCCTGTAAATATTTAAATCTCTTTCTATTTTGTGTGCTTCCATAGTCATACGTGAGTCACATAATTAAATCTTGGTACAGCGGAGTGTGGATCGGCCTCACTGATATGACATCAGAGGGAAAATGGCTTTGGATTAACAACGTCACAGAATTGGAGCAAAGGTGACAAATATATGGTATTCCAGATTCATTATTTTCCATACTGTTATGATCTCCTTGATGTGTATTTTCTTAAGGTACTGGATACCTCGGCAACCTGACAACTCCGGCCACTGTGCGGTTACTATCAGTTCCCCAACTGCACCATGGCAGACTCGCTACAGCGAAAATTGCAGAACGCTGTTTGTCTGGATATGTGAAATGGCACCAAAATAGAATACACAAAGATATTGTGATATTCATACGAAATAAAACGTGATTCTGAGTACTCTTCAATTCATGATGTTAACCAAGGTTCAACTATGCTATTGTCTTGTAACTTAGCCAAGACAAGACATTAACAAGCATTATAAATACATTACACATCTGTTTCTATATGCCTTGAAGTGATTCCTCCAAAGTCCCATCGAGGAATATTTGTTGACTTCACAAACATGGAATAAAAAAATAAAAATAAATCAATAAATACAACGTACACTCCATGTAAGTCCATAACTAAATAAAACAACTCCCCGACAGTTTGTAGATAAGTTTGTGAGGTAAGCAGGTAAAAATGAATGCGTAATACCTTCAAAATGTGTAGTACATTATGTCTTTATGATTTGAACTTGTGGGAATATTACATAAACCATCTCAGGCCCTGAGAAGCTCAGCTTAGTGGTCTCCTGCCGGTTCCCAGAGTCAAGACTAAAGACTGTGAGGCTGCGTTTCAGTTTCATGCCGGCAGAATCTGCAACAGTCTTCCAGAAGATGTGCGACAATCCCCAACTTGCGTATGATTTGTGCTTTGTAAATAAACTAATACATCGTTAAAGAAATGCTGCTGTTTAATACAGTTAACAAAGCTAGCATTTCACAAAATGCTGCAAATGTTTGACAGACAGGACAAAATGTTTTTAAGAAAATTGATGTCGTAAATTGCAATTTCAGAACTGTATAAAGTGAAAGATGATATTAAAGGAAATATCCCATTAATACGAGACATTATTATTTATAGACATAGACTTTCTTTGTCATTGCACAATAACACAGAGGTGAAATTGCCAACGAAATGTTGTTGCCTGGCTCCTGTGTAATAATAAATAATAAATGATAAATGATAAATGATAAATGATAAATGATAAATGATAAATAATAAATAATAAATAATAAATAATAAATAACTCTGCTGTGACGCTATACAACATGGATGGTACCATGTCTTCCATAGCATTCTGAGACCAAAATGTCATTTAAATGTAAACACACAAATTGTGTCTGGAATGAGGCATTATTTGGTATTTGTTATAATAAACGTGATCACTCGCCCGAGAGGGAAGTATCCTCTTCCCCAAAAGTCACTGCTAAACTTTCACTTCACTTTTTCAATGGCTCCTTCCATGGGAATTGCTTAACTTAATGTTGATGAGCTGAGCAAAAGAAGACAGAAGTAAGATTTGGGTAAATTGTCTCATAACCGATCCAAGCTAATCTGGCTGAATGTCGAAGGGTCAAATGTCTGAATTGGATCTAAAAGTTGGATTCGGTACACCGAATTCTGAAAATAATGCTGACATGGAAACTTCCGGACACAACAGTAAACCAGGTAGTATTGGTATTTTTGGATTGGCCTTTTGTTAGCAGATTTATCGAAAGCGCTGTTGACACTTTTTTCTTTAGTTATTGTGTTGTTAAGAATTATGTCATCCTGCAAAACTATTTTAATGCATTCATTGGCTAGTTTTGTGCTCTCTCTTTCTAGCGTCCTACGTTATCCTTTGCAGAGCTGCTACAGCCAGCCTGGTGATACTCGCTGTCGTGTTACTGATAGTTGACATCCACCTGGCGATCAAATGTAAGTCATTCGGCTATGCATGAGTCAAGTCAAGTCAATTTATTTATATAGCCCTTAATCAAAAAAGAGTCAAATCATGTCAAGATGATTTATATAGCCCTTAATCAAAAAAGAGTCAAATCATGTCAAGATGATTTATATAGCCCTTAATCAAAAAAGAGTCAAGTCAGGGCAAGATTATTAATACATTGCTTAATTACAAAAGAGCCAAGTCAAGTTTGTTTATATAGCTCTTAATCACAAGAATCAAGTCAGGTCAAGTTTTTTTTTATCTAGCAATTAATCACAAAAGTCAATTCAAGTCAAGTTTATTTATATAGCCCTTAATCACAAGAGTCAAGTCAAGTTTATTTATATAGCCCTTAATCACAAGAGTCAAGTCAAGTCAAGTTTATTTATATAACCCTTAATCACAAGAGTCAAGTCAAGTTTATTTATATAGCCCTTAATCACAAGAGTCAAGTCAAGTCTGTTTATATAGCTCTTAATCACAAAAGAGTCAGTCAAGTTTATTTATATAGCCCTTAATCACAAGAGTCAAGTCATCAAGTTTGTTTATATAGCTCTTAATCACAAAATCACGTCAATTTTATTTATGTAAACCTCAAAGGGCTTAACAAGCAAGCGACAATAGACAACAGTAGACCATCCGGGTTAGGAAAAACTCATATTCGTATTTCTTTGGTATGTTGTAAAAGTAAAATACATGAATTATTAATGAGATATATTATTAGATATTATTACACTAATTTGCTTTGTCACCTATGAGAATATATAAAACAATACAAATTGTTTGGATAGTTTAGAGTAGATTGAGCGATATTGAAATGGTTATAGCATCTTTAATGCATTAAGTGTACCTTAGTGGCTCCACTCAGTTTTTTTGAGTAGATACATTTTCCATAAATCTATTAAAACAACCTGCACAGCAATGAACACCAATTCACCAGACATCTCTATCGTCCTTGCAGATGTCATGCTTCATGATACAAATCAGCTTCCTAATGATGAAGCTATCGAAAAGGACTTGATGAAACTGGAGGAATCTTACCAGCATGCAGTGGGAAACATAACAAATGCAAAGAGACAGCTGTACTACGTAATGGAAAGACAAATTCAAACAAACTGGGAGTTTGAACACCAGAACAGAAGAACGCGTGACTATGAAGTTCAGATTGATGAAATCACAAAGGATGTTGTGCATCTAAAATCGTACTTACCGATGATAGGTGAGAGTTACATGATGTTACAGTCCAGTGTAAAACAACCACGTTGTCTCATGTTAAACACGTTATTATTTGTTAACAGAGGGTGGTTGCAGACACTGTCCGCTTGGGTGGAGTTTGATCAACTCTGTGTGCTATTACTTCGCCTTGTCTCAAAGCGTTGGACTCAAATCATGGCAAGAAGCTAGGGAGTTCTGTCAGCTGTACGGAGGCGACCTCATCATCATCGACAGCAAAGACAAACAGGTGGCATCAGCATATTTTTAGTTCATTCATTCGTTTGCAAATATAGACAGTAATAAAAAGATATATGATACTGTATGATTATTTTGACAGAATGCCACCATGAATTACTTGAGAAGCCATGCAGGTACCTCATCAGATAACTTCTGGATAGGACTGACATGGTTTCAACAGGAAAGACTTTGGAGATGGGCGGATGGAAGAGACCTGGTTGAAGGGTAAGATGCACAAACAAAGTAGAACCTCTAAAACCTCTGAAGCTATGAACAGCTTTTTTTTATCGGCCCTTGACACATTCTATAAATGAAAAATGGGACAAAATATGATAGGAATAAATTCATAATATTGAGGAAAAAAATAGCATAAAGTTTAAATATTATAGGAAACGTTTCTTAATATGAGAAACTATTAAAAAAAAGAATAAAGGTGTGTGTGTGTGTTTTAATTGGGTTGGAAAATGTTATATTACAATCAAAATATTAAGATAAGATATGCTTTTATTACACCAAAGTCATAATATTACCATGAAAAATGGGACAAAATATGAGAGGAATAAAATCATAATATTGAGGAAAAAAATAGCATAAAGTTTAAATATTATAGGAAACATTTCTTAATATGAGAAACTATTAAAAAAAGAATAAAGGTGTGTGTTTCTTTAATTGGGTTGGAAAATGTTATATTACAATCAAAATATTAAGATAAGATATGCTTTTATTACACCGAAGTCATAATATTACCATAAAAAACGTACAAAAATGTAAAAAAAAAAACAGCAAAAAAGTGTAACATTCATTCATTCATTTTCTACCGCTTATCCTCACGACGGTTGCGGGGGTGCTGGAACCTACCCCAGCTGTCTTGGGGTGAGAGGAGGGGTACACCAAAGTGTAACATAAGGAGAAAAATATAACAACACGATGGGCTCTAATTTCGTAGTCCAGGCGTATAGACGCGACACTTTGCAAGTTTTGTGAGAAGCACAGTCTGGCGCAGCGCCGCGCACCCACACCTCCGTCCCTCCCAAAGGCGCAAATGGCAAAGAGGGAGGAGAGAAAGTGTGAGATGGTTTAACACGGCCAAGTGTAATCTTAACCAATCAAATGAACGCCGCTCATTGCCTTTAAATGTGCCGGACTGGACTACGCATTAGAGACCACCATGTTAAATTACAACACTTAGTACTGTATAGTACTTTTGATTTGAATATTGCTACTTATGTGCTTCTTGTTGTGAATGATGAATATGTCACTGTCTCAAGCATTCAAATATTTGTAAGACAGAAAGGCATGCACTAATGCTATTGTGTGTTTTTGACCTTCAGGTTCTGGCAAGTCAGAGCATCAAATAATTATGGTCATCAACAGTGCGTTGCTTTATATAACAGAGAAAACTTCTTCACTGCTTGGATTAGTATTGAGTGCGATTTCCAAAGCAAATGGATTTGTGAAAAAGCACCAAGTAATAACCCGTGAACTAAAACTGAACACATTTGTACCTTTAAGTTTTACAAAGCTTTACAAACCATGGAGTACTGGACTGCTGTAATCATTGATGTTTAATAAAATGTACATGCTTGTAACTCAACTTTACTCTGTTACTGTACTAACTAACTGAAGTTAGAAACATGTTTTTCTTTATTTTTCTCATGCTGCTGCACCTTGGCTGTAGTGATCAATCATGACATTCCATATGAATCGCTGTTAGCAGAAATTTTGAACTTGTCCAAAGGTTGGAATAGCTAGTACAGTCTGTCTACATTTAGAACTACATAAAAAACTACTGAAAAACAGATTTAAAAAGTCCACACATTTTGTTTTTCATATGAAATTATTAAATGGCGCAGAGGGACAAATCCTTTACTATTGCTTTAATTCACAATATGACTGCAAACGCGCACACACACACACACAACCCTTATCAGTAGTTATAAACAAGAGCTGCACAGATCAATACGCAGCACTTGCACAAAAGTACAATGGAGAACATTCAGTCACAGCCAGAACAAGGAGAGGAAACTACAGTGGAGCAAAGGATTTCCAAAAATGTCAACACAAATCGTGCTCAGAAATTTCAACAAGGTATATACCACCGTTGATATTTCAACTGTCTGAACAACCTGTGAGCTTTTTTTTTTGTCTATCTGTGGCCTTGTTTTCCACCTCAGTGGGACGTGGATATGGGATTCCACGCCACCGCTTGACTGTGGGGGTTCTGGGCCTGCTCAATGCTGTCCTTCTAATAGCTGCTGTCATCATTGCCATTTACTGTGAGTAAAACTTCACACATGGGTCATTTTGAATGGTAAATAAAGTAAAATAATTTCATATATATCATATGTCCAGTGACAGAGACACCATTTCGCATTGGTTGGGAAATGTCTTGAACTCGATCAATTAAAGATTTAATCATCAGCTCATGTTTAGGAGTGACACAATTTTTGATGTGAAGATGTCATTTTGAATTCCGTATCTGATTTTCTGACATAAACCCACTGGCCAAAATATTATATATATATATATACAAAGGTATAGGGCAGGGGTGGGCAAACTTTTTGACTCGTGGGCCGCATTGGTTTAACAAAATTGACGGGGGGCCAGACTATATATTTTACTTATTTTACTTTATTTTTAGTTACAAATTAAATGTATTATTATTATTATTATGTGCTTGTGTCCCTTTTTTCAGGAGCACAACAGACCACACCAGATAACAATATTGATAAAACAGCTACTTCAACCATGAAAAGGTTGGCTCAAGCCATGATGCCAGGTTGTATGTTAAGTTTAAATGAAATACCTTAGAAAGAACGGGTGGGCCGTATTCAAACACTAGGCGGGCCGGATGTGGCCCCCAATCCGTAGTTTGCCCACCCCTGGTATTGGGGGTGTGTTCAAGTCAAAGAACGCGGCAGGTTGTCCTCTGTTTGGTGGATTTTTTAAGGGTTTATGCTGTGGTACTGTAAAAACATACATAAAATACAAATACACAAATAAAATGATAAGTAAAGTAACGTAACTCATATTACATGAACATAATAATGAGTCAAAGGCACATTACATACATAAATCAACAAGGAAATTAAGTAAGTATGACGCTTCTTAGAACAACAGTTGGTCATACAGTTAGCTTGAATGCTAATATTAGCACCAATGAACAAAGGAGCCTCACTTAGCAAAAAGGTGCGCAAACAACTGCACAGCTCCCACAATGGAACCAAAACCTCACCTCTATGCATTCACGCACAGCATCAACCCGGTGAAATAGTGGATGAGGCTCAAGAAAACGTCAGAGATGTCATAAATCGCTCCACCGACGAAACGGCGTACTGTGGTGCGTTTACTGACCGCTGAACACAGTAGGAAAAAACAACACCCAAAGCTGAACATTATCAGTGACACAATGTAATGTTCATTCATTCATTTTCTACCGCTTTTTCCTCACGAGGAACAATGTAAATTATGGGCTTTCTAACATTTACATAAATTAGAATGCTCAGTTCTTATAGCGTTAATAATTTAGCTGTATTGTGGTTGTAGTATGTTATATAGTATATACAATAGTTTGTTGTTTTTTTCGACATTGATCTTTGGATTGCTTGGGGACATAGTCTCACCAACATATCCTGGGAATGCTATGGGATCCACTGGTAGAAGCTGGACAAAGTAGTCAGGGAAAAGGAAGTCTGGGTTTCCCTGCCACCGTGACAGACCTCGAATAAGCGGAAAATGTGTGGATAATGAGGTAAAACCAGGTTCCACGGTAATGCTATGATGTGTTTGTGGCCTTCAGGTGCCAATGCTAATGAAGATCACCTTCAGACGCCTCATTCAGCCGTCTCGTCCCTCATCATTGAGCGTAATTATCTCCGCAACCACAGTGGCATTCTCAAAGCACAGCAGGATGCTGAGTCAGCATTAGTCAGGGAGCAGACGAAGCACGTTCAGATGAAGCTCCAACTGAAGCAGCAGATGGCAGTCGGTGACGTCCTCCGGAGAGAGATTGAAACATTTCAAACCGAAAAGGCTGATCTCAAATCGAAAAAATCCACTCTTGGTAAGTCTTGATTGTGTAACCAAGTAACTCTTTGTTAATTACTTTGTTAATTCTTTGTTATTTTTTGTTGCAACAGAGCAAAGCTGTGACAGATGTCCTTCAGGATGGACCCTTCTTAAATCTACCTGTTATTACTTCGCTCTCTCTGAGGATGACTCCAAAAAGAACTGGCCAGACAGCAGAGCAGACTGCCATGGTCGAGGTGGAGACCTCCTCGTGATTGACAACTTACAGGAACAGGTTAAATGACCAATCAGTGATGGTGTTCTGCCTTCACAAACACAACAATGCTCTATTTTTATATTGTAGCTGTAGCTTACAGTGGTGTCAAACTGCATTGCATCACACTGCATTACAGATACAGTACATCATTAGAATGTTACACATCTACACCGCAGCAATCATCATATTGTTAAATGATAATGTCAGACTAGAAGGATTCTACTCTATGTTGGATGGAGTACAAGGTTGACCAATCTAAGTCAGTTTCATCCTAACCTCAAAACTAATTACCTGAATCAAATCAACTTTATTTGTATAGCACTTTTCCTGCAAAGACATGCAACACAAAGTGCTTTACAGAATTAAAACAATTACCACAATTAAAAGGAAAAAATAAAGAAACAAAAGAAAGCCCCTCCTTGCCACCCTCCATACTAGACACACACACACACACACACCCACACACACACAATCACACAATCACACAATCACACACAGTAGGGAGACATGGCATGGCACTGAGGATCAAGGAAACGCCACCTTTGGGGCCGTCCACACTGGGAGGAGCTGCCGGCCGTGCCATGGGGGGACCAGCACCCGGGCCCCCCGACTCCGACAGACAGGCGGACCCCCACATTAAAGGGAGAAACCCCCAGCCGGCCGGGTCGAAGGGACCCAAGGATGGCACCCCCTCAGCAGACCCGACACAGCCCCCAGTGTGGAGGACCCCCCGTGAGGAAATACTGGAGTTAAAAGCTGAAGACTAAGAGCATAAAATAGGACTAAAAGATAAAAACATAAGAAAAGTTTAAAAATATTAGTTAAAAGCCTGATTTAAAAGGTGTGTTTTCAATCTTTTTTTTTTTAAATATCATCAGTCTCCACTGTCCTGAGGCTCTCCGGCAACAAGTCAGCTCAATTCCAGTATTTATTTCTTCCAGATACTTATTAGCGAAAATGCTCCAAAAATGACCTCCAGTTCGGGTTTATGGTGGCAGAACGGGTACTGGATAGGTCTCCGACTCATGGAATCACAAAGAACATGGATGTGGATTAACAACGCGACTGAAACTGAAACAGGGTATGCAACTCTTACTTTTCTTCAGTGCAACAATCCAGTTTGTCATAATGAAGGATTTATGCTGATTTACTCAAGGTACTGGAGAAACGACCAGCCAAGCAGCAGTGGACCTCAGAGTGGGAACTGTGCTGCTTTTTTTTACTACGCTGATACCAGAAAAGTATGGTACAATGGAAACTGCCAGGAGCACCTGTACAACTGGATATGTGAGATGGCGGCTAAGCCACTTGAGTAATTCACAAACAAACCATGTTCCAATAAACATATATGCGTTCAATTTTATCATGCACTATGAATGCTTGTACAGCACTAAAAAACTTTTTGCATATCAGTATGTGGGGTTGTGTAGAAAGGATTATTGATTATGGAGTATTATTGAGAGAGTGCACGGTGAACAAGTGGTTAGCACGCAAGCCTCACAGCTGGAAGACCCAAGTTCAATTCCACCCTCGGCCATCTCTGTGTGCATGTTCTCCCCGTGCATGCGTGGGTTTTTTCTCCGGGTACTCCGGTTTCCTCCCACATTCCAAAAACATGCTAGGTTAATTGGCGACTCCAAATTGTCCATCGGTATGAATGTGAGTGTGAATGGTTGTTTGTCTATATGTGCCCTGTGATTGGCTGGCCACCAGTCCAGGGTGTACCCCGCCTCCTGCCCGAAGTCAGGTGGGATAGGCTCCTCGTGAGGATAAGCAGTGGAAAATGAATGAATGAATGAATGAATAAGTATTATTGAGTTTTGGACTCCTATAGAGCAGCTACACACAATAACCTGCACACAAACCTTTCTAGATCTTCCAGATTCTGTACATCTTTTAGCAGTATTTCCAAGGGCTTCCTGCTCCTGATCCAAACGGTGTATTTAATTTACTCCACGCCCGGTCATCCTGTAGGTACACCCACTAAGCTGTGATTGGTCACACTACTGAGCGCTCCCAAGGACTTCCGGTCTGCATTTACTGAGTGCAGGTAATCTGCAGCCTATACAAGGAAGTCCAGATCGCACTGATGTCAGTAGAACTTAAACCGAGCATACAGAGCCATCCAAAACTTCTTCCAAATGCGCAAACCTCATTGGCTGACACTTTGGCATCATTTAACACTAGAGTACAACATTGTAAGAACATTTATAAAAGTGTAAAAAGCATTATTATATTTAATGTCCCTTGATAAGCATGTTCCAAACACATAAACCATTAGAAAAATCACCTGTGGATGATCCTGTAACCCCCCCCCCCCACCCCCCATGTGTCCAATGTCAATATTTAACAAATGAACTGTTTCTGTTTGTAAAGTTGCACATGGGGCAATGTCCTCCCAAATAATCCCTCCAGACGACTCTCATGTGAACAGCCAACATGGAGGCGAGCGTATCTGACAGCTCCTACAACAAGCTGATATCTCAGGAGGACTTGAGCATGAATGAGCCACCACTCCACTCCATCCGTGAGAAAAAACAAGGTATACGTATACAAAAGTGTCTATTTCTGTTTTAGATTTGCTACTCAAAGCTTCTTTTCAATCACTGTGGAGTATCCCTGTCGATGGTGAGGCCTACCTCAACGTGGGACCCTAAAAGAGTGCTTGAAATCACCTTGGCTGTGCTTGCAGCTGTCCTGCTGGCTGTGGATATCGGCCTGGGAGTCTATTGTGAGTCCCGATGAACCTGTTACACATTCAAGAGATTTCAACAAGATGCAAGTTACCAGTAAAGGGACACTCAAGTCGAAACAGGCCAATTAAAGTTGCTGTAATGAAGCATTCATGTTTCCCTTAGCACTTCAATGCTTAACTTATTTTGACTTGTTGCTTTTACAACACAACTGTTATGGTGTGGTTTGCTTATCAAGCGTGGGGTGTTTATTTGGACCTGGGACTCGGTCTGGGAAATTATCAGAAAAAGTTGAAAACGTAAGAGAATTACCAGGAAGGTATTTAGAGCGAGGGCCGCATTGGGAAGACCTGGGTTCGATTCTCCACTTGGCCATCTCTGTGTGGAGTTTGCATGTTCTCCCTGTGCGTGCGTTGGTTTTCCTCCCACATTCCTAAAAAAACATGCATGACTCTAAATTGTCCATAGGTATGAATGTGTATGTATGAATTTGCAGTAGTAATCATTTTTATGCATGTCTGCTTTTGACAAAATGCACATCATAGTTGCATGACAGTTTATTTATATATCTTTCAATCATATTGATTCAGTCTCTGCTACTACTCTTTATGTATTGTAATTTTTCTGTTATTTTTCCTAGAATAAAAAGAGAAAAAGAAGAATTGTGCCATGCTGGTACAAATAATACAGTTATCACACCTTTGTGGTTAGAATTTTGTGGTTAAATATTCATCAAAAATATGCACCTTGTCTGTATTTTCTGACTAAATGAAGCATTTCCCAGTAGAATGCAAATATAAGGCATTCAGAAGACTCATTCAACGACGCTGTGAATGACATGTAGTATTCTATACTGGTCACTATAGTTATCACTAATGACACTAGTGACACACAAGCACCAGACTTCGTTTTTCAGAATTTGCTTATCCTCACAAGGGTCACGGGCGTGCTGGAGCCTATCCCAGCTGTCTTCGGGCAAGGGGCAGGGTACACCCTGGACTGGTCGCCAGCCAATCACAGGGCACATATAGACAAACAACCATTCACACTCACATTCATACCTATGGACAATTTGGAGTCGCCAATTAACCTAGCAGGTTTTTGGAATGTGGGAGGAAACTGGAGTACCCGGAGAAAACCCATTCATGCATGAGGAGAACATGCAAACTCCACACCGAGATGGCCAAGGGTGGAATCGAACTCAGGTCTCCTAGCTGTGATGGCCTGCCCGCTAACCAATCATCCGCTGTGCAGCTAGAAATGGAAAATTGTGTAGGAATATTTTCAAATATGCCAATATTTATGTATTTTGTTGAACAGGACTATTATTCTACCTCCTGATTGTTTGTTTGATTGCACATAGTGTTGTATTAAAGTGTCACGTTACCATACATACCTTTTTCCGTGACAACAGACAACAACCTCACAGATGAGCCTCAAAAGGTGGCGAGCCTCAACCGTGAGTTGGCCACACTGCACAAGTCCTACAACGCCGCCTCACAAAGACGAGACCAATCCCAGAAACGTTTGGCAGAAGAGACCAGGCAGCAGCAAGTAACCAAGTGGCAGCTTGAACATCAGACTATAAGGAACAAAGACTACAAAAAGCAGGCAAACAAAATCCAACTCGATATTGCAGTTATAAAATCCCACCTACCGATGATAAGTAAGACCTTTGGTTTTAAACTGAGTCAGTGAAAGCATCATAGCAACAATAATAATGCAATTGTGTTACAGAGGAGGGCTGCAGACGCTGTTCACCAGGATGGACTTTCATGAATTCTGTGTGTTACTTCTTCAGCTTCTCTGAAACGTACTCTCGCAGGTCGTGGCAGGAAGCCCGGGATTTCTGCAAGAGGCATGGCAGTGACCTGGTGGTGGTAGATACCTCAGAGAAGCAGGTGAGACTAATCTGCAGCAGCTTTATGGAACACCATTGCAATATGTGGTGAACGAGGACATACGTGTGTGTTTTTACATGCCATCTCCTGTCAGATTGCAATAAATGAGTTAATAAATCATCATCAAGACCCATCGACATCCATGACACAGAGTGGCTTCTGGATCGGACTGAGAGATGTGGACGAGGAAGGAGTCTGGAGCTGGTTGAAAGGAACAAGGCTACTTGAAGGGTAAATTTTGTCTTCAGTCACTACTATTAAAAAAATCACTCTTTTTTTTTGTTGCAAGAAATGAGCCAAATATACCAAAATGTTCAAAGGTGACAGAAAAGTAACTTACTTTTCAGAAATTATACTTATTACAATATACTCTATGTTCTCAAGGGACAATACTACAGTAATGCAAGACTGCATGAGTGCTTCCCAACCCAAGGAAGTTGTGGTTCATTGATTGAATGAACCACATTGAGATGAATTCTGTCACATTTTGAAGCAGAGATGACATCTTTAAGTGGAAAGTCATCTAACATACACTAGCTCCACCAGTGTTGTCATCATGGAGGAATGGAAGAGGATTCCAGTAACAACTTATGCATCTCTGGTCGATTCCACGCCCAAGAGGATTAAGGCAGTACTAGATAATGAGGCTAACACTAAATCCTGACTCTTATACAATTTGGCAATGTTCACTCTGAGGTTTAGTCACTTGTGTTGCCAGCTTTTTAGACAATAACGGTTGTATGTTGACTTATTTTTTAGAGGTCAATAAATATTTACACAGACACAAGCAATACACTGACTTTTCTAAACTACATCCAAGTTTAATTTCTATAGCTTTGTCCCCTGAGAATATAGAATGGTAGCTGAAATGTAAGGCGTGTTTCCACGTTTGTGAGATATACCATATACAGTAAACCTCGGATATATCGGATTCAATTGTTCCCACTGGTTTTGTCCGATATAAGCGAAATCCGTTATATGCGTATACCGGAAAATGTCCGTTTTACGCATATATCGGATTTATATCCGGTATATGTGTAAATCGGATTTTATCCGTTATAAAAAGGCACTTCCTTGACTATGTTTCCAATGTACCTGGACGCGCAGGCAACGCTGCAAACGCTGCAAATGACGTCATATAGCGGCCTGTCACGATTCAGCGAATCGGAGCGCCACGATGCGGCCATCCGATAAATGCAAGGGAAATTTAATGGAAATGCATTGGAACGGGACTGGAGATTTTGTCCGAAATAGGCAAAATCCGTTATAAAAAATCCGATATATGCAATTAATTTTTATTGGAAATGCATTACAGAAAAATCGGTTCTTTTTTATCTGTCCGTTGTGAGCGAATTTCCGATATATCCGAGTCCGATATATCCGAGGTTTACTGTATATGCAGAGAAACACATTACATTTTAATGATCAGTATTGATTTTGTCCTCAACAATCATGGTGCACTGTATACATCATTTCAACGGGAAGGTGAGAGTTAGAGAATATTCATGTAAAGATGAAAACTTTTTCCAAGTAAAAAAAAATGTATGTATGTGTAGGAGGGAAGGAGATAACTGTGTGTTTTGAATACATAAAATGTAGAAAATTGCTGCATAACCATTATCCACTTACCACTAAAGTGTGTGCTAAAAACACAATATGGCATCTATCTAAGCCATTGATTCAAATGGATGCTCAAATTAAAAAGGCATGTTTTATTCACACTTTTCCCTCCTGCTATCATACCAATTTATTCATAGAATTTTAAGTGTAAAATGAGCACTAACTGGCTATTATACAGTGGGTTTTAACACTGAGCGATATGACACCTGATTTGTTTCAGTTACTGGAATGATGGCGAGCCCAATAACTATGGCAATGAAGACTGTGCAGCCACGTACCCCAGAGACAACCCCTTTAAAGGCTGGAATGATGCACCGTGCAATCACAATCTCAAATGGATTTGTGAAATGCCGGCTAATTAGTGTCACTGCTGTTGTTTCATCTCTGACTTTTTATTGACATATTAATGAATTTGTCAGAATGGTTACAAATAAGTAACTACAAAAGTTGAAGTGAAAGTAATCAATAAAATATTTTTCCTTTTACTAGATACAGTACATAAGTATATTATATCACTGCTTTACGTCATTCATAAAAAGCTGGAGCTGAGCTAAATATTATAATAATTACTATGGTGAGGAAAATACACTAAGTTCTGTAAGCAGAGCCTGTGAGGAATCCCTGAATCTTTTTTTCCATGTAATATAAATCTTTACTGATATGTACCTAATTCACACCACTCTACAATCAAGAGCTCACAGCTCTGCAAAATGCTGGCGAAGTTGCATCAAAACCTGCTGCGTGTCAACGTGCTCTGGGAAGGCGTCTTCGGACTTTTGGGCAGCAATGTAGCTACTTTGGAGGTCTCCGATCTGAAAAACAGAATATCTACTGAGTTCCTTAATGACATGCTGAACTACAGCAAAAGGATGTCAATTACCTTTTCAGAAAGAATGGACAGGTTGTAGTGTGGCTCATACATGTGAGGGCACAATGTGGCAGCCGTCTGCAGGAAGGCTTTGGACTGGACCCAAAAGAATCAGGGGGAAAAAAAGTAGTATTTGTGAAAGATACATAAATACCCAAATTATTTTAGCAGTGTAGAACTGGACTAAATTACCAGATAACCACAAAAGGGTACAGTATGGAAATCTAGGTATTCCTTAAGGGATTATTTTTGAATGACTATGTCATATCACATTGGAGGGTCGAAAAACTGCAAACCTCAGTCCCTCCAGGTGATGTGTGTACCTGTTCAACACGGCCTTTGCGCAGCTCCAGCACTGCAAGGTTGTTGTAGGCCTCGGCATGGTCGTTATTAAACGCCAAAGCCAGTTTAAAAGACTGGTAGGCCAAAGTCAGGTCTCCTATACCCTGGGAACACAGAATAATGTATTCACAAGTTGTGTTTTCATCTTCAGCAAAGGTCTCTGATTATGCAAACTATACATTTTTATTCATGTTCTAACATTAAATGTGTCCATCGAGATTTATATAAAAATATCTCCCGCACTTGTTTGTTCCACATTGGAGAGAAAACAGTTGCGAGTTTCCATGACTATTACTATTACTTTGGACAAGTACAGTTACAGGGCTGCACGGTGGTTGAGTGGTTAGCGCGCACACCTCACAGCCCAAGATCAATCCCACCCTCGGCAATCTCTATGTGGATTTTGCATGTTCTGCGGGATTTCTCCGGGTACTCCGTTTCCTCCCACATTCCAAAAACATGCTAGGTTAATTGGCGACTCCAAATTGTCCATAGGTATGAATGTGAGTGTGAATGGTTGTTTGTCTATATGTGCCCTGTAGATTGGCTGGCCACCAGTCCAGGGTGTACCCCGCCTCTTGCCCGAAGACAGCTGGGATAGGCTCCAGCACGCCTGCGACCCTTGTGAGGATAAGCGAATTCTGAAAAACGAAGTCTGGTGCTTGTGTGTCACTAGTGTCATTAGTGATAACTATAGTGAACAGTATAGAATACTACATGTCATTCACAGCGTCGTTGAATGAGTCTTCTGAATGCCTTATATTTGCATTCTGCTGGGAAATGCTTCATTTAAGCAAAAAATACAGACAAGGTGCATATATTTGACAAATATCAGGGTGTACCCCGCCTCTTGCCCGAAGACAGCTGGGATAGGCTCCAGCACCCCCACGACCCTCGTGAGGATAAGTGGTAGAAAATGAATAAAAGTACAGTTACAGTGTAAAAAGTGTATGAAGTGTACAATAGCACTTCTTCTTTTTAACATATAGTATTTGTATGATTTAAATTCGAGTTTCATGAAACAGTCAACTCACCACAGCGACGTGTCCGACATTGTACCAAACATCAGCCTGGTCTTCATCATTGGTCGCCAGGGCTAGGGCTTTTTCAAAAGACGACAGAGTCATGTCGTACTGCTGTGCGTAAAAGCAGCACAGGCCCAGGTTGTTGTATAGCTGGCAATTATACACCCCCATCTGGAGGAGCCGTCTAATACAGAAAGAAGTGGGTCATCATCACCATCAACATGCAACGTCCAATCCATGACGAAGAGCGGTTATGTCCGACCTGTAGAAGCGCAGCGCGATCTCAGGTTGATCAGAGTAGAAATGATTGCTGCCTATACAAGCTATGGCCTCCACGTGTGTGTTGTCCTGCTTCAAGACGTCCTTGTAGTACTCTGTGGCTGATGCAATGTTGTTCATCTCCTGCGACAACATGTCATAGAATGGACATGGTGTTTCCAGGTCATGTAGCAGAGTGGACCCTTGATTGGTCACATACTATACCTCATGGATGCGTGCAATTCCCGTCAGGAGGGTGACCTCACCAGGAAAGTGGTCCAGGCCTTGTTTGAAGAGGTTGAGAGCCGTTATTGGTTGATCCAGGCGCTGATACAGCTGATGGAAAACATATATTAGTCTTATTAGTTACACTTAATTAGAAGAGAGATCTACAGGTACTTTGTCACTGATGTCTTTATCATTACCTTAGCCAGATAGAGGAAAGTATCCACCATCTCCTGGTGGTTTAGAGCAGATCGAAACTGCTTTTCAGCCTCTCGGTACAAACCAAGCCTACAAAAGTATAGTATTCATCTTATTGTAAATGTATAAGAAAAAAAGAAGCGTAACAGTGGAACCTCTAAAATCCAAATCGAACAGAATTCCAACTGAACTCCTTAATTGCTACTAGCTTTATGATGGTTAGCGTTTGACACAAGACACATATTATTTCTAATTCCATTATTTCTTATGCAAAATCCAAACAAAGGAAAGGTTAATGTGTGTTTGACCTTAGAGTTTCCATAGTAAACAACATTAATGTGGCCTGTGTGTGTATGTTTATATGGCACTTGCCTGTAGTAGCATTTTCCTAGCTGTACTTTCCACCACCAATCTTTGAACTGAGCATGCTCAGTTGCTTGAGCAGCCAAATCTAAAGCCTGAGAGGAAAAAAAAGGAAATGGAATTAAATGCTGAGCAGTTCCATTAACGCTGTAAATGCTCATTACTTACGTTTTTTACATCGTTTTCATGATGAAAGATGTACTCAAAGAGCGTCTAAGAAGGAAATTTTTAATTTTAATTACTCCAAAATGATGCTGCTGAAACTGAGGAAAGGGTTGTACATACTGTATGTCTTACCCTAGATAGGCTGGGCTTTTGGGAATATTTAGAGAAGTTTAGCCTTGACAAGTTTATAAACGGTCCGTCTGGATTGGTTAACATCGAAGCCTGAAGGACAAAGGGAAAAGTCAAAATATTTTACTTCCTGAATCTGCCTTCTTGCCACATGTGTCACATCCAGTCAGTCACATTTTCGCACCGTTCCCAGCCGCATGAATCGACCTGAAGCACTGGTGACTGGCCGAGCCGTACTTGCAGTGCGTGGGGTCCTGATGGCCTGCTCCATCGTCCCAGGACGTCCTGACTGGGTGCTCGGTCTCACAAATCCTGTGATGGGCCGTCCAGACTGAGTCATAGGCCTAGAATTGTGGGAAAACCTCTGATCACACCAAAATGATTTATTCACAAGAGTTTTGTTTGTACCTGACAGCAGGTGTGGGACCTCCACCATGACTTGTTCTAGGCAGTCTCAGAGATGTTCCAGGGCCTGAAGGACAATCACACGAATTAATTATATGCATCCATTTTAACACAGGCCAACTACAGAGTTTGTACGTACGTGCAACCTGAGCAATGGTGTTCTCATCCAGCATCATCTCAGCAATCCCTTCTTGATCAACCTCAACTTCATCAATGTATACCATCTCTGTAAGAGCCTGTGTTTTCAGGCTCCAGGCAGCCTGGGAAAAATCAAGTAATCAGTATTGAATACTAGCTATTGCAAACACTGGATGGACTGCTGATGAAGTACAAAATGCAGGAAAAATTATAAGAGAGATTGTCAATGTTACCTCGGAAATAGACAAGGAGGAATCCTAAGACAGCATGCAAAAAGGTGTGGAAAAGGGACATTCACGGCAGACATAAATAAATAAAGCAGACAAAATAATAGCAAACAATCACGACAGACATAAAAACATAAGGCAGACAGGAGGTAATAGCAAACAAATGTGAAGAAGGAAAGACGCTTGTATACATTAAACCCTCACAAAGCCACATTTATGAGAATTTAATAGCATTTGATGACAGCCTATCCAAGCTAGTGCGCTAGCTGGCTAAATGCTACACATTACCTGGTCATAGGGGCTGTCCTGCAATATTTTTGAACAAATATCTGAACACTGTTGCAGTTTCCGTCTCCTGAAATAGCTCCAGGCCAGAAAAAGAGGGTCCATTGTCACCTCCATTGCGTCGTTCGGGGGAAAATAACTGGAGAAACAGTTAGCAAAGAGCTTTGGATTATGGCGGATCCAAAGCTTCCTCTGTTGCTACGCAATGACGGACGAGGGCGGGTCCTTAACACAGCTACTTCCTGTTTAAGCCACATCCTGTACAATGACAAAAACTCGACATTATCATTTGAACAATAAAGATTTTTAAAAATCCTCGAATCCTCGAAAAATCCTCGAATACATCGTTAAATTTTCAAACGTATTTTTGTTGTGATTATTTATTTATTCTTTTCTGTAGTACGTTTATATTGCCATGCAAATGAGGAGGGCGTGGCTTAGAGGTATTTGAAACTTCATCTCCTTGTATGTAATTTGGAATTTATTTCGTTTCTCGTTTGTGTTCCCCTTTGTAATATGTGGGTTTGTTTTCATGGACAGATTTCTATTATTGTGATAATTAAATGACATTTCTCAGTGTAGTCAGTACTACAATCAATGAGACTGTAAACTATTTACAGTGGTCCGGTCATACCAAAACCATACAAGTTAAATGTAGACTTAAATTGTCCATAGATGTGGATTTGAGTGTGACTGGTTATTTATATTTATAGAATGTGCCTGGTGAGAAGTCAGCTGGGATAGGCTCCAGCTCAGTTATGACTAATGAAGAAAATACAGAAAATACAGAAATACAGAAAATGATTGATTGAAGCCCCATAACTATATTTTATTCAATATAGATTTTAATGTTTCCAATGTTTCACTCATCCCTGATGTAGAGCACTTTATTTTCAACTATGCCCATTGTTAAAGTGGTTAATAAATAAAGTTAGTAATGTGTGGAATGGTCCCTTCCTGCTTTTTCGCCTTGTGAATGGTAATTAGGCTGCCATTGGACAATAAGTTTGTCCGTCATCTGTTGTGGGTGGAGCTTATGGAATAACAGCGCAGCTCCATCTTGGTTGTAGGATTTGACAGGAGCTTTGACCTGTGTCGGAGAGGACCCGCACTGAGCCGAACAAGTATGAGCCCACTCCCACGACCGACGCCTCGGCTACCGAAACTGCTTTTAGCGTAGAGAAAGAGTGATTTCACTCAGGTTGACGGACTCTTAGTTCACAGCAACCTAAAAAAAAAACATGTCTAATTTGTGCGGTGGTGAAAACGCCGCGGAAGTGATGGGACCCGCGGTGTTAAATTAGATCCTCCTTGGTGAATGACATTGTTTGAGAGACCCTTGCGTGACAGCGATCGTGAGACATGGCTGACAGAACTGCTCCCAACTGCCACCTGAGATTGGAGTGGGTGTATGGATACCGGGGACACCAGTGCCGCAACAACCTCTACTACACCGCCGCCAAGGAGATCGTCTACTTCGTGGCCGGCGTGGGAGTGGTGTACAACACCCGAGAGCACAAGCAGAAATTCTACCTGGGCCACAACGATGACATCATCAGGTATAGTGCTTATTATGAGAGTCAACACGAGTTGCTTTTGAGCACCTTGGACAGCGTCACCTTGCGTAATGTGATACTTGTATGTTGGAGTCCTCAATAGGGGACTTGCAAGGCAGCATGACTTGGGTTGGCGTGTGGATGGGAGGATCCACAGATTTGGGCTGAAGAACACTTCAGCGCAGCACCATTCACTGCCAAGAGATAAATATTATTCCATCAGCTTTAATTGAATCTATAATGATCAATAAAACTACTACTCTTTCTCTGGCAGGTGTGTAATAGTCAGACAACCGAGAAGACAAGATATGGCGATAGATAGATACCACATTCATGCTTATTGAACAATGTTAGATGCATATAAAAAATTAACAGCATGACATAATCGATGTGGTTTAACAATGGCAGATGCCAATGTAAGCATAAATCTGCATTTAACATAAAATGACATTGCACGACACGACTGATAACTGGTACAATAGATAGATATAAAGATTATAGGTTTAGCTTAAATCTGGGAGGAAAATAAACATTTTAATCATATTTTCATGAAATCCAAATATATGCGTTCAAAGGAGTGCTTAATCTTCGTTTGTGAAGCACACACTAGTACTCTGGAAAGCTTTTCCGTCAAACACTGAGGTTATCTGTATGACCTTAGATACAGTGGATTGAATTTTACATGCATATTATTTCAGAAATAAGGACTATTATTTGATTGGAAACACAATACAGCAATTCCTCATTTATAACGGTTAATTGCTTCCATATTCTACCCTGATAAATGAATTTCCGCAAAGTAGGATACCTTATTCATAAAAGGAATATTTTAGTAGTTAGAGCATAGCTCTCTAGCTGTGTACGACTTTCTAAATATGGTTTTTAACATTATTAGAGTCCTCTAGACATCAAATAACACCCCTATAGTATTCTTTGTAGGCATAATAAGAGTAAATAATAAGAGTAAATAAGCCATATAAAGCACGGTGGTCTAGGGGTTAGCGCACAGACCTCACAGCTAGGAGAACCGGGTTCAATTCCACCCTCGGGCATCTCTGTGTGGAGTTTGCATGTTCTCCCCGTGCATGCGTGGGTTTTCTCCGGGTACTCCGGTTTCCTCCCACATTCCAAAAACATGCTAGGTTAATTGGCCACTCCAAATTGTCCATAGGTATGAATATGAGTGTGAATGGTTGTTTGTCTATATGTACCCTGTGATTGGCTGGCGACCAGTCCAGGGTGTACCTCGCCTTACGCCCGAAGACAGCTGGGATATGCTCCAGCACCCCCCGCGACCCTCGTGAGGAAAAAGCGGTAGAAAATGAATGAATGAATGAATGAAGCCATATAAAGCATAAATAAGACTTGTGCTTGTATGTGTTGCTATAAATGTGTTCCCTAGTGGAGCTGAGTGGCTGGCAGACATTTTTACAGCCCTGACAAAGACAAGTACATGAGACAAAAACAGCCGCATGGCATTGTGCTAATAATGCTGACACTCCTATTGAAAAGCCAGCATTCCAAGAAATGCTGCAAATGTTTCACAGACAGAATAAATTACCTACGAGGGAAATACATGTCACAAATGCCAATTTCATAAAGTTTACAGAGAAAAACATAACATATTAAAGGAAATATTTCATTATGATTTATTGTTCTTATATTATATTTCATTTATTATGTAGTTTCTATTTGAGTGTGTTTAAATTGAGTGCACTAGCACCTGTAAAGCTCTGTGTGGCAAACCTGTGGCACCTGTTTTACGATGACATGAAGACAATAGGATATGATGATACTGCTGATGTTGTTGATGAGCCAAGGTTCCCCAGCATGCGACACGACAATGACAAGTGTCCAACGCCCTAGCGCTTGTGTTGACATGTGTGCGTGTGTTGGCCTGGAGATAACTGCCTTTATATACTGTGTCGATGCTCAGCTGGGCTCCTGCTCCATTATTCATTGAACTATAGTGATACCAAACGCTCGCTGCCTTGTGGGCGAAACGCCTCACATGGGTGCTGACTGACTGAAACGTGTGAATTTGCAGAAGCAGGGAGGCGAGAGGAAAGTATGGTGCAATGGAAAAATAAGTTGTACCTGAGGGTTTCATTTCTGCATCAATGTTACTTTAAAACAGATGCTGTAAAGCGATGCAGGGGCCATTTCTGGCCCTCAGATTGGCATTCATTTTTCTGTATGTGGCCCTTGGATACTCCTGGTATAACGTATCAAGTGCAAGGTATCATATCCTTTTCCGTAATATCACTCTAAGATGTAAAGTCACGCTTGTAGCCCTTTTTAAGTACCTAATTCTGTATAATTGAGCTCGTCCGGGCAAGATCCCTTTACCAGTTACTCCATTTAGTCCAAAAAAAAGCCCAATTACCAAAAGTTGCTTTTTGCAATTTCTGCAATTCATCACATGCACTAGAACAGGAACCAAAGGACCAAAGTTTGCCACCATCCCTGCCCTGATCTTAATCTGTTTCCCTGCTCATACTACCTCTCTAAACCTTGTGTTCCTTATCGAGGTTATGGTGCCAGTAGTACAGCAGTATAGAAGTGTGTGTATGGTGAGCTGGTCTTCTATTCTTTGTTATTTATTTGAATGTCCCACTTAGTTTAATACAATTGTTCTCCAGTTTATAACATTAGAATCCTGCCCTCCTCTGTTTATGTTATCTTTGATGTCAGCTAATAATAGCAATTTGGAATAGTTTAGCTATCTTTGAATGTATAGCCTCTCATATACAGACAATGACTCCAAATTGCCATTCGCCTCTCCTACACTGCTTTTGTGTATGGTCTGTATGCGTATATGAGACAGTGGTGAGTGACAGCTCTGAAGGCCAGTCATTTTATTAGGGCCTACACATCAATTTTTAAAAATTCATTTTCTACCGCTTATCCTCATTAGGGTCGCAGGGGGTGCTGGAGCCTATCCCAGCTGTCTTCGGGCGAGAGGCGGGGTACACCCTGGACTGGTCGCCAGCCAGCCAATCACAGGGCACATATAGACAAACAACCATTCACACTCACATTCATACCTATGGACAATTTGGAGTCAGCAATTAACCTAGCATGTTTTTGGAATGTGGGAGGAAACCGGAGTACCCGGAAAAAACCCACGCCTGCACGGGGAGAACATGCAAACTCCACACAGAGATGGCCGAGGGCGGGATTGAACTCGGGTCTCCTAGCTGTGAGGTCTGCGTGCTAACCACTAGTCTGCCTTTCAGCCTTGATATCTATTATTCATTCATTCATTTTCTACCGCTTTTCCTCACGAGGGTCGCGGGGGTGCTGGAGCCTATCCCAGCTGTCTTTGGGCGAGAGGCGGGGTACACCGTGGACCCGGATCGCCAGCCAATCACAGGGCACATACGTATAGACAAACAACCATTCACACTCACATTCATACCTATGGACAATTTGGAGTCAGCAATTAACCTAGCATGTTTTTGGAATGTGGGAGGAAACCGGAGTACCCGGAGAAAACCCACGCATGCACGGGGAGAACATGCAAACTCCACACAGAGATGGCCGAGGGCGGGATTGAACTCGGGTCTCCTAGCTGTGAGGTCTGCGCGCTAACCACTAGACCCTGGATCAAATTAAATCACTGCAATTATACATAAACTACACATAATTCTCTCCTCCAAACTGGCTTTTCTATTTTTAGTTTTAAGCAGCCAGTGCATGGGCAGGTGTCTCAGATCAAGTTTGGTGGGCAGCTGGATTAAAATTGTCAAAACTCCCTGCGGAAAAATGCCATACATACACCCAGGAATGGTTTAATCCTGTCATTACATAAAGGCAAAAAAACAGACAAAGCCAACCACCACCGGAGAATGTGACTCACTGTTTTGCCCTCAATCTTCACCGGGAGTCACAAACTGATAATGTAGTGCCGGAGCGGATCAATAAGTGTGAATGCACTTCTGTGTGGTTGACTGTGCTATGTTTCCATCACGCTGTCGCTCTCTGCATTCTCTGCATAGAAAAATCAGCTCCCTCCGTGCACATGATTTAACACCCATAACAGCTATATAAAAGTGTCTCTTTTATTGACGCATTATATACTGTAAGTTAGCAGAGCGTTGCACTGCATATGCAAGACAGCTGCAACAAGCAGCCGTTAACAAACAGGAGGACCGTGGCGCCGCGCCGCAGGCTGTGTGGTTATTGGAAGTTTTAGCTGAATGGAGACGCAGGAAACAAGAGCTCTTGTTGTCGCATGGCTCAGACAGTGTTTGCTTCTCCAAGCTGTTACACGGGCAAGCAGGTGGTGGGGGATAAAAGTCATGCAAAAGTATGTCTTTCTTGATACAAAGACATGTTTTATTATGAGTTTAGGTTCCTGATCGAGGTTGAACACAATCTGTTCTGAAATGCTGGTTGATACTAGATGCCGGTTTGTTACGTTGTTAGCATTTTAAGAAACTTGCAGTCATAAATCCCTGACTAACATTTTCTACCGCTTTTTCCTCACGAGGGTGCTGGAGCCTATCCCAGCTGTCTTTGTGCGAGAGGCGGGGTACACCCTGGACTGGTCACCAGCCAATCACAAGGCACATATAGACAAACAACCATTCACACTCACATTCATACCTTTGGATAATTAATTTGGAGTCGCCAATTAACCTAGCATGTTTTTGGAATTTTGTGGTTAAATATTTGTCAAAAATATGCACCTTGTCTGTATTTTTTGCCTAAATGAAGCATTTCCGAGTAGAATGCAAATATAAGGCATTCAGAAGACTCATTCAACGACGCTGTGAATGACATGTAGTATTCTATACTGGTCACTATAGTTATCACTAATGACACTAGTGACACACAAGCACCAGACTTCATTTTTCAGAATTCGCTTATCCTCACCTCACAAGGGTCGTGGGCGTGCTGGAGCTGACTTCGGACAAGAGGCAAGGTACACCCTGGACTGGTGGCCAGCCAATCACAGGGCACATATAGACAAACAACCATTCACACTCACATTCATGCCTATGGACAATTTGGAGTCGCCAATTAACCTAGCATGTTTTTGGAATGTGGGAGGAAACCGGAGCACCCGGAGAAAACCCACGAAACATGCAAACTCCACACAGAGATGGCCGATGGTGGAGCGCTGAATATTAAATAGCAAAAACAAAACAGTTTTAATGTAAACCACTTACATATAGTATACATGGTTACATTGAAGTACATCATGTGTTTACAGTTTCAAAATTCACAATGAGTGGGGCTGCTGGTGTTGTTGTCTCTGTGTTGTCAGAACTGCACATCCAGCAGTTTTGCACGCCGCTTGAGACGGACGGCCCCAGCCTCCAGCCAAAACCGGAGCTGCTGGTTACTTCCGCCTGAAGGAATCTTATCTTTGCCGCAGAGGAGCAACAGTAAATCGGGCGGGGACTTTCTTGTCAGCTGACAGATGTCATATATGATTTCCCGGGTGACCTTTGTCACTTGGGTCACTGCATCGTTCAAACCGAGACCACTGTATGGAACAGTTCGATACAGATATAGCACCCCTGTAGTACACTATAATATTTCATTCATTCATTTTCTACCGCTTTTTCCTCACGAGGGTAGCGGGGGGGTGCTGGAGCCTATCCCAGCTGTCTTCGGGCGAGAGGCGGGGTACACCCTAGACTGGTGGCCAGCCAATCACAGGGCACATATAGACAAACAACCATTCACGCTCACATTCATGCCTATGGACAATTTGGAGTCGCCAATTAACCTAGCATGTTTTTGGAATGTGGGAGGAAACCGGAATACCCGGGGAAAAACCACGCATGCACAGGGAGAACATGCAAACTCCACACAGAGATACCCGAGGGTGGCTATAATATTTCAAAAAATTAAAATTTGCAATATATTGTATAGAAAGGTTGTAATCTACGAAGTCGGCCACTATAGCTACTGTAACTACTGACAGTTAAAGACTTATACTGGCAGCTAATGTTATCCGTCATGCCATGTTTGAGCCTCGCCATCTTCAATCGCTGCCCTTTTTGCTTATTCATACAGTACCAGGGGCTACCAACTCTTGGCTTGGAGGCATGTTTTTCTGAAATGTATGACCAGGGTGGATCAAATTTGCCAGTTGCACCGTACCACAGAAGTAGAATACAAATACGGGCACCAACAACCACTTCTCAGTCTAAAAAGTCACATTGTAATTCTCATATGTGATGATAAACCTCAGAGCTGTTGTGTTACGCTGGATTTGGTCCTAGCCTTCCGCTGCTTTGTCTGCATCTCCAAGTGTTCCAATTATTTGTCTCCTTGTCTGATTGTTATTTTTAGCAACCTTGCTCTGATTATATAATTCGTAAAGAAAGTGAGCTGAGAAACTGTGCCAGGTGAGTGAGAGGTTCCACAGGGAAGTGAAGAACAAGGAGAGATAGTGAAAGTCGTATCTTCTCACCCGGCCAACAGCACGTTTAACGGATGTATGCCTCCTGTAGTATTTTTCAATGAAAGAAATTTAGAATTTAAATGTTCAGTACTGGCTGCACGGTGGTCGAGTGGTGAGCACACAGGCCTCACAGCTAGGAGACCCGAGTTCAATTCCATCCTTGGCCATCTCTTGTTTTGCACGTTCTCCCCGTGCATGCGTGGGTTTTCTCCGGGTGCTCCGGTTTCCTCCCACATTCCAAAAACATGCTAGGTTAATTGGCGACTCCAAATTGTCCATAAGTATGAATGTGAGTGTGAATGGTTGTTTGTCTAGTATATGTGCCCTGTGATTGGCTGGCGACCAGTCCAGGGTGTACCCCGCCTCTCGCCCGAAGTCAGCTCCAGCACTCCTGCGACCCTTGTGAGGATAAGCGAATTCCGAAAAATGAAGTCTGGTGCTTGTGTGTCACTAGTGTCATTAGTGATAACTATAGTGACCAGTATAGAATACTACATGTCATTCACAGCATCGTTGAATGAGTCGTCTGAATGCCTTATATTTGCATTCTACTGGGAAATGCTTCATTTAGGCAAAAAATACAGACAAGGTGCATATTTTTGACAAATATTTAACCACAAAATTCCACAAAACTGTATTATTTGTACCAGCATGGCACAATTCTTGTTTTTCTCTGTTTATTCTAGGAAAAATAACAACAGAGACTGAATCAATATGATTAAAATATATATAAATAAACTATCATGTAACTATGATGTGCATTTTTGTCAAAAGCAGACATGCATAAAAATGATTACTACTACAGTTGTCAAATTCATACATACACATTCATATAAGCTGGGATGGAGTCCAGCACGCCCGCAACCCCAATGAAGATAAGCGGTAGAAAATGAATGAATGAACGAATATTCAATACCTGTTTAACTGTTCATCTTCATAAGATGGCTTGACTGACTAGGTTGATGCTGCTTACTCTGGATAAGTGGCATAGAAAATGGATATCACAAGAAGTTTGTTGATGTGATCTGTGTTTACTTGGTATTAGATGAATAACAAATTTTGCATTATCGCCCACAACTGATGGAAGGAGCTTAGCATGGAATACATTGGCCAGGAGCAAGAGAGCAAAATGAAGGATTGTCCTATGAGTCGGAACGTGACTGGCGGCTGCTAAAATGATGGGTGGGATAGAAGGGGGAGGAGGGTGGAGAGAGAGAGCTTTATACAGGAAACTGTTATTCAGCTGCAGAGCAGGAGTGCTTCAAGTTGGAAGGGGGGGGGGGGATTATGTAAGAGTGTTACAAACATATGCCTGGTTATACGAGGAAACCCCCGGATAAATTAGGCAAGGTGAATCGGCCACAGAATAGTTCGGAATGATGAAATGTACAGTATTGTGCAAAAGTCTTGGGGCACCACTGGCTTTGTTGTTTACATGAGCTTTTGCTGGATGTATAGGACAGTATAGGACAGAGACACCCGTTTTTTTTTTATATGGAGGTGGTCCATGGGTCAGTGAAGTACTCATGACTGCTAGGAAGGATGTGGATAAAAGTGCAGAAGATTTTAGTTGCACCGTCACTATGGCAACAGTGAAATATTCCGTCTCCCCGTTTTATTATCATCCATGAACCAGGAAGTAGCCTGCTAATGTTCTAACTCATGGACAAATAAACACATATTCAACAAAATGAGACAATTTAATTCATACGACTCAAACTGAATACTTTTTTTCGACTCTTTGAACGTTCATCAAGCACCCATTAAGCTATGCTGTGTGCGTGCGTGCACATACGCGTGCCTGTATGTGTATAAGCGTGGCTGAGTTAAGTCAACCATGTCACCACGTCAAGCTGCCCCTCTCCTTTTGCCATTCATGCCCTGCACAGGCTTAATGTGTTCATCTCGTCCCAGTGGTTTACCCTGGAAGGGTGAATCCTTCTCTTGCTTGAAGCGCTCACAGTGCAAACAAAGGGCACGCAAAAATGTCGATGGTAATAGGATGTTTATTTCCCCGCCCCTCTTCTCTCCTTGCAGTTTAGCTCTGCATCCTGAGCGCGTGTTGGTCGCTACGGGACAGGTGGGCAAGGAGCCTTACATCTGCGTGTGGGACTCCTACACTGTGCAGACCGTGTCCATCCTCAAGGACGTGCACACTCACGGCATTGCCTGCCTTGCCTTTGACCTTGAAGGACAGGTATAGTCGTACACAATAATAATGGCGGTTTTTCATTGTTTATGTGCAACTTTCTGTCTGTTGTTTAACAATCACAAAGTTTTCTCATACCCACTGATTGATAGTGATAGCCTTTTCTAACAATTTGCACTACAAAATAAGCAATGTATGATGCCGGATTGGATGGATATCAATTTGTTTCTTTCGGCTTTTTCCTGATCTTTTTGATCCGCATAGTAATTTTTTTGGCCCTTTATATTCTGGATGCCCTTCCTGACTAATACCAATGATGCTTCTGGTAGAGATTCAAACCCCAGGCATCCGCTCCAAAGTACAGAACGCTAACCACTAAACCACAGCAGGTTCATTGGATGGGTATCAGTAACATCCGATACTCAAAGCTGTAATATCGGTATTGTATCAGAATTAAAAACGTTCTGTCGGGACACCTATGTGTTGCAATGTGCAAGTGTGTTACCTCATAATCATAGGAACATCTAAACATGTCCTTTAGCCATCAAAAATATGAATCAATGCCAAGACAAAATGTGTACAGTACATTACCTTATAACTACTACCTGTTTTGGGTACTAATTTTTTGGAATGGGCCTTCTCGGTTTGGGCAGAACTTTGCCAGCCCACAGATCATCTCATGATGTTGCGCAATCAGATGGTACAGTAATCTAATGTTGTTGTCATAAAACAAAAGAAAAGCATGACTTCACATTACAAAATTGATTGTTTTGATGTGTTTGGGTGACAGATTTAGCATGTTTTCACCTTATCGGATGGAGTAACTTTACAATAAGGTACACAAAATTACAGTTAATGAGGAATGAACTAAATAAGTAACAGTAACTACTGTACTTTTGTGTACTTTATTGTAAAGTGAGACCTCGGACAGGAATGGCAACGTCTTCACTGTCATCTTCATACCGCTTATCCTCACTAAGGTTGTGGTGATTTAAATCCAAAAAAGACGCACACATAAATACCAAAAAATCAATACAACACAGTAAGCATTTTTTGATTTTTATATTTTACATGTTTCTTACACCTCCTGCATTTTGCCGCAAGAAACAACCCCATGCTCTTTTCCTGCATGGCCAACTAACTGAGGATTTATATGCAAAGTGACAGTATTTTAAGCAGGAGGTGGCTGTGTTGCTTCCTCATGAGGTAGCTCTATTTTTCAAATGAAGTCAGGACAAACCAGATGGATCCCTGGTACCATTAGCCAGTCCAAATATATAAAAGCAATTAAAAAATGTGCACCGACATCCTCTCAGTGTGAGACTAACAAGAGGAAACATGAAATAGTTGTTGTGATATTTTTGGACCGACCAGCAATCCAGTTTTTCCCCCTTGAGCATGTTTTTTTTCATACTTTTAAAAACGGGGATGCCTTTTCAGCCGCCATGTCTGCATGCAGATTTGATTTGAGATGCTTACCAATCTGCACATGTCTTTAAACAAGCGAAGAGTGAGATATCCAAAGACTGATTTAGTCAGAGCATCAAACAGGACATCTCCTGCCATGCAAAGCAGGCTGCCGAGTGGAGCTGCAATTTCCATAAGAGCGGCTACGTTCACTTCTGCTCGGCTGCTCCTGCCTACTCACTCAGTCGGCTATAGGAGGCTCCTCCAGCAAAAAAAACACTTCAATGAGCTCACTGGAAGCGCCATGGGCTGGACAACTGTTCTGTAGACATTATTATTAGCCTCTTCATTGTGGCCTGCCATGCCACAGTATGTGGTAGTGGAGCAGCTTTTATTTGTAATTAGTACAACAAAGCCTGTTCACTCTATAATGCTTTCTTTTGTTGTGATGTGTGTGTGTGTCTGTCTGCAGTGCTTGGTGTCTGTGGGTTTGGACTCGAAAAACACAATCTGTGTGTGGGACTGGAGGCGAGGGAAGGTTCTGGCAGCCGCACCGGGACATACAGACAGGGTAAACATCTTTTTCCATATACCGTCATCCATCGCAAGCTCTGCATGGACCGCTCTCGTTTTGCATAATTGAGGGCGTTTTTCCAAGGAAGACATAAACAAATCAGCCCCCCCCCCTCCCATTGATCGGGGGCTTTACCGGGAGTATTTTAGACACCACTCAGCTAATCAAAAGGGTTTTTTCTTAAATGATGATGATACAGACAGCTGTTGTTTTCTAATACGGCCCACACACTCTGGAACGTCGTCATTTCAAACACACACGCTTGTCTCTTTTCATTTATCTGCTATAAATCTAACAAATATGAGCAAAAGAATCCATACTCGGTATAAGTGTGATGTTGCGGTATTTGTGTTAAACGCCAATATCTTTTTAGTAAAGCTTTTTCTTAGATGCTTGGTTTATTTTGCCCCCATGTTTTTAATACTTGTGGTTTTCTGTACTACTGTGATTTCTCTTTTACTCCAAATTCGCATAACAAAAACATGAAAAAACGGCAAATTAAATTTCATAGTTCAGGGAAGTTGTAGCTTACACCTTTCCTGACACAGAGCAGATCTGTTTAGCATGTAAGCGCATTAAGATCAACAATACTATCTGCCCCAATGGCTGGATGGGACACTAAATAAATAGATAAATAAAAAATAAAAAAGAAAAAAAAGAAAACAAATTAAAAATTAAAAATTAAAAATTAAAAATTAAAAATTAAAAATTAAAAATTAAAAATTAAAAATTAAAAATTAAAAATTAAAAATTAAAAATTAAAAATTAAAAATTAAAAATTAAAAAAAACTTGCCCTCTTTGCCCTTTTTGTGTATTTTTTTGTAATTTTTTTTCTCAATTTTTCTTTTTTATTCATTTTTCCTGTGAAGCACTTTTTGATTCTGAAGAATGGAAAGTTTATTATAAATTGAATCCATTATTATTATTATATCTGATGTATTTTCTTCTTCCCGCAGATATTTGACATATCGTGGGATTTGTACCAGCCGAGCAAGCTTGTAAGCTGCGGAGTCAAACATATCAAGGTACAGACGCATTTTGCACGTTGCATTTGACACGTCGGAATTTACATAATGTCTGAATACAGATTAGTTTGAAGAATCTTTTGCAACCACGGCTGTATGCAAATTTGTTTCACTCTAGACTTCATAGTTATGAGGCATTTCATATATACACAAAAGCCAATTTATGTTACCTGCTCTCAAATTTACAGTCATTTGCACGGCAGAGAGAGGAAGGAACGTTACAGTGAACCATGCATTCTAGCTCCCCCTCATTCAGCTTTTCAATACTCTATACAAGCTGCAGCTGCTCTGACTTTTTTTTTTTTTTGGTTTGGCTCTATTGCATCTCTCTTCACATTCTTCATAAAAATTCAATGAGTTCATCTCGGGTGCCACTGCCAAATCTTCCCTTGGGATATATTGCAGTGTTCCTTTTGGTGCAAAGCCATTAAGAAAATAAAAAGGAGCTCAGAGCCTTGGAGCAATTCCCAAAACATTAGGAAGACATGGAAGTTTATTTGGAGTGCCTTGTGGTCATGGGAGGCTGTGTCATGCATAAAGATAAAATAGTAAGTAAAACTGGTGTTTCAGTGCAATGCTAATATGCTTTAAATCATGCAGGAACAACAGGGAAACAGACAGTAGGGAATTTGCTTTTCTTGATGCAGATTTTCCATTAATTATGGATATTAAAAATTAGTACTCTGTAAAACTTTTCATTGAAATACAATTGCTACAGTGGAGTCCAGCGACCCTCATGTCAATCTCGTCTGTTATATCTGCCCTGGACTCTTCCCCCCCATCCGCCGTGGCACAGAAACCGTCACCGGAATCCTCCCCCAATGTCCGCTTAGTCCACTCCTCCTCCCTCTCCACTGGTTTCCCGATGGCAGGGAAATCCAGCAATTGTCCCACATAATTCCCCAGCCTTTACCCTGCAGACCATGTGACATCTGCTCCCTGGCCCTGGGTTTGCTCAGTGATTATAGCACTCAGAGCATCCAGGAGATTTAGTGGCAGTAATCCACTCACTCGTAGGCTGAGGGGAAACATAACCACTATGACAACGACCATGACTGTGGACTGGCGCAATTACACACACACATACACACACAGACACACCCTGCTGATCATTTAGCCTTTTATGTTTTTGTTCCGCCAGGACTCAAGCGTAAAAATTGCTCTAATGGATAAGATTAAAAAAAAAATAATAATAATAATTTCAGTAAATGGTGCCGTCTTCCCCAATAAATTGAGCAGTGAGTGTACGTCATTAACAATGACACATCTAAGCAGCACATCTAGCGTAACTTACGTTGCCCGTCTATGATGTCATCAGCGGTTGACCGGAGCTTGTGGAGGTGCATCGCAAGGCCGAATGTGCACTTCCTGTCTTTCACTTGATATGAGTACCGAGTGGGAAATCGGTAAAGAGCTACGTACCGATCAGTGGCGTCATTAGGCCTATTTTAGGGGTACTTCAGCCCCCCTAAAATGTTCTTAATCCCCACCTAAATAATTTTATATTTTTTATTGATTTTAAATTTTTTTAATTTTTTTTTTTTTTTTACAAAAAAAATCTCAAATTTCATATAATAGGGCAAGATCAGGCTAATAAGCAAGTCAATAAGCATGCTAATACTAGCCTAGTAGTAGTAGTAGTAGTAATAATCAGAAGAATAATAATGATGATAGTAATAACAATAGGCTAATTAATAAATATTCATTCATTCATTCATTTTCTACCGCTTTTCCTCACGAGGGTCGCGGGGGTGCTGGAGCCTATCCCAGCTGTCTTCAGGCGTAAGGTGGGGTAATTAATAAATATAATAATGATTATTATATAATTGATCACTGTCCACTGGACAGAATGGTTGCAGAGCTTGAGCAGTGGTTTTGCAGTATAAATTGTGTGTACTTGTGTACATTTAATGGTGGCCTAAAACAATTGAGTATCTCTACTAAATCTGTCCAAAAGTGGGAAAGTTTGTTTTTGGGATTTTTTTGAATGTCTACTACATTCATTCATATCCTGTGCATCTCCAGGGGGCTAACCCCCCCCTGTTTTCAGAACCTAGTGACACCCCTGATACCGATTCAATCTGAATCCCAATACATGTATTCGTTACACCCCTACTACCTACATATAACAAAGATTCTTCCACATAAAGAAGAGTCAGACTGTATTTACTTAATGCAAAATGAATCATGCTTCATCAAGCTAAATCTCATAATCAAAATAAAGGGCTGAAATTAGGCCTCATTATGTGATAAGCGATGTTTTCATGTGCTTAAATGGCAATGATGCAAATTGCCAGAGGACCGGGCTTGACTCAATGCAGATGGACAAGAACTGTGAGAAAACCACCTTCCAGCAATGCTCATCTACTTTTTTCTGACTGCTCTTTGTTGACCTCTGCTAGCATTGCAGTTAGCACTCTGACACCGCTCAGGGTCACTCTAGTGTGACAGAGAAAGGAAGGGGCTGCTGATGAAATACAGTCCCCTTTCCACAGTAACTGGATGCTTTAATAAGGTCATTTTAGATTGGACGGCAATCGCCGCCAGTTTGATTGTTGCCATTCGGACTTCAATTGTTATTGCTCAACATTTGACACAATATCACTTTGAATTGTAGCTGCTTCAGAAGGGCGATTCAAGAATGTGTGTGAAAAAGTGATTGCCCCCCTGTTAAAACATAACCGATGTTATAAAGCCATTTCTAAAGCTTTGGGATTACACCGAAACACATTGAGAACCATTTGCGACAAATGGCAAAAACATATAACAATGGTTAACCAGCCCAGGAGTCAGCCAATATTACCCCAAAAGCGCAGTGACGACTCATCCAAGAGGTCACAAAAGACCCCACAACAACATCAATGTTGTGGCATGACCTTAAAAAGGCGGTTCATGTCGGAAAAGCCTAAAAAACATATAACACTGGTTAACCAGCCCAGGAGTCGGACAATATTACCCCAAAAGCGCAGTGACGACTCATCCAAGAGGTCACAAAAGACCCCACAACAACATCCAAAGAACTGCAGGCCTCACTTAGCTCAATTAAGGTCAGTGCTAAGACGAAAACCACTAATGAACAAAAAGAACATTAAGGTTAAACTCTGTATTTCAGAAAAAAACATAATTATGTTAGGAAAAATATGGTGGTGGTAGTGTGATGGTCTGAGGCTGTTTTTGCTGCATCAGGACCAGGAAAACATGTTGTGGTAAATGGTACCATCAATTCTGCTGTCTAACTAAAACCCCTGGAGGAGAATGTACGGCTAACTGTTTGTGACCTCAATCTGAAACCATCTTGGGTTCTGCAGCAGGACAATGATCCAAAACACACCAACAAGTCCACCTTTGAATGACTGAAGAAAAACAAAATGAAGACTTTGGAGTGGCCTAGTCAAAGTCCTGACCTGAAATCCTATTTAGATGTTGTGGCATGACCTTAAAAAGGCGGTCCATGTCGGAAAAGCCTAAAAAACATATAACAATGGTTAACCAGCCCAGGAGTCTGACAATATTACCCCAAAAGCGCAGTGACGACTCATCCAATAGGTCACAAAAGACCCCACAACAACGTCCAAAGAACTGCAGGCCTCACTTAGCTCAATTAAGATCAGTGCTAAGACGAAAACCACTAATGAACAAAAAGAACATTAAGGTTAAACTCTGTATTTAAAAAAAAAAACATAATTCCGTTAGAAAAATATGGTGGTGGTAGTGTGATGGTCTGGGGCTGTTTTACTGCTTCAGGACCAGGAAAACATGTTGCGGTAAATGGAACCATAAATTCTGCTGTCTAAATAAAATCCCTGGAGGAGAATGTCCGGCTAACTGTCTGTGACCTCAATCTGAAACCATCTTGGGTTCTGCAGCAGGACAATGATCCAAAACACACCAACAAGTCCACCTCTGAAATCCTGTTTAGATGCTGTGGCATGACCTTAAAAAGGCGGTTCATGCCGGAAAAGCCTACATTGTGGCTAAATTACAACAATTCTGCAAAGATGAGTGGTACAAAATTCCTCTACAGTGCTGTAAGAAACTTGATTGCAGTTGTTGTTGCTAAGGGCGGCCCATTCTGTTATTAGGTTTAGGGGGCAGTCACTTTTTCACACAGGGACAAAGTAGGTTTGGGTTTTGTTCTCTCTTAAACAAGTTTTATTTCAAGGAAATGCAATGAAGATGTAATATATTTTCATAGTGCCAGCACCTACCTGGGGAACAACTTTGGGTAAACCAGTTATCTGCCCCAAACAGCCTTCCATTAAAAGTATACAATATTAATGCATCTATTCCTCTGCATCCTCACCTCATCTTTTGGATTATGGGGTTCAAGTAAATGTCTGCAACCCCAGAAGTTGGCTGGAGCGTATTCAAGTGTCATTCAAACAAAAGCAAAGTGTTTACTATAGGCTCTGAAGTCAATTTTCCGCCCATTTCCACCTTTCTCCATTCCTCCACTGAGTGTACTCTGCTCCTGCCGCTGGCCTCATCATAACCCCCTCTGGCATCTCGTCTCCACTCAGCAATTCAAACAGCACAGGGATTAGTTGGTGCCCGAGTCTTGCTGCCTTATCAGTTGTGGGCAGGGCAGGCTGTGCAGTCACGCTGCATCCATCCCTGCTGCGTCTGTAGCAGGACGGGGTACAATTAAAGGAAGCTCCCACCTCCTTCCGAAGCATCCTCTAACACACTCAACGTAGTCCCTCACGCACCTGTGATGTGTGCGACTTAACCCTCAGCTCCAACCCCCGCGCAGAAGCTCTTATAAATACTCTCATAACTCGGATTTAGGATTCATCCATCACTTATCAATCAGGGGTAGGGCTAAACCACTCAGCTGCCCCCCAGAATCTTAATTCCTGAACTTCCGGATCACAAATCTGTGCTTACCAACTTTATGAGAAGAGTTTAGGGAAGATATTTTTCTGTTGCAGCATGACACAAAGCAAAATCCATAAAGGCACGAGTGTTTTGGATGAGCTATCACAGGCTACCCACCACTCAGGTCCAACATCAGTGACCTGTCACCTCAGAAAAGCAATGATCTGAATCTGTGACTAAGAATTCCAATACCTAAAATCACAGTCCTCAGGAATAGTGGAAGTTGTTATATTTTGTGGCCGATCAGAATCAGAATCAGAATCAGAATCAGAATCAGAATCAGAATCAGAATCAGAAACGGTTTTATTGGTATTATAGGTATGATCAACACATACTAGGAATTTGTTTTGGTATAGTAGGTGCAGACACATCTATTAAATGAAAAATGAATGAAAAAATACAAAATATACAGAATACACAGTATAAATATATGTACACAGTCTGTTCAGGGCCTGTGCTCGATTGCTTGGCCGTCAGTCTGGCAGCCTTTGACTGACTTTCAGATCTTTGACAAGGTTGATAAGATCGGTTTCTCTTCAGTATAAGGATGGTCCAATCACTGCTCTCCAAGAATTAAGGAAATTGACGCAGAACCCCGGTCGGTCCATCGGTGCCTGCTTAATTTTCATCACTTTTCTTGTCTGTATCATGCTAGGTGAGGCTGGGCCACATCAGGTTTAAAATAAATAAATACATAAATAAATAAAAACCGCATTTATTAAAAACAGAAAAAAACAAATAAAAAAACTGTCTTCAATGCTTTTGCTTCTGCTATACCCTACACTTTTTCAGTGCTTTGGTTCCGGTTTTCCACAAGAAAAGCTCTGATAAAACATCCCGCTGTTCTCAAATATCTTAATTTTTATTTAATTCATGAAATAAGATATAACAAATAAATTAACAAATCAAAATAAAGAAAATAGATCAATCAATCAATAATAAATAAATAAAATAATAATAAAATAGCAAATAAAAAACAAAAATAAAAACGAAACCATATATAGTTGGTGGGTCGACAAATTATTTTTTTCAGATTAAAATGAACAAAGCATTATTAGAGCCCTGTAGACATGACAAAACACGACTATAGTCACATTTATACTTTTTTTATTTACAACATATTGCGCAACTGCAGGGTCTTGAGACACATGCTAACTCGCAAACTAGAGCGCTAGCGACCTAAACGGTAGCCTTCAAGTTTTTTCCTTTAAACTTAAATAGCCAAAAGCTTACCACTTCCACACGGATTGGGAGGATAACTATTAACAGTTATTTAACCTTTAACATGAACATTAATCAAACGTAATAATTTTTTCTGGGTACATGATACCATACAGCATCCATATCAAACTTGCGCGGGCCGCACTAACATTAAACTTTCATATCAAGGCGGGGGCCTCAAACTAGTGTCCTGCGGGCCACATTTGGCCCGCGGGCCGCGTGTTTGAGACCCCTGCCATACAGCATCCATGTCAAACTCGCACATTAAACTTTCATATCAAGGTGGGGGTCTCAAAGTAGCGTCCCGGGGGCCGCATTTGACACGCGGGCTGCGAGTTTGAGTCCTCCGATTTTAATACTTTAGTCCACAGTACAGGGCAGGATGAGAATCAAATGTTGGGGACAGGAACTTTGATGATCCTTGTCTGAGGTTAATTGGACTCGTTAACATGTTAGCATGTCACATGTTTCAGTCAAGAGGCAAGGTAATCGGCGTTGTCAATCAGATTTGTCACAACCGATTCCTTCTGTTGATGAATAAAACGTCACACTGAGCAATATCATCCATCTTGAACATTTTCTATCATTTCCCTCCTGCCTGTCCAGCGATGAGCGTGCGCGTATGAGTTTTCGCTCGTCGACATCCATGTCTCAGCATTTGATAGGCTCATTGTGATCTTATCTCTATGCAGACAGGGCGCTTCCCCTTTCGCTCTCACCGCCCGTGTTTGATGGATTCAGCCCTCAGACAAGGCTGTGCCCGTGCATCCCAATGACCTTGCTTATAAATAATGAGCTAGCTGGCGTCTGTGCGTGCATGGGTGCCTGTCTCTGTGCATGCTGATCAGGTGGTTACAGCACCCGCTCGCACATGTGGGGCGGATATTTTGTATTTGACTTTGGTGTCTTTCAAGGTGGCTGATATTCTTGGCTGCGAATGTATGTGTGTGTGTCGAGCCGTACAGTGTTTATGATTTATGATCACGTCGTTGTACCCAAACACTCCATAATTGTCCACTTGCTGTCACAACAGGATTACACAGGGGGATTATTATTAGCCACCGCTACGCTCTTTCACTCTCTTACGTTTGTGTTTGCAGTTCTGGAGCTTATGCGGTAATGCTCTCACACCCAAACGTGGCGTTTTCGGCAAAACGGGGGATCTCCAAACAATCCTATGCTTGGCCTGCGCCAAGGATGAGGTGACGTATTCGGGTGCGTTGAACGGAGATATCTATGTGTGGAAAGGCATCAACCTGATGAGGACGGTGCAGGGAGCTCATGGGGTAAGTTTGAAGCAAACAATTCTTTGTGCACAAAAAAAAAAAAATAACAGTGACGCACACATGCCGGCTTGCTCAATAGAGAAGGATCAGTCTTTTGCTACACGGGATTAAATTTATCTATGAGATCAACAGCTTTGTTAGGGAACGGGAGGATGGGGGAGGGGATAATAACTACAGTACATGCTGATTCCTGATTTTCGTACCACCAAATGTCTCACCGGGGATCCCACAGCATGCCTCTCTTAAGACTCGGACAAACACTCTTAAAAATGCTGGGTTGTTTTATTTTTACCCAACCGCTGGGTTGAGCCTGTTGGGTCATTTAATTGGGTAATTTTTTATTGAATTGGGTATTCTGGGTTATCTCTGTTATTTGCTGCTGGGTTGTGATTTCCATTTTGTAAAAAAAAAAAAAAAAAAATTATATATATATATATATGTGGTTTATTGGCAACCCAATTTCCTGGGTTGAAATAACCCAGCAGTGTAGTAAATATGAACCCAGTGTTGGGTCATATGAACAACCCAATGAACAACCCAATTGTTGGGTTAAGATAACCAACCCAACTTGTTGGGTTAAAATAATCCAACGCGAGGTCATGTCCAATATTTAACCAGCGCTGGGTTGTTTTTTTGACCCAACCGCTGGGTTGAGCCTGTTGGGTCATTTAATTGGGTAATTTTTTTTATTGAATTGGGTATTCTGAGAACCCAATTCACTGGGTTATCTCTGTTATTTGCTGCTGGGTTGTGATTTCCATTAGGTAAAAAAAAAATAAAAATAAAAATAAAAAAATTATATATATATATACACATACATATACAGTAAACCTCGCATATATCAGATTCAATTGTTCCCACTGGTTTTGTCCGATATAAGCGAAATCCGTTATATGCGTATACTGGAAAATGTCCGTTTTACGCATATATCGGATTTATATCCGGTATATGCGTAAATCGGATTTTATCCGTTATAAAAAGGCACTTCCTTGACTATGTTTCCAATGTACCTGGACGCGCAGGCAACGCTGCAAACGCTGCAAATGACGTCATATAGTGGCCTGTCACGATTCGGCGAATCGGAGCGCCACGATGCGGCCATCCGATATATGCGAGGGAAATTTAATGGAAATGCATTGGAACGGGACTGGAGATTTTGTCCGAAATAGGCGAAATCCGTTATAAAAAATCCGATATATGCAATGAATTTTTATTGGAAATGCATTACAGAAAAATCGGTTCAATCTGTCCGTTGTGAGCGAATTTCCGATATATCCGAGTCCGATATATCCGAGGTTTACTGTATATGGTATATTGGCAACCCAACTTGCTGGGTTGAAATAACCCAGCCGTGTAGTAAATATGAACCCAGTGTTGGGTCATATGAACAACCAAATGAACAACCCAATTGTTGGGTTAAGATAACCAACCCAACTTGTTGGGTTGTTTGGTTGGTCCAATATTTAACCAGCGCTGGGTTGGGAAACAACCCATATTGGGTTGTTTTTAACCCAGCATTTTTAAGAGTGAAGAAGGCCATGGGCAGAGCTTTTCCAGCGATAACAACATAGCACCTCCTGCTCCTCCAGAGCTCACAGTGTGATGTTAAGGCCACAGTAGCAGATAGCTGTGAAGTCCTTGCTAAACAGTCACATTTGCAGCACAGAACCGGTCCTGTCATCGCTCATTTATCGCACACTAACAGCCTGTCATTTTTTTTTTTTTTTTATTCCAGTCAGGGATTTTCAGCATGAACGCTTGTGAAGAGGGTTTCGCCACCGGGGGCAGAGATGGTTGCGTCCGCCTGTGGGATCTCAACTTCAAACCAATTACTGTCATTGATCTCAGGGAAACAGACCAAGGATATAAAGGTGATGTCAAACTGCCTACACTCAGTAAAGGTTATAGGTCAAGTTAGGCTCATTCCATCTAAAAACAAAAGTCATTATTTTCTGTTTTCCTACTAATATTTCCTTTCTTCTTTCCTCCATTTCTTTACTTTCTTATCTCGGACCAAACAGTAGCTAGAGGTGAAAATAGCAGAGGTGGGTAATGTGTTACAGGGTGGATTTAAAAACCGTGTCAGTCTGTTTGTAGCCGTCCCCCGTATTGTTAGTCCTACTTTATGTCATACTGTCATAAAAGTATAGCATATATAAGTATTGCATATTAGCTTGACAACATCTAAGTTGTGGCGTCATATGTAGTGGAACCTCCAAGGTCAAACACGATGCATTCTGGCAGGCTGGTCAACTTCAAATTTGGTTTCATTGTATTTCAAAATTATTTTTGCCAATTAATTTTTGTCGCTAATAATGGACCTTGAAATAATCAATTCAAGAGTCAAATTGTGAAATAGAAGTTGCATAAAAATATAATTGGTAGTCTTTTTGGCTTCACGTATCAAGCTCAGTTTTTATGCTAGATGCACTTCCTGATAGAATGCTCCCATTTATCCGGGCTATAAACAAGTACTGGGGGGGGGGGGGGCTCCAGTGGGTGGATGGTCCTGTACCACTACTCTACCAATGGCACTGAAAAATAACTAAATTATAATACAATTAGGGGCTGCACGGTGGTCGAGTGGTTAGCACGCAGACCTCACAGCTAGAGATGTGGGTTCAATTCCACCCTCGGCCATCTCTGTGTGGAGTTTGCATGTTCTCCCAGTGCATGCGTGGGTTTTCTCTGGGTACTCCGGTTTCCTCCCACATTCCAAAAACATGCTAGGTTAATTGGCCACTCCAAATTGTCCATAGGTATGAATGTGAGTGTGAATGGTTGTTTGACTTCCAATACTATTGCAGACCTGCCAGGATGTACTGTATATGCATCCAATTTGACTCTTTATATATGAGATATTATATATAATTATATATAATTTGACTCTTTAATATGCTTGTATGCTTCACTGCCCTCCATTTTGTTGCATTTTGTTTCGGTTATGAGTTAGTCTGTACAATACAGATAAATAAATAGACTCCAAATTGTCCATAGGTATGAATGTGAGTGTGAATGCTTGTTTGTCTATATGTGCCCTGTGATTGGCTGGCGACCAGTCCAGGGTGTACCCCGCCTCTCGCCTGAAGACAGCTGGGATAGGCTCCAGCACTCCCGTGACACTCGTGAGAATAAGCGACAGAAAATGAATGAATGAATAATACAATTGGCAGGTGAGGCAGAACCATGATGAAAAAACACTAATAATTAAACAAGTATTAATATTTGTCCATTAAACTGTGTTATAAATGTATTTTCTGTATGATTCAAGTTGCTTTTAAAAATAATTTAAGTGATAATTTGCACATTTTCTCATCAAATTCAGGGCAAAAGAGTTTTATTGCAATTTCTGTATGTCAGCATGTTGCTGATATATAATGTTTGCTGAAAAAAATCTCTTTACAACCCTTATGTCTTTTAACGTAAGTGTGACATCATTGATCTTGCAAACAAGACTGAATTTTATTCAGAGAAATGTCATACACTGCGATAATAATAATAATAATACATTTTATTTGTATAGCGCTTTTCAAAATACTCAAAGACACTTTACAGAAGAATGGAGTTGAATAAAGCAAGTAAACAGAGCAAAAGATACATTAAAATACAACATTCATTCGTTAATACACAGTTAAAACATGAGTAAAAGCGGGGCGGGGCACAGCAGTCAGATATAAAAAGTTTAGATATTAAAAACAGATTTAAAGAGGGGGGTTTTTAGTTGTTTTTTTTAAACAGGGAAGGTCAGGGCAAGCACGGAGTGAATGGGGCAAAGAGTTCCAGAGATGATGAGAGATGCCGAAGTAAATGGGACTAAAAAGTATTTTAAAACACAATTTTTAACAAAAGCAAAGTGTCTTGAAGTCCAACAATCCGACTTTGCAGGTTCTACTCTATTAGTATTCCTGTTAAACCTTATTATCCTTATTAAGTAGCCACATCACGGCGATTTAAACATCCCGTAATCATCTTTTATGTCGTGTTGCTGAATGGATTTCAGCTGGTCTTAAAATATGTTTTGCTGAATTTCTCCTGCTGTGTGTTTGTGTGGCCAGGGCTGTCTGTGCGTAGTGTGTGCTGGCGGGGGGACCACATCCTGGTGGGCACGCAGGATAGCGAGATCTTCGAGGTGGTAGTCCACGACCGCAACAAACCTTTCCTCATCATGCAGGGTCATTGCGAGGGCGAACTATGGGCGCTGGCCGTGCACCCCACTAAGCCTTTGGCCATGACGGGCAGCGACGACCGCTCAGTCAGGTGATGGTTATTAGATGTTATTGCATTATTATATCAATATTTTAGTTTCTAGGAATATAGGTGTTGTCTCGAGGTGATATTACAAAAAATGAGTAATATCAGATTATATTAACACTCCACACTCCAGCCATGTGGCAGTAAAAAAAAACATTACAGCTGAGTGCAAAACTTGCCATGCACATGTTTCCGGTGATGTCACAGAAATGGGAAAGTTTAATTCCACAAAACACATCGGAATCACACAGGAAACTCTCACGGGTTGGCAAAAAAGGCATTAGCTGTAACAAAAAAGAGCGAGCCCCTGTCCGTGGTGAGTTTAAACGTTTCCATCAACAACTCGAATACTTGCTATATTATTCCAGGCGCCACCGCACCCTGGTCCACCGCCCTACAGAGGTCCGCCCTGCATGTCGACCCACATGTTCCCACTGCACTGGGCACGGCACGGCACATTTTGTGTTTGTCCGCCATGACGCGCACCGTGGGCCTTTACGCCCACCCTATGACGGACCATACAGGGTCCTGGAGCACGGTGACAAGTATTTTGTTTTGGACATGGGTGGCTGACGGGATACTGTCTCAGTGGACCGACTGAAGGTTGCGCTGGTGGACGGCACCCAACCCCTGACACTGGCGGAGCCCCCTCGCCGGGGTAGGCCGGGGCAGGCGTGCTGACCCCCGCATCCCCTTCACCACACCCTTCTCCCCTGCCGCAAGCAGTGCGCACACGGCGGGGCCGTGCGGTTGTCCCCGCACGCACGGACGATTTTGACTATGGGTGAATTCTGGGGGGGGCTTATGTAGTGGTAGGCTACCGGGACATAATTCACCCTGGAACGATAGATAGGGGAGGGGTTGCCACCCGGAGGGGTGGGCGCAAGGGACGGGGGTTTTCCGCTTCCTGTTGTGGTTGAGAGACGGGGCTTTCATGTCTTACGAGTGCAAGTTAATATTTGCAAGAAAAATAAAGTTTTCTCCCAAATTTGACACTCCACCTCAGACTGCTCTGTGTACTGTACTGTACTGTACTGTACTGTACTGTGTACTGTGTATTGTACTCTGTGTGAGTAATATCACAATATCGGTATTGTATTGGAAGAACAACAAAAAAACACACATATATATGTGTAAATAAACAGTGAAGAGAGCCAAATAATATTAATCAGTATTGATCTGATACTGATACTACCCTTGATATTGATACATGGATTGATCTAGTAATTTCATCCCAACTTTTCTCATATTTTTCCTCCTCCATAGGATATGGAGCCTCATAGATCATGCACTAATAGCACGCTGTAACATGGAGGAGCCCATCCGCTGTGCAGCTGTCAGCACTGACGGTATTCATTTGGCCCTAGGAATGAAGGATGGCTCATTCACTGTCCTCAGAGTCAGGCAAGTACACAACGCAATGAAAGGCTGTGAAAGTTTTACATCTCTTACAATTTATACTTCATTCAACCCTTTTTTTTTGCTTACCTCCAGAGATATGACTGAAGTGGTCCACATCAAGGACAGAAAAGAGGCTATACATGAGCTGAAGTACTCCCCTGATGGCGCCCATTTGGCTGTCGGCTCCAATGACAACTCGGTGGACATTTACGGTGTGGTGCAGCGGTACAAGAAAGTCGGCGAGTGCATTGGATCCAATAGCTTCATTACACACATGGACTGGTCCACCGATAGCAAGTTCTTGCAGACAAACGATGGCAGCGTCAGGAGGCTGTTTTATAGGATGCCAAGTAAGCTTCATCGTACAAATGATGCTAATTCAAAAGCCCAAATATTAATTTCTGTCTTATTTGTCCTTTGATGAGGTGGTAAGGAAGTGACCAACAGGGAGGAGCTGAAGCTGGTGCAGTGGGCGTCGTGGACATGTGTGCTAGGCCCTGAAGTGAACGGAATATGGCCCAAGTACTCGGATATCAATGATATCAACTCAGTGGACGCCAACTTTAACAACCAAGTCTTAGTAACAGCAGACGACTACGGATTAGTCAAACTTTTACGATATCCGTGTATTAAAAAAGGTAACAAAAACACAGCTTTAGTTACTGTTAGCGTCATCCATTGATACGGCATTCATGTTATATTTTTATTCATTTTAGGTGCAAAATGTAAAAAATATTTCGGTCACTCGGCACATATAACTAATGCCAGATGGTCACATGACTACCAGTGGGTTATAACAATCGGCGGAGCGGATCACTCCGTGTTCCAGTGGAAGTTTGTTCCTGAGAGAAAGTCAAAAGAAGCTCTGCACATTGCACCACAAGGTAATTTGATCTTTTTTTCTCACTGCTAAACTTCAGGAAAAAAAAAAAGCTACCACTTCCACACATGATGGGAGGAGAACTTTTTTTCACTCTATCGTGGCAGACATGCCATGGCTGACTTCATGACCTCATGCAGTGTTGAGGGTGGAATTGAACTCGGGTCTCCTAGCTGTGAGGTCTGTGTGCTAACCACTCATCCACCATGCAGCCTTCCTTTAAACCAGCTTCTCAATTAAATGTGTACATGTTGGAGTTCAATCCCACCCTCGGCCATCTCTGTGTGGAGTTTGCATGTTCTCCCGTGCATGCGTGGGTTTTCTCCGGGTACTCCGGTTTCCTCCCACATTCCAAAAACATGCTAGGTTAATTAGCGACTCCAAATTGTCCATAGGTATGAATGTGAGTGTGAATGGTTGTTTGTCTATATGTGCCCTGTGATTGGCTGGCAACCAGTCCAGGGTGTACCCCGCCTCTCGCCCCAAGACAGCTGGGATAGGCTCCAGCAGCCCTCGTGAGGATAAGCAGTAGAAAATGAATGAATGAATGAATGATAGATATCAAGGCTGCAAGGTGGACTAGTGGTTCGCACGCAGGCCTCGCAGCTAGGAGACCCGAGTTCAATTCCACCCTCGGCCAGCTCTGTGTGGAGTTTGCATGTTCTCCCCGTGCATGCGTGGGTTTTCTCCGGGTACTCCGGTTTCCTCCCACATTCCAAAAACATGCTAGGTTAATTGGCGACTCCAAATTGTCCATAGGTATGAATGTGAGTGTGAATGGTTGTTTGTCTATATGTGCCCTGTGATTGGCTGGCGACCAGTTCACGGGTGTACCCCGCCTCTCGCCCGAAGACAGCTGGTATAGGCTCCAGCACCCGCTGCGACCCTTGTGAGGATAAGCGGTCGAAAATGAATGAATGTTGACAGTTTCCCCCGGTCCCCCCAGGGGGGCCCCGCCCTACTACTGCTCTAAACCTAGAGACATGTTGTTTCCAACAGCACTTCTCCCACTATTCTAATGGTCCTCGTGTGTTAAACCATCATACTAAATGCTCCCCGTTTCACAATATTTAAAACACAACAACACAAAGCTTGGAAAGTATAATTGCATTGTCATTCCCATAGTCATTATTTTTCCAGAGAACTGTAAAACAACCCCCCCTCTCCCCCACCAACAACCTTTCCTTTTCATTTTCCTAATGGACACGTTGTGAGAAGCTGTTTTTAGCTCCCAGTCCAGCTTATTGCCTTTTCTTGGCCCAGCATCACAGTGCAGCACCAGCATTTTTAATCATTTGGTTTGGCTGCTAAATAGAACGGGAAACAGTACTGTATGAATTCTATTCATACAGTGGCTTCATATAATGGCTTTTTAAGGTTGTGATGTGATGTAAACCTTATTTCTGTTCCCAGAGACATTAGCGGACTCTAACAGCGAAGAATCAGACTCTGATCAGTCAGATGTACCTGAAATGGACTCGGAAATTGAGCAGGAGACGCAGCTCACATATAGACGACAGGTGACAGGTTGTTTTTGTTGTTTTTGTTTTTTTTTATCAAACATTTCACACTTCTCTCCATGAATTCAGGTTTATAAAGAAGACCTACCTCAGCTCAAAGAGCAGTGTAAAGAGAAACATCGAGCAACAGCAATGAAAAAACGAGAGCGGGCACCTGGGAGTGGCTTGAAGCTGCACTTTATTCATGGGTGAGCCGGCTCAATAATATGATGAACAAGGACAAACAAGGGGAGGGAATTTTCTCCAAGAAACATGTCTGTGTTGTTTTTTTTACAGCTACAGGGGCTATGACTGCAGAAGTAATCTGTTCTACACCCAGACCGGTGAGATCGTCTACCATGTGGCTGCCGTTGGGATTGTGTACAACAGACAGCAGAACTCCCAGCGTTTTTACATGGGTCATGATGATGATATTCTCTGTTTGGCTATCCATCCCCTAAAGGACTTCGTAGCGACAGGCCAGGTAAGGTACCCTCTAGCGCAGGGGTCTCAAACTCAATTTACTTGGGGGCCACTGGAGCTCGGGTCTGGGTGAGACTGGGCCGCATCAGGTTTTCCAAAAAAAAAAAAAAACGCATTTATTAAAAACAAAAAAAATGTAAAAACTTCGCTTTGGTTCCAAATTTCTACAATAAAAGCTCTGATAAAACATTCCACTGTTCTCAAAAATCTTACTTTTTATTTTTCTGCACAAAATAAGATGAAAAATAAATAAACAAATCAAGAATAAAGAAAATCAATCAGTAATAAATACATAAATATAATAATAATAATAAAACTACAAATAATAAAAACTTAAGAAACCACATATAGTTGGTGGGTAGACAAATGATTTTTTTCAGATTAAAATGAACAAAGCATTATTAGAGCCCTGTAGACATGACAAAACACGACTATAGTCACATTTATACTCTTTTTATTTACAACATATTGCGCAACTGCAGGGTCTTGAGACACATGCTAACTCGCAAACTAGAGAGCTAGCGACCTAAACTTTAGCCTTCAAGTTTTTTCCTTTAAACTTAAATAGCCAAAAACTCACCACTTCCACACGGATAGGGAGGATAACTATTAACAGTTATTTAACCTTTAACATGAACATTAATCAAACGTAATAATTTTTTTCTGGGTACATGATACCATACAGCATCCATATCAAACTTGCGCGGGCCGCACTAACATTAAACTTTCATATCAAGGCGGGGGCCTCAAACTAGTGTCCTGCGGGCCACATTTGGCCCACGGGCCGCATGTTTGAGACCCCCGCTCTAGCATAAAGACACCGAACTGTTATCTTTTCATTCAAATGATTTATGCCTGTTCAGGTTGGCCGAGATGCCTCCATCCACATATGGGACACAGAAACCTTAAAACCGATGTCTGTGTTGAAGGGTTTCCACCAGCTTGGAGTGTGCACTTTGGATTTTTCAGGTAACATTTGAAATATTCAAATATTTATGTTTGTAAAAAAAATGCTTGCATGATTAGATAATATTAAAGTTCAAAAGATTACATGTGGTACAAATTTGATGTCAAAATTGAAACAACAAATATAACATGGAGACCCGAGTTCGATTCCACCCTCGGTTATCTCTGTGTGGAGTTTGCATGTTCTCCCCGTGCATGCGTGGGTTTTCTCCGGGTATTCCGGTTTCTTCCCACATTCCAAAAACATGCTTGGTTAATTGACGACTCCAAATTGTCCATAGGTATGAATGTGAGTGTGAATGGTTGTTTGTCTATATGTGCCCTGTGATTGGCTGGCGACCAGTCCAGGGTGTACCCTGCCTTTCACCCAAAGACAGCTGGGATAGGCTCCAGCACCCCCGTGACCCTCGTGAGGAAAAAGCAGTAGAAAATGAATTTATGAATGTGAGTGTGAATGGTTGTTTGACTTCCAATACTGTTGCAGACCTGCCAGCGTGTACTGTATCTGCTCAGCATTAAATTTGACTCTTTAATACGCTTGTATGCTTCACTGCCCTCCATTTTGTTTCGATTTTGAGTTAGTCTGTACAATACAGATAAATAAATAGACTCCAAATTGTCCATAGGTATGAATGTGAGTGTGAATGGTTGTTTGTCTATATGTGCCCTGTGATTGGCTGGCCACCAGTCCAGGGTGTACCCCGCCTCTCGCCTAAAGAAAGCTGGGATAGGCTCCAGCACCTCCGTGACCCTTGTGACTATAAGCGGTAGAAAATGAATGAATGAATGAATGAAATATAACATGGGATTTATGTCGTATGTCCTATGTATCAGTCCATTACCATACATGAAGCCAATGAAAAAGGTTTGATTTCCTCTCCACAGCGGATGGAAAGCGTCTGGCCTCGGTGGGCCTGGATGACAATCACACCATCGTGCTGTGGGACTGGAGAAAAGGGGAAAAACTCTCGGCCATGTGGTGAGTGCACTGAAGCTCTCCCATCCAGAAACCGAGAGATCTTTGACAGACCTTTGTGTTAATTCTTAGGATCATTGGAACTTCTCTCTTTAAATATGGACTAATAAATGAGGATTAAATTGAAGCCACTTTGCAGTGTAGGGCTGACAGTATGATTCATGGTAAGGAGAGGGAAGAATGGGGAATTGCCTTTTAGATTAAGAGGCTGCTCCATTGCGACACTTAAGCCTTCCAAAGGTTTGAATAGTTAGAGCAGGAGTGTGCCCCAAGGCTCCGACTGTATCCATAATGAATGAGAATTACTTTCAGTGCTCGTCTGCTTGAGAGAATGATACTGTCACATTTTATTTTGACAAGGAGACGATGTGCCACAAAAGTATATCATAACAAATGGCCGACAAAAATCAGCCTGTAATGAAAAGCCAAATTTTAAGTGGTAATATGAAATATTTACGATTGTCTTAGCTCCTATTAGCGCCTTAATACAATACTGTACAATTACATAAAAATGTGCTACCTCTACATATTTGCATTTATTAGCGGTCTTGCTCAAATAGTTATTTTCAAGATTTGGTATGTAGATTTGTCACGACTGAAATACGAATTAATTTGAAATATCAATTTAGCATTTTGCCCTGTGATTGGCTGGCAACCAGTCCAGGGTGTACCCCGCCTCTCGCCCGAAGACAGCTGGGATAGGCTCCAGCACCCCCGCGACCCTCGTGAGGAAAAGCGGTAGAAAATGAATGAATGAATGAATTTAGCATTTTTGCATGATCCTAAAATGGATAAAATGACAAACGCAAAAAGAATTGTGTGTAATTAATTTTTTTTCTATTATGAAATTTATTTTTTTTCTATTATGAAATTTATTTTTTTTCTATTATGAAAAGACACTTTTTCTGTTGTAACGACTGAAGCAAGTGAAGTGTACACGGTCTGATGCTGTTTTTACTTTCTCTTGCGCACACATCTCTCCTCAGAACAGCACTTCCACACTACCGTGAGGTGCATTCATAAATACTCTAAACTGAACAACAAACACTAGTGCGTAACAGCTACCTAGGTTCATTCAAAATGTATATTATATAAATGTATATTTAAAGAAAGAAGACCTTTTGTATAATGTAATAGGATTTGAAGCAGATGCAGTTGGTTTCATCAATAATAAATATTGTTGTGTTTTTCAGTGGAAGCAAAGACAAGGTGTTTGTGGTGAAAATAAATCCTTACCTGCCTGACAAGCTCATCACTGCCGGTGTGAAGCATATGAAGTTTTGGCATAAAGCTGGTACGACACGCTTGACAAGCAGGCACACTAACAAGCTGAAATCCGGCTCGGCTGTGAGGTATCTTACATTGCATCCACTTTGGCAGGTGGTGGACTAATTGGACGCAAGGGGAACATGGGGAAGACGGAGACTATGATGTGTGCTGTCTACGGTTGGTCGGAGGAGATGGTGTTCTCGGGAACGTGTACCGGTGATATTTGCATCTGGAGAGACATGTTCCTGATGAAGACTGTCAAAGCCCATGACGGTCCGGTTTTTAGTATGCATGCGCTTGAAAAGGTAATGGAAGATCTTTGGAACACAAATATAAAAGATGTGATATCATAATGCACGTTATTGTATCTTACCAAATGAATTGTATGTCTTCCGGTGACATGTTCATTCAGCTTTAAATAGGACGTTATGCTGTCACTGCAGGGATTTGTGACCGGAGGGAAGGATGGTATAGTCGCGCTCTGGGATGACACATTTGAAAGATGCCTCAAGACCTATGCCATCAAGAGGGCAGTCCTAGCTCCGGGCTCTAAGGGTAATGTAGTCATCTAGCGGCGGATATATTATGCATTTATCACTGAGCCCGTTCAATAGCTCTCGCTGAAAGACAAACCTCATCCATCCTGGTTGAAGCAGAAATAACCTCTTTTATTTTCTCAACTCTGCAGGCTTGCTTTTGGAGGACAACCCATCCATACGTGCCATATCTCTTGGCCATGGTCATATTTTAGTAGGAACCAAGAATGGAGAGATCCTGGAGGTGGACAAGAGTGGCCCTATTACGCTGCTTGTCCAGGTACAATTAATTGTTAATTAGTGTGTTCACTGCTAAGTGATAACTTATGGATTTCTCAGTCTTTGAGCAAACACATGCAAATCTATAACCCACTGTTTTACACTGATATAAGACAAGGAAATGCCCGTAAAAACAATAAATTGTTGTTCCTGGAGGCACAGTTGTTGGTTTAGCTAAGCGAAGCTCCTAGCAAGGCTCCCTTGTCTTTAAACTGTCAGTGGTATTGATGGTCTTTTTTCAGTGTTTACCATTACTACTATATTTTCACAGATGGGCCAATCGAGTTGCTAAGCATTTGTTGCACAGGAAGTAGATCATTCTGAAAAAATGTATACATAGAGAACCCCTTCTGGTGTTCATTATTGAACTTCACACCGGACTACACTGTCCATCTAAAAATACTAAATGTGCTATGGATGGTGATGCAGGGTCACATGGAAGGCGAAGTCTGGGGCCTGGCCACCCATCCCCATCTCCCTCTTTGTGCCACCGTCAGTGATGACAGAACCCTGCGCATATGGGACCTGTCCCCCAGCCACTGCATGCTGGCTGTGCGCAAGCTCAGGAAAGGTGGGTCTCTACCAGAAGACTGTACTGTACAGTATTTCATTTCTGCATTTGACCTCACCGCGGGTGCATCGGTCCCAGGTCATTAGGAAGCAACTTGTCATCCACAGGTGGCCGCTGCTGCTGCTTCTCCCCTGATGGCAAAGCCTTGGCAGTCGGTCTGAACGACGGCAGCTTTCTCATCGTCAACGCAGACACCCTGGAGGACCTGGTGTCCTTCCACCACCGCAAGGACATCATCACAGACATCAAATTTTCTCCAGGTTTGTAGTTCTTTGCCTACATTGTCATATAATTAGGGTTGTGACATCTCGAGACACCCCAAGTTTTAACCAATTTAACCCGTAAAATTAAAATCTCACAGGAACAGGTCATCCAGAACAGACTATGGCATCACTACTGTGAATTATATTACACATAACATGGACGTGACGGTGAAGCAGGATTAGAACCGTTTTATGCACACTGGAAACCTTGCAATCCAACCTACCTCGGTGTTCCCAGCATCACTCATCCTCGGACAGTGTTTTTTTTCATCGCCGTTAAACAGCTACAACAGTTTTAATGTCCAAACAGAAGCTTTAGTAACTACATTTAATCAAACTTTCTTAAGATTTGTCATATGTAAACATAATCTCTGCATATATGACTTCTATCCAAACGTGTGAAAATCTTCACTTTTTCCTGGTTATGGCAGTCATGTTGATTTCCGTAGGACTGAAAAGTCGAGAGAGGAGTTGCGAAACCATTAAGTGACGCCATCTTGTCCCTACTCAGGTTCCGGCAAGTACCTCGCAGTGGCATCAGGTGATACTTTTGTGGATATTTACAACGTAATGAGCAGCAAACGCGTCGGCGTGTGCAAAGGATGCCTCAACTCCATCACCCATTTGGATTGGGACAGGAGAGGTAGACCCTTCATAGTTAGTATTTTTCAATTAATCATAAATAACCAAATAACCCCATGGGCTCTGTCATTCACAGGAAAACTAGTCCAAGTCAATACCAGTGCCAAAGAGCAGTTTTTCTTCGAGGCTCCTCGTGGGAAGAGGCAGACCATCCCTGCTACAGAGGTAAGCAGGATTAAGAGAAATGTATATAGGGGGTGTGTTCAAATCAAAGAACACGGAAGGTTGTCCTCTTTTGGTGATTTTATTTAGGTTATTATGTGGTACTGATGAGACATACAAAGACAAATACACAATAAATGATAAGTAACGTAATGTAACTCATATTACACAAGTATAATGATGAGCTAAATGCACGCTACACACAGAAATTCAACAAAGAAACCAAGCAAACATGACACTCACGAGAATAACCGTTAGTCATAGTTAGCTTAAATACTGATATTAGCACCGATGAAAAGGGAGCCTAAACTACTCCACAGCTCCCACAATATGCCAAAAAAACTCACCTTTATGCATTCACGCACAGCATCAACCTGGTAATATGATGTATGAGGCGCAATAAGGCTCAGAGATCTATATATTGTTCAACCGAAAAAACGTCCCCGCACTGTGGTGCGTTTACTGACCGCTGAACACCGTAGGACAAACGACACTCTAAGCCGAACATACAATGAAATGTAAATTATGGGCTTTCTAACACTCACAATGTTTATGAAATTAATATCAATGCGTTTTCTGTATACTAAGTAACAGAATGTAATCTTGAATACTGCCTGAGAACTAACACTGCACTCTAACCTGAACATACAATGCAATGTAAATTATGGGCTTTTCTAACAAGAAAGTTGAGTAGCAGTTTCTGACTGTAGAACATTTGTGAGCCAAAAGTGGTAATAATGATTTTGCTTTCTGGGTTGAGAACATTTGTATTTTTTCCAAATATTGTCAGAAAATGATCTAAAACACTTCATTTGTATTTACTTGTTTTGGGCAGTAAAATTGGGCTGCACGGCGGTCGAGTGCTTAGCGCGCAGACCTCACAGTGCATGCGTGGGTTTTCTCTCCGGGGACTCCGGTTTCCTCCCACATTCCAAAAACATGCTAGGTTAATTAGCGACTCTGAATTGTCCATAGGTATTAATTTGAGTGTGAATGGTTGTTTGTCTATATGTGCCCTGTGATTGGCTGGTCAGCTGCGATAGGCTCCAGCACCCCCTGCGACCCTCGTGAGGAAAAAGCAGTAGAAAATGAATGAATGAATGTATGAATGTGAGTGTGAATGGTTGTTTGACTTCCAATAGTATTGCAGACCTGCCAGCATGTACTGTATGTGCTCAGCATCCAATTTGACCCCGCCTCTCGCCTGAAGGGATAGGCTGGGATAGGCTCCAGCACCCAAATGAATGAATGAATGTCTTGCTTTATAAAGTGCGACATAAAGTCGTCCACTAATATGCTTGGGTTAGGTGGAGAAGATCGACTGGAGTACGTGGACGTGCGTCCTCGGGACGTCGGTTGAGGGCGTCTGGCCTGTGATCAGTGAGGTCACAGAGGTGACCTCTGCTTGCCTTAGTAATGACAAGAAAGTGCTTGCTGCTGGAGACGATTTAGGATACATCAAGCTCTTCAGATATCCAGTCAAGGTAGGACACCATGCTCAAGATGAGACTTTCAGTAGTTTAATTCTGTTATTCTTCACTCCTAGGGGAAGTTTGCAAAGTTCAAACGCTACGTGGCGCACAGTACTCATGTTACCAATGTGCGGTGGACCCACGAAGACAGCCTCTTAGTGACGGCTGGCGGCAGAGACACATGCCTCATGATCTGGGCTCATGAGCCCGAGACCCATCGGGAACTCAGACAGTGTGACAGCGAGGAATCAGACATTGAGAGCGAGGATGATGGAGGTGTGAGAGCGGGATCTCGGAGCAACTGAATGTCCAAAATGTACCTGCTGTTCTAACCGTGTTGTTTTCGTCATCAGGTTATGACAGCGATGTGACAAAGGAGAATGAGATCAACTACACCATCAAAGCCTTATCCACCAACATGCGCCCCATGACTGGTGTTAAACCTCACCTTCAGCTGAAAGAGCCTTCTGTGGACGAGAGGTATTCCTCCTTAAAGCTCTTGAAAACGTGAAAAATAGGACTTCTAGACCTCTTTAATCGACATCTTTTCTATTTTCATCTATAATTCCTGCCTTTTTAAAATAACTTGCACCTTTTCTGCTCTTCTTCTTTCCTGTCATGGCTGCATTCTCTCATTGTCCTGCTTGATTCTTTTATTCCGTATGAAGACAGGGTGTCGTCAGGTAAGATGTTTCATGTTTGTGGCTTTGCAATCCCAGTATTGGTTACACAGGAATATACAAGTCCAATGTTGTGGTGTTTACACATTCATTTTTGCCTTTCTATGTGTATGGAAAATATGATACATGTGCCCATATATTGTATTGTTATGTATTAAGGTTAATGTTTAGACTTCCAAAAGAAATATGCTGAATACTACGACTACAAATACTGCATATTTTTCTTGTATTCATCCAGCCATACCTAGTATTAAGTGAATAATTTACATTGTCAGTTAAGGGGCGGCACGGCGTTCTAGTGGTTAGCGTGCAAACCTCACAGCTAGGTGACCAGGGTTCAATTCCACCTTTGGCCATCTCTGTGTGGAGTTTGCATGTTCTCCCCGTGCATGTCCATTTTTTGGTACCTATTTTCATATGATTTGGCGCCACAATTCATAGTCGAATCAGACTCCTCCAAATAGACGAGTGGACTATTCTAAGACGGTAATATACTGTATTTTCCGGACTATATGTCGCACTTTTTTTAATAGGTTGGCTGTTCCTGCGACTTATACTCCAGAGCGACTTATAAATGAAAAAACTGTTTATCTTACATAAACACTGGACACCTTTTCTGTTCATGTTTATTTTTTGTGTAGCTGAATAACCATTGAGGCTGCACGGCGGTCGAGTGGTTAGCGCACAGACCTCACAGCTAGGAAACCAGGGTTCAATTCCACCCTCGGCCATCTCTGTGTGGAGTTTGCATGTTCTCCCCGTGCATGCGTGGGTTTTCTCCGGGTACTCCGGTTTCCTCCCACATTCCAAAAACATGCTAGGTTAATTGGCGACTCCAAATTGTCCATAGGTATGAATGGGAGTGTGAATGGTTGTTTGTCTATATGTGGCGACCAATCCAGGGTGTACCCAGCCTCTCGCCCCAATACAGCTGGGATAGGCTCCAGCACCTCATGAGGAAAAAGCGGTAGAAAATTAATTAAGCTGTAGAAATAACAGAAATGTATCGAAGTGGTGTTGTTATTTCAGCTGAGTGTATAGACGATGGAGACAGAAGAGCAGCCTCCACAAGGCAGCAGATGTCCTTGAAATGGACTTGGGTTGTCATGGCGACAGCATGGTGCTGACTTCTCTATTTTATGTCCTCAGCGGCTGAGGTGTTGTGTTGAAGTGCATTTCCAAGTGAGCACCGATGAACACTGTAAGAAAGCTTTTAAGTAATTCTTGTTTTGTTTTTTTTTTGCTATTGCTGCCATGCAGAGGGTCAAGGTAAGCTCTTTATTATTATTTTATGTATTCATGATCCAGCTACTGGATCTATATGGAGATATAGTCAGTAATACTTTAATGCTATGATTACTTTTGCTTTTTGTTTATATTTACTAATTACAGTACTATGTTGAGTGTCAAATAGGTGCTACTAGTTGCATACTTTTCCGGAAAGTCTTCATTCTTCCTTTCACATTAATTTAAATCACTAATATAAGTAAAATAGACACTTATAAGTGCATCAGCGCCTTCATCAGCAGCCGGTCTGTTCCCAGGCCTCCTGTCAGCAGAGCCCTACCACAGCCTGAGAAGCTGCAGACCAACAATGTGGGGAAAAAGAAGAGACCCATAGATGTAAGTATAACCTTATTATTGTCAAAATAAACAATAAACAGACCGTTCCATATTTGATACAGGTACATGTCATTAAATCTGAATATCTTTCTAATTTATTATGATGCACCTGTATTGTACTGTAAAAAAAAAAAAGAACATCTAATCTGCTTTCATGTGAAGATTTATGCGCTGTTCAGACAACCTCTCTGGCGATGCTCTAATTGAATGAGAGCTAGTGCTGGACGTCTTTGTTGTCATGACAACGACCTTTCTGACTTTCTGACAGCCTCCTTTGACTCTCTCTCTCTAACAGGACCTGGTGTTGGAGCTGGTTTTCGGTTACCGTGGCAATGACTGCCGCAATAACGTGCACTACCTGAACGAGGGGGCCGACATCATCTACCACACAGCCTCGGTTGGCATCGTGCTCAACTTGACCACATGTAGGTTTCCACGTACGGCACAGCGGTGTTTTTAAAAAGACACCGGTTGACGATTGTGGCCTGTCTGCGTTTTCCTGCAGCTTGCCAAAGTTTCTACGTTGAACACAGCGATGACATTCTGTGCCTGACAATCAACCAACATCCCAAATTCCCCAACGTGGTGGCAACTGGCCAAGTAGGTATGTTTGGGAGACGTTGACCTCTCTCGTCTGCATCTGCATGCAGTACACAAGATCTGAATATTTTTTTCCATCCTTTTTTTTTAGGTGACACTGGTGACATGTCAGGTAAGAAAGTGTTTAAAAGAAGGAAACCCACATGAAGGGTTCTCATACATTATCACATACTACAGTATTAATTGTCCCTGTACCCTAGAAACCGCCCATGAATGATACGGGAAAAGGCCAAAATGATACTGTGTCAAAACCCCGGGGCAGTGATACTGATAAAATATAGAGTTTAACCATGTCCAGTATCAGCCCCCGTAGCTGTCCACTCAGAGCGCGCTGCTCTGGTATCGTGCCCGTGAAACAACCAATCAGAGAACAGCGCACGAGTGCTTAGTGCCTAGTGCTTCTCCAGTCACCAAAAAACCCAAACTTGATTAATGGAACTTTAACTTTAATCAGACATTGATAAGATAAGACTGTTGATAAAATAATATTGTTGAAATATTTTTGCAATTATTGTGTTTACACTGTTTAGATATAATACATGTAATAAACTGAACATTTTCTGGAAACAAAATGGTCTTTAGTACGTGATCAGACAAACCATGTGATAATTATAGGTTATCACATGGTTTGTCTGGTATCAGGCCCAGTATCATGCCCCCGCGTGCTAGTATCAGCCCTGATATACTCATACTGGCACGCGGGGGCATGATACTGGGCTGATTTTATCAGTATGAGCCCGAGACCGAAGGTCGAGGCCTGATATCAGACAAACCATGTGATAATTATAGGTTATCACATGGTTTGTCTGATATCAGGGCTGATACTAGCACGTGGGGGCATGATACTGGGCCTGATACCAGACAAACCATGTGATAACCAATAATTATCACATGGTTTGTCTGATATCAGGCCTCGACCTTCGGTCTCGGGCTCATACTGACACTTGGGGGCATGATACTGGGCCTGATACCAGACAAACCATGTGATGATCTTATTATCACATACTATTTAATCATGAGCTTATTATCACGTACTATTTAATCAAAAGACCATTTTGTTTCCAGAAAATGTTCAGTTTATTACAAGTATTATATCTAAACAGTGTAAACACAACAATTGCAAAAATATTTCAACAATAATATTTTATCAACAGTCTTATCTTATCAATGTCTGACAATTAAAGTTCCATTAATCAAGTTTGGGTTTTTTGGTGACTGGAGAAGCACTAAGCACTCCTGTGCTGTTCTCTGATTGGTTGTTTCACGGGCACGATACCAGAGCAGTGCGCTCTGAGTGGACAGTTACGGGGGCTGATACTGGATATGGTTAAACTCTATATTTTATCAGTATCACTGCCCTGGGCTTTGACACAGTATCATTTCGGCCTTTTCCAGTATCATTCATGGGCGGTTTCTAGGGTACAGGGACAATTAATACTGTAGTATGTGATAATAAGATCATCACATGGTTTGTCTGGTATCAGGCCCAGTATCAGGCTGATACTGACACTTGGGGGCATGATACCTGGCCTGATATCAGACAAACCATGTGATAACCCTTCATTCTGTCTCCCTCAGCCACATCTCCATCTATTCACGTGTGGGATGCCATGACCAAGCAAACGCTATCAGTGCTGCGCTGTTTCCACTCGGGTGGGGTCTGCTCTGTCAGCTTCAGCGCCACGGGGAAGCTCCTTCTGTCCGTGGGCCTGGACTCGGAGCACACCGTCACCATCTGGAAGTGGCAGGAAGGTACAATCTGATACCACATTGGCGGTCTCTCTTATTCAGAAAAAGACCTCAGTTCACCTTTATGTCCCCGGGCTTTGACTCTCAGGTGCCAAAGTAGCCAGCCGGATCGGTCACACTCAGAGGATTTTTGTGGCTGAATTCCGTCCCGACTCGGACACTCACTTTGTCTCAGTGGGGATCAAGCATGTCCGCTTCTGGACGTTGGCGGGCCGAGCGGTGCTCAGTAAAAAAGGAGTGCTGAGCTCCATAGAGGACGCCCGTATGCAGACCATGCTATCTGTGGCATTTGGGGCGGTAAGTAAGCTTCAGATCATCATATCATATTCATATTCATATTCAGCATGAAGACAGTTTGCTGTTTCTCCGAAGACTGTTGTATTATTTATCCAAAATTATTGAAATTATTTGTGCAATTTACTGTTTACGCTGTACATTGTTGTTCATATTTGATGTCATCTATTTATTCTTCACATTATTATTATTATTGATATTATACGGGAGCCAGGCAACGACATTTTGTTGGCATTTTTTGTGCATATTGTGCATATATTATTATATATGTGCATATATATTACATATATATATATATATTATATTGCTATTATATACATATATTGTTATTGTGCAGTGGCAATAAAGGAAGTCTACCTATCTATCTATCTATCTATCTATCTATCTATCTATCTAGTATCTATCTATCTAGTATCTATCTATCTAGTATCTATCTATCTATCTAGTATCTATCTATCTATCTAGTATCTATCTATCTAGTATCTATCTAGTATCTATCTATCTAGTATCTATCTAGTATCTATCTAGTATCTATCTATCTATCTATCTAGTATCTATCTAGTATCTATCTATCTATCTAGTATCTCTCTCTCTCTATCTCTCTCTATCTCTCTATCTCTCTCTATATCTCTCTATCGCTCTCTATCTCTCTCTCTCTCTATCTCTATCTCTCTCTCTCTCTATCTATCTATCTAAATGCTAAAAATGCTGCTATATATATATATATTGCTATATTTTTACTGAATGTAATGAATTGTTGCTGAAATGTTGCTTGCTCTGCCTCGTTAGACCACTAGATTAGTGCAGATTTGTTTTCTTTTCAGAATAACTTGACATTTACAGGTACCATAAGTGGAGATGTATGTGTGTGGAAAGATCACATTCTAGTCAGGATAGTGGCCAAAGCCCACACGGGCCCCGTGTTCACCATGTACACCACACTGAGAGATGGCCTCATTGTCACTGGAGGCAAGGAGAGACCGTAAGTTCATGGATTCATCAAGTGAGGATGATGATGCAGAAGGAGGAATTTGCACTTCCTGTTTGTCTGTGCAGATCAAAGGAAGGCGGAGCTCTCAAGCTCTGGGATCAGGAGTTAAAACGCTGCAGAGCCTTTCGGTTAGAAACCGGACAGGTCATAGACTGCGTGCGTTCCGTATGCAGAGGAAAGGTAGCCATGAAAATATGACTCTTCACTTAAAACATAAAGCACAATTCTATTCATTTCATCTGATTTTATGCTTTGCTGCATCAGGGTAAAATCCTCGTGGGAACCAGGAATGCAGAAATTATTGAAGTAGGGGAGAAGAATGCAGCATGCAACATCTTAGTCAATGGACACATGGACGGGCCCATTTGGGGTTTGGGTACACATCCAACCAGAGATGTGTTTCTGTCTGCTGCAGAGGACGGGACAGTTCGACTTTGGGACATTCCGGAGAAGGTTAGTCCTGTCACTCTGACCTCTTGACATCATTACCGCCATCAAAGAAGTTCATTGTTTTGGTATGTGGTTGTCTATTCTCTATACCAGGGGTCTCAAACTCAATTTACCTGGGGGCCACTGGAGCTAGGGTCTGGGCAAGGCTGGGCCGCATCAGGTTTTCAAAAAAAAACAAAAACGCATTTATTAAAAACAGAAAAAAAATCAGTGCTTTGGTTCCGATTTTCTACAATAAAAGCTCTGATAAAACATTCCACTGTTCTCAAATATCTTAATTTTTATTTTTCTGCACAAAATAAGATGAAAAATAAATAAACAAATCAAGAATAAAGAAAATCAATCAATCAGTAATAAATACATATAATAATAATAATAAAACGGCAAATAATCAAAACTTAAGAAACCACATACAGTTAGTGGGTAGACAAATTATTTTTTACAAAGCATTATTAGAGCCCTGTAGACATGACAAAACACGACTATAGTCACATTTATACTCTTTTTATTTACAACATATTGCGCAACTGCAGGGTCTTGAGACACATGCTAACTCGCAAACTAGAGAGCTAGCGACCTAAACGGTAGCCTACAAGTTATTTCCTTTCAACTTAAATAGCCAAAAACTTACCACTTCCACACGGATAGGGAGGATAACTATTAACAGTTATTTAACCTTTAACATGAACATTAATCAAACGTAATAATTTTTTCTGGGTACATGATACCATACAGCATCCATATCAAACTTGCGCGGGCCGCACTAACATTAAACTTGCATATCAAGGCCGCGTGTTTGAGACCCCTGCTCTATACAGTCATACCGTGTGTCATTTTCATCTGAATTTTTACCAAGTAAATAAACAAAATTTGGAGCTAAAGAGGAGCCTTTTCGGATCGGCCATTCAGCCTTCGTCACAGATGATGATGATGATGATGTAATACAACTATGCATGGGCTTTGTGGGTCAACAGAAGATGCTGAATAAGGTGAACTTGGGTCACCCGGCACGCACCATAAACTACAGTCCTGAAGGAGACATGGTGGCCATTGGCATGAAGAATGGAGAGTTCATCATCCTGCTGGTTGCTTCTCTCAAAATCTGGGGCAAGAAAAGAGACCGGCGCTCGTCTATCCAGGATATTAGGTGAGGGTGGTATTAAAAAAAATGTTTTCTTAAACTGGTTCAAAGGGATATATGGGACAAGTGCTTTGTCTTCTATGAAATATTTGACATAAATGGGCTCCTATGTGAGTTTATTTCATCAGCAAGTACTACTAGCCTATACGATATTAGCTTATAATGCTATTTGGCACAATGACAGGCTGACAGATCCGCCATATTTGTGTACCAGGTTCAGCCCAAATTCCCGCTTCTTGGCAGTCGGCTCCACCGAGAGCGCTGTCGACTTCTACGACCTTACACTCGGTCCGCAGCTGAACCGCATCAACTCCTGTCGGGACATCCCCAGCTTTGTCATGCAGATGGACTTCTCTGCAGACAGCATGTACATTCAGGTACAGCGGGACACCACAGCGCTACATTAAGGCCTCACCCCTCACACACACACACACACATGTCAATTCTCCTTTTGGCTTTGAATCAGGTATCCACCGGTGCTTACAAGCGTCTGGTGTACGAGGTGCCATCAGGGAAGCAGGTCACAGAGCAGTCCCACATTGACAGGATCACCTGGGCCACCTGGACCAGGTCAGATGAGAAGCACTTTCATTGTGTTTTTTATTCATGCCTGCGTTTGACTGATCCCCTGTTTACGATGTGCAGCGTCCTTGGGGATGAGGTGGTTGGCATCTGGTCCCGTAACACCGACAAAGCAGATGTCACCTGTGCCTGCGTGTCTCACTCGGGCCTGAATGTGGTCACAGGTGATGACTTTGGAATGGTAAAGCTGTTTGACTTCCCGTGTCCGGACAAGTTTGTAAGTATGATTGGACCACCTCTTATTTTATATATTGGTTGTCACAGTAGCTATAGAGTTTACTTTTACAGCAACTCTTTGATTATTGCACCCCCTAGCGGTTAAGTGAGGTAATGGAAACAAAGCGGAGCTGACATGTAGCCCTTTGTTTTTATGCGATTTAACTGTTTTGCATAAAGTCTGAAGTAAGCAATTTCATTGGCTCATTTTGAGTGACGTCACCACATTTGCTGTCAGTTTACCGTATTAACTGAAGTAATTACACCCGCAATCTGCAGCTTTCGTTGGTCGTGGGTTGCAAGTATTTGTCGTAGCTATTGTATATGTTTTATAAGGGTTTTGGTTTTGGATCACATACTGAATTATGACAAGTATATCGCAAAAAGCTTGAAAACTGCAACTGTGATTTTTTTGTCTTTTTTTTTAGGTATATGTTTTATAATGTTTTTGGTTTTGGATCACATACTGAATTATGACAACTATATCGCAAAAACCTTGAAAACTGCAACTGTGATTTTTTTTCATTTTTTTAGGCATATGTTTTATAATGTTTTTGGTTTTGGATCACATACTGAATTATGACAACTAAATCGCAAAAACCTTGAAAACTGCAACTGTGATTTTTTTTTCATTTTTTTTAGGCAAAACATAAACGCTTTTTGGGTCATTCAGCTCACTTGACAAACATCCGCATCACAAACGGAGACCGCTTTGTGGTGAGCGCTGGTGGAGATGACAGAAGGTATGAGTTTGAATCACATCACAGTTCTTTTATGACTTTCCATTCAAAATGTCCCTTCTCCTCCTCTTCCTGTCTACTTTTGTAGCCTTTTTGTGTGGAGGTGTGTCCACGCCCCCCACTGAGGACCACATCTGGGCCACACTGCCTGTCACCTCTCAGCATGACTCTCCAGTGGGGCATAAAGGATGCATTTAAAGGAAGAGCTAGGCTGTACGTGATCAAAATTACTGCCTCAAAACTAAATGCGTGCACATAGCCTGAAATGTTAACAAAGATGGCGTGCTTTCAGTCCAATTCTCACATTAATATAACACCGACATTGGATAAAAACATTGTGTATGTGTGTTATTTAAGGGATGCATTCTTTTGTTCTGGCAGTTCTGCCAGTTGAAGGCCTATTGTGTTACTAACAATGCCATTTAAAAAAAATATATATATATATATACATGTAGCAAATTCAATTAGCCTTAATGTGAGTGTTATGAGGAGGTTTTTGGTGGTCATTTGTACGTTCTATTTTTTTACTTACAAATTCTGTGGCCTTCATCCTGAATGTAACATCCACGGTTATGTTCTGGATGTCAGCATGCCAAAGCAGACTATGCACTGTACACACCCGACCCAGTCACTGTGTCACCCTGATGGTTTATTTACGTGCTCGTGATGTGGTGCTGCTAGTTTTAGTGGGTGTTGTTGACTGGTTAATCCCATTCATGATTGTGTTAGTGCTTGTTATAATGGGTGTGCATGGAAGAAAAGCTGTCTCCCTCAGAAGAGAAAATTAACCGTAACTTGATGTTCCGATGCACTCTGAAGTATTTCAGTCACTTTATATATAGAGTGCACTGCTATCATGTGTAACAAAAATGTCACACTTTCATCAATATGAAGGGTGTAAATTAATTGTTTTGTGTTAACTGGACATATTAATGGAATGTTTTATCTGAAAGGAAAAAAAAAGTGCAAAGTATTTTGCTCCTTTTACGACAATATAAAAAATATACTACATATTTTGATTTACACCAGTGTAAATATCATTTGTAGATATTTTTTTTGTATATTTTTGTGACCTGTTTCTTAAAGTCCACTTTAATAATAAAAAAATATATATAAAAGGAAACCATGAACAGGTGGTTTCACTTGTGACTGTATGTTATGATGTGTGCAAATACAAAACTTTATTTAACCAATGTCAAACTATTGGTGCTCAATTATTAATTAAAAGAAATCCTAACTACTTTTGTCTCTTTATTTCAGTTTCGGATTATTATTTCCTTCCTTATGGGGGAAAATGATCAATAATGCTGTACTTGAAATGATGAAATACATTGAAAATAATTTAAAAACACTTTTATTGAACTTAATTATTTTCAGCCACATAAATACGATTATTTGAGCTATTTACATACTTGACATGCATGAAGCAAAAACTCCACAATATAGCTATTAATGAAATCAGTTAAATAAAAAAATAAAACCTGATGTTTGATTAATATAAACATACTTTGCGTGTATGAAGCCAATATCTCTGTAGTGCAAGTGGCATTGTTAAGGTGCTGCAGAACACAAATGTTAAATTTTGACAGAGAAAGAGCTGCCGCAGGAGCAGCCGTGATCAGCTTGAGGATTTCTGAGTACTTGGAAGGTGGAGCGAATCAATTCTTGGCTGAAGTCCACTGTGGCTCCTTTCACAAACTCCAAACTATCCTGGTCCACAATGATGCCCACGCCGCCTTCCTCAAACACTCTGAATGCAAAAGAGATACAGACAGTTGACATTTAGAAAGCATCTCAAATATTCCAATGTGAAACAAAAAAATACCATACCTGTCATCCTCATTCTTGTTACCATCAACTGAGAACTTATACTGGAAACCGGAACAACCTCCTCCTTCCACGTGAATTCTTAAGTACTCACCCTTCACCATGATCTCACCGAGTCTCTGAAAATGGAAAACATTAAAATACAATCAACATCCAGGGACAAATCAAAAACATGGCCGTACATTTTGGGGTTAGTATGAGTTATTATTATCAACATGTCAGCTATTTATTGTTACATTACGTCTTATTGTTCTATTTTTTTCCCACTGTTTTGGTTTATTTTATTCCTACAATGTGCCGCAGGCCTGATATAACCCGAGGGTGCACCCTTGACACCCCTAATATAGGCGGTGACTGGTTTTCCCTTTTCAAAATAGGTCATTCCAAATACAAATGATCCAAATACAAGTGAATTGAGGACTATATTGCTAGTTATAACATTACAGCATATTATAGCAATCCTGGGAATCATAAACCATCCCCCTGACTGCTAATAATGAAACAAATATCATTAAAACGCACAAAGACTTGGTATATTTACAATGTATGTTTACAATGTTTATGTTTATGTTTAAATGTATGTTTACAATCATCACTGCTCACCTTGACACATGACTCAGTAAGGTGGACTTTGTCTTCAGAGGGACCTGATGCTTCTGGCGTGTGCTGGGTTGAGGCGCTGCTAAAAGGCAGCACTACAGCTTTGGAAAAGTGCCGAGGGCTGCGGAGGGGCCGATTAAAGTGTTGTATACCGGTGATGTTATTCAGGAGAGCAGAAGCCCTGCAAAACACCACTGGTAGGTTCAATGGGATGGAAGACATTTAAATGGTGTAACATACGGTACAATAGTTAGTTCTGGCAAAGGCGAGTACGCTAACGTCACGCTTGGACGCTCACTGACGTTTAAAATCAAACTCCAAATTCGGCATCTTATTATGTGACTATATGGTGTTAAAATGTATATAATGATGTCATCTACATAGAAAAAATAATATATTTACCTCGCAAGGCTTATCACTTTTGACTTTGAAGCAGATATCATTGCTCGTCCCACTAGTGAAATCTTCCATAACAAACAACAAGGAAGTCCCACCTCAAAACAGGCAGAAATGTGCTATTGGCTAATGCAGTTGTCACTCAAAAATAGTACACTCGAATGAGCACGGTTCTTTTAAATGATTTGTTAAGATATCTGCCAATCACCCTAGTATGCACGACCTAGTATTTAAGACCGATTTATGTCTGTCAGGTTTAATTGTGCACAGTCTTATATCGTTTTTCCAAATACAAACAATTGTTAAATATTTATTTTCAGTTAAATGCGTATCAGAATGCATTCGTATATGTTGTTTTCTGACGATTGATTCTACCAGAGATTTGTCCTGTAAGGCTAAATGTCGGGCTTAAATTACACACATGGGCGTTCTTTTAGTCTCGTGATATGAGGAAATAAAAAGTGCTAGGCTGTTAGTCACGGGTAATCTCTACGGAGCACGGTGTTACAGAAGGTATGTAACTCGTAATTCATCATTTTTCTTTAGCTAATTTCTTAATATTAAATCAAGGAAAGAGTGTAATTTGAGTGAAGATGATGTGGTACTGTTGACGTGTGGAAAACAAAGTAATCAGTGTGGTCACACGACTGAACAACATGTACAAACTTGATTTAAACGCGCCCTCTCTGATTAAAAACAACAATATTCTTTCTGTAAAAGGTCTTTTAAAGGGAAAATAAACATGGGCTTTGGAGTTGGCTCCGTTATTTTGCTCTGCTTAATGGGACTCACCTGTGCGGATCCAGTCAAGTATGTCGACTGTGGTAAGTTTGCTGTTTGAATCAATTTATTTGAGGATTCAGTAAGGAAACATTTGACTGGTTAAAAATTCATCCTTATCTCTTGATTGTCTTCAGGCTCATCTTCAGGTAAAGTGACTATTGTGGACATTAACCCCTGCACCACTCAGCCTTGCCAGCTGCATAAAGGACAGTCATACAGTGTCAATGTGACATTCAACAGTGGTGAGTAATTCTTAGTCGTTCATGTTTTCTAGAAAGTCTTCGTTTAATCTCACTGACTCGTTATGATTGGCTGTAGCTGTGGCGAGCAAGACGAGCAAAGCCGTGGTCCATGGTGTCATCGCCGGAGTTCCTGTCCCTTTCCCGATCCCGATTGAGGACGGCTGTGAGTCTGGAATCCAGTGTCCGATCCAGAAGCAGCAGAGCTATCACTATGTGAACGCTCTTCCAGTCAAATCTGAGTATCCCGCGGTAAGAATGCATTTACAGACTGCTGTGTCTGTCACAGCTTCATTTGACTAAATATTCAGGTTTTTTTTTAATGATTTAGATGGTGTTATTGCTGTTACACATGCTGATGAATATTGTGTCGTTTGTGGTTATAAAAGTTTAGTCCACTTTTAGTACCACTTTTGTCTTGACCCGCGAGACCGCCGAAACTAGGCAGTACCTCTTCTACTTCACTTTTTATGTCTTACTCGTGTTTCAATACAAAGTGCACCAGTTTCACTTGGGTATTTTTTTTCCTATCAACTTCTAGATAAAGCTGGTAGTGGAGTGGGAGCTGAGAGACGACAATGAGAAAGATTTATTCTGCATCAAGTTCCCTGTTGAGATTGTCAACTAAGTGATCTGCACAGCTTCTGTTTTTTTTTTTAAAGGGAATATGACTAGTAAAATAACTGTAAATGGTTCTACATATAAGTCCTCGTTTTATTCACTTGATCAAATTGATTTCATGATTCATATCTTTGCCATGTTTGACTGCACTGCACCTAGTCTGCTTCGAGTTGTGGCCATGAACAAAAGCGCAGTAAACCATTACATTATAACAACTCTTAATTCAGGAGCTCCATTCCACTACGGTGCAAATGTCTTAGTGGCTGCTATGTAGTCTGAATTTACACAGCTAACATTTTTGATAATATAAACACTTTTGTAATTTCTTACTAACGTTTTCTTTCAGACGTGAACTTATGTAAATGAAATATGAAAATAAAGAATTATCCTCTTGTGAATGACTAAAATGCCCAAAAATATGCAGTTCAGTTATTTTGTTATCACTCCTATCACACACAAACATCATTCTGAAACTTTATTGGTCTGCAGAAAGGCCAGCAGCAAAGAATGACAGGAAAAAATGCAACATCCTGACTCCGCACAAGAAAGTTTGGCTTGAACTTAAAACCAAAAAAAAATCCACTGTGGTTAAATTTTACCATAAAAAGCCAAATTGTGGTCATTCAATGCATTGTGCTATGCAGATCAACTTCAGACTAGCTTCATTATAAGTTGAAATGTATTTTCTATCTTTTTCAATCAAGTAGATAAAGAGGTATGTTGTACTTATCTAACCAAACAGTCATTAAGGCAGAATATTTGTATGGAGAACAAGCTTTGGCCCTTAAACTATTTTGGGAAGTTGAACAGATGTCAGTCACCACGTCACAGCTTCAGCGCAGTTAAATGAAAGCAGTCATATAAAAGATGCAGAAATCTTGCACACGGTTAGAAATACGCAGCATGAGCTGAGCTGGAATATTTTTCCGCAGCAAGGTCAACAGCAGAATGTTGCAATCAAGGCCAAGCAACCAGTCAGGAATGAACTACCTTGGAGTCATTGGATGATATGGAACAAAGCAGAGGTGATGGAGATAACACCCCGTATTATAGCAAAATGGTGGGTGGACATTCCATTGTATAATGGATGTGACCAAACATGGTGGCAGCTTTGTTGGCACAATCACTGTCCGTTTTGCTTGAGGCTTTCTAGCCGCTGAAGCAAAGCATTCCCGAAGGCTTCCCTGTATCCTGGACTCAGCGTGTCCAGTAGTGAGTAAACTGTCTCGTGATACTGAGTGTTCAGGTCCTCGTCCACTTGGTTAAAAGCATAGCCCACCACCTATTTGCATGGACAAAACACATTATTAGGACAAACTTGAAAAGTTGCTTCGACTGTTTGGTTTCTTTTTGCTTGATCTTACCCTCAGTCCTGCTTCCGTGAGCTCCAGACAATAGCGGTTCCCCTCTCTAGTTTCCACATTTATATAGGCCACTTCTGATGTACTGCTGAGGTTTTTAGACACCTGCATTTGGGTCACAGCGAAAAGGACATCGTTGACCACTGCCTCCGCCTCCAGTCTCATGTCCTTGACGTCGCAGAGCACCACGCAGTCGTCTTCGAATGCAGACACCATAGAGTCCTCGGGCTGGTAGTCCACTTCCATTCCTTGTATTAAAAAAAAAAAAAAAAAGCAATGACTCACTGCAGTTCACACTTTACTGTGTCATCAAAACAAGAACTCTAACCTCTTATCAAACAACTGGTGTCTCATTAAAAGCATACACTCAGTGTGTACAGTAGATTTAGTCATAAATGTTCATTTTTTATCTGCATCATGTATCACTTCTCAACGAGCAGTCGGTGCTGCTGCGCTACCCACTCATCTAAAAAACAGGGGTGGCTCGGTCTTGCTTGTGACATGAACAAAACAAAAAGAGGCAACAGAAGAAACTTTATTTGTATTTACAAATGTATTTATTATGCTTTCATAGTTTTTTGCTCACTTTTTGTTTCACCCTTTAAGTGTCCATCAAAAAATGACACACATATTATAGCAACTTCATACCAAAGAGTCGCTGAGAGTCTGAAGCCGGGCCTTTACTTTGTCTGACATGACGCACATAAAAAAATCTCAGATACAAAAAATAAGTTTAACCTTTTATTAAAGAAAAATAATAATCAACTTATGATACCCTGCACAAACGCATAATCAAAGTAATCACAGAGATTAAAGGAATTAGCGGTCAACAAAAAATACGGCAACCCTGCTCACCCTCTCTCTTTGTCTCTCTGGCCACACAGGTGAACAGGTGCCTATATTAACGAAACGTCACCGCCCATAACCATTTGACCTACTTCCCTTATCCACGTGATCACAACAAATCTAAATATCATAAACAATAACAAACACCACTATTCAAATTTAAACTATCATGCACCTACAAAAATCAATCCAAATTCATTCATGGCTCCTACACATATGCATCACAGAGGACGTCAACGTAACGCCCACCCCTGCAACCCACCGCCACAAATAGATTACAGTCCTGTGGGAAACATTGTCAACACTTTTCAAACTTGATTTGTCTTTCCTCATTTGCATCAAGGTCTGTTTCCTGCATAACAGCTATAAGTCCACCCACAATTCATTTTCCAGGCTGTGTCCATCACATTTTCTACCTTAGCAATTATGTAACACACCAACGCAAAACACTGACTAAGCTGACTGTGATGCTGGTTTGCAAATGTCTTTGATACAAGTTTACTTCTTTTTATTTTAGTTAATATTTCAAAAGTTTATGTCACGGTCCGGCTTGTGAGTTGTAAAGTTCGACCCCAGGATGCAGAGATTAGGACCCAAATGCAGGTAAATGTATATTTATTTATGCTATGCAGCGGTGTGGCGGAGTAGCCAGGAAAACTCAAACACAAGACAATGAACCGACAACGAAGGGAGCGTGCACCTGAACTAAATAGCAATCACCGATTGGAAACAGGTGCAGGAGAAAACGGAAAGCAGGACAGAGCAACAGAGGAAGTGAATACAAAATAAGGGCACGAACGAGGAACAGAGAGGAAAGAGAAAAACTAAGGAAGCTGTCATGAGGGGGTGAAGCCCGATCATGACAGTAGCCCCCCCTCAAGGACGGATTCCAGACGTCCAAAAGTCCAAAGACAAAGAGGGACGGGAGGCAGGGGGACCGGAGGTGGGTTGCTGGCCAGACCTCTCCGGAGGTCGGCCGGGGTGGCAGGGCCACGCAGGAGGACGGCCTGAAGGGTGAGCGGCCCGAAGGGCACTGGGCTCCTCTGGAGGGCGCCCAGGACAGCAGGCCCCATGAGAGCCCTGGATGGACCCCTCTGGGGGGCGGCCAGGGCGGTGGGCCTGGCCGGGGAGGCCGGCCCAACATGGACGAGGTGACGCTGGAGGAGGCGCGGCATCCCGCCGCTGGAGAGGGGGCGCGGCATCCCGCCGCTGGAGAGGGGGCGCGGCATCCCGCCGCTGGAGAGGGGGCGCGGCATCCCGCCGCTGGAGAGGGGGCGCGGCATCCCGCCGCTGGAGAGGGGGAGCGGCATCCCGCCGCTGGAGAGGGGGAGCGGCATCCCGCCGCTGGAGAGGAGGAGCGGCATCCCGCCGCTGGAGAGGAGGAGCGGCATTCCGAGGAGTGGACGCCGGAGGAGGAGGAACGAGTCCTGGATCTTGGCTGGACGGTTGTGCTGGAGGTCCGGCAGGCTGTTCCTCTTCGGGCGACCAGGAGAGGGCACCACACTGGACGGACGGGGTGTTATGTGCGTCCTCCGACGCACAGCTGGTCGTAGTAGCCCCCCCTTCCAAAGGCGGATTCCAGACGCCGTATGCCGCTGGATGTAGAACCAGGGACGGGAGGAGGGGGACCTGGAGGAGGGTCTTTAGTTCCGCCAGCTCAGCTGCCTGGACCAGGTCTACAAGGGACCTCAGGCGGGGTTTGGGTTCTGGAGGGGTCTGGAGTATCAAGCCGCTGGGTTTGAGCGCCAGGGGTTGCTGGGGCTTGAAGCTGCGTGGCTTGGGCACGGGAGGAATCCGGGGAGTCACGCAGCTTGGCACGGGAGCTGGGGTTTGTGAAACCTTGAAGCCGCGTGACTTGGGGACTGGAGGAATCTGGGGAGTCACGCAGCTGGGCACGGGAGCCGGGGTTTGGGAACCCTTGAAGCTGCGTGGCTTTGGGACAGGAGGGATCTGGGCCGTCATGCAGCTTGGCACGGGAGCCGGGGTTTGGGAACCCTTGAAGCTGCGTGGCTTTGGGACAGGAGGGATCTGGGCCATCACGCAGCTTGGCACGGGAGCCGGGGTTTGGGAACCCTTGAGGCTGCGCGGCTTCGGCACAGGAGGGGAACATGTGCCGCGCTCCTCTTCGTGTTGCACGGGCGGCAACGGGAATCCGGAAGAGGGCGGCGTGAAATTGGCGTGCTTACACGGAGTGGGAGCCTTCTTGTGCTTGAGCGTAGGCCGGCACTGTGAAGCAGCGTGAGCGGGGGGGTGCACCCCGGCTTGGCGCGGAGGTGAGGGAGGAGACGGCTCCGTCCGCTGAAGCCTTGCTGGAGCTGGCCGAGACGTGCGTCGGCGTCGTCGTCGGCGGGCTGGTGTGTCAATGCCGTGTCCGGGGTACACCCACGCCATGGGGATAAGCGTGCCGTCCGGCCCCCACACCATGTCTTCCAGCTCCTCCGGAGTGAACCTTGCGCACTCCTCCTCCATCGCCTTAAAAATCTGCAGTGTCCAGAAATCCATCTCTGCGAGGTCGTCGTCTGGTCGGTTCATTCTGTCACGGTCCGGCTTGTGAGTTGTAAAGTTCGACCCCAGGATGCAGAGATTAGGACCCAAATGCAGGTAAATGTATATTTATTTATGCTATGCAGCGGTGTGGCGGAGTAGCCAGGAAAACTCAAACACAAGACAATGAACCGACAACGAAGGGAGCGTGCACCTGAACTAAATAGCAATCACCGATTGGAAACAGGTGCAGGAGAAAACGGAAAGCAGGACAGAGCAACAGAGGAAGTGAATACAAAATAAGGGCACGAACGAGGAACAGAGAGGAAAGAGAAAAACTAAGGAAGCTGTCATGAGGGGGTGAAGCCCGATCATGACAGTTTATTCTTTTAAAATATTTGGTGCGGAGCATTTCGCACAGAACCACAAATGTTAATGCAATCTTAGCAAACAACAGTGAGGGCAATTTTAAGGTAATAGTGCTACAGTAATATTAGTAGTGGTAATGCTGGTCTATGATTAAGAACGTTTAATTAAGGAAATAGTGTTAAAAATTATACTGAAAACATGATTCACTTTGTCTGAACACTACTTTCCAAACACAGGTCTTGGAAGAAAAAAAACAAAGGATAGTCTTCGGGTCAATACGGTATTTCGATACTCCTATGTGACGTCATTACATCAAAGCGCTATCATTTACGAGGTAACTGGAACGCACCAGATGACCGAAATAACAGTTTGCTTCAAGCTAACTTTAAAGCAATTACAAACGTTTGGATAACACAGTTCAACATTAATACACATTTTGTTCATGTAATTGTCTACTTTTTGCCTCGGGTTCTCTCGTCTCTATCTGCTAGCAAACAAACCCACGCTGTGTAGGCCACCGGTGTATAATGTGTTTTCATCACAAATGTAAAATACGAATAGGTTCATATTAACGTTTCATTTCACTGCATTTAAATGGAAATTAATATAGTATTTGTAACGCATTCGTTTTCCTCACCTCCTCGCTGGTCGTGTTCCTGCGTGGAAGATTCCAGCCCACTGAGCGAGATCTCCGTGGGGGCGGTTGAGCTGCCTCCTGATGGGAGACCCTTCGAAGCTTTTTACTTTTTGCAACAGCAAAAAAACTCCAAAATGTTATTCGTGTATGTGAGTTGTTGGGTGTTGTGTTTAAATAACTGCGTTTCAAAACGGAGAAAGTAAGTATACCGGATACTACGTGACTTCACCATGTAATGACGCAGCTGATTTGTCCCGCCCCGAATGTGTAAATTTGATTTCAACCATTTGGTTTCACGTCTCCTGTATGTGCTCAAAACCGCGATCTGATTGGCTTACCCTTAGATTGAAAGCTGTGTAGACAAATAAGACTTAATGTTTAATGAGCATAGAGTGCTGCTCCAACCTACCCAACCTACCATCCGGATGAGTTTGAAGGATCAGTTCGTGCGGAGTCATGAGGGTGTTTGTAAACAACACATTCACAAGGTAATTTAACAGCCCATGTCCATTATTCCACCTGTATATTCACTGGCTTTGTTCATATGCATAACTTAGCGACACCGTCGAGTTAATAATTGTATTTTAGAGAACTAACTGGTATGCAAGTAAAGCTTTGCTTATATTGACTCACTGGATTTATACGCTTTATATTGCGGCTGGCTAGCTTGCTAATAGCATACTCGCTAGCTAGCCGGCTAACAAATGACATAGCTTTTGTCACTCCTTGCAGTGAGTGCATCTCCTGCCGTGACAGCTCTGCCACGCAGTTAATGACTAGGAGCTTGTTGCCATGCTAAAAGCTATTTCGTAAGTGCGTTTATTCCCTCATCATATGTAAAGTGGGACATTTAGAAGGATAGCACAATTGGACTGACAGTTGTGTAGTGCAATATGCGGTAACATGACATGATATTCTTTTAAGTTTAGTATGATAACACCAGTACTGTACGTGTTTGATGTTAGCAGCGTGAGTCAAGCGCTACATGTGTTTTATTTTGTGTAGGTGCAGTAAACTGGAGTCAGGCCACTGTCTTCTCAGGTCTCTGGGTATCAACACATCCACCAAAGAGGCCCTTATTGTGGGATGTGAAGGATGTCTGAGCTCATCTTTTTTGACTTTTTACAGTCATCAGGATGACATAACAGTGCTTCATATATAACCTCTTTGACAACAACTGCATTTGGGCAAAGAGCTTTAAAAAAAAACTTGCCTCATCTTTGCACTACATACACTTGAGTCAAGATGCCTTGGCCATTTTCGGAGTCCATTAAGAAGCGGGCATGTAGGTATCTTTTGCATCGGTACCTTGGCAACTTTCTGCAGGAAAAACTCAGTTTGGATCAGCTCAGTTTAGATCTCTATCAAGGCACTGGATCACTGGCACAAGTGCCGCTGGATAAATGGGTATGTTGCTTTCTTTTGTGTAATGTGTAATCGCACTGACTGGCATGAGAGTCAACATTATGTCTTGTCAGTCTCTAAATGAGCTCCTAGAGACGGCAGATGCTCCCTTTGAGATCATAGTGGGATTCATTCAGACGATCTCCCTAACCGTCCCGTGGGCAGCTTTGCTGCAGGAAAACTGTGCCCTCGAGGTCAAAGGTTTGGAGATGGTGTTTAGACCAAGGCCAAGAATAGGTAAGACAGTCTTAGATCACTTCAGAAACATGTTATTTTGTTGCACATTGATTTTCACCTCTGACTGTTTTCTTTTTCAGCATCTGCCACTGAGCCCATGTACTGGTCCAGCTTCATGACGAGCAGCATGCAACTGGCCAAAGAGTGTCTGAGCCAGAAACTCACAGATGATATGGCAGAGAGCTTTCAGCCATTTGAAGGACTGGAAAAGTTTGCAGAAACTATAGAAACAGGTTCTGTACATTAGGCACCTGCTCCTGAGTACGAACCCTCGTACGAGATCATATGTGCACAAATTTATCACTGTATGTATGTTTTCTTGGTTGTTTCTTATAGTTCTGAGAAGAGTCAAAGTGACATTTTTAGATACGGTTCTGAGGGTTGAACACATTCCAGAAAATTCCAAAACTGGAATTGCTCTTGAGATTCGCATTAACAGGTAAGTGGAGACAGTTAGTATCCATGTGGTACTCGGAAAAAATATAGTAAGACTTTTTAATTGAGGTAAATATGCATGTTTGGTGTCTCTAAATTGTCCATAGGTATAAGTGTGAGTGTGAATGGTTGTTTGGTTATATGTGCCCTGTGATTGGCTGGCAGCCAGTCCAGGGTGTACCCCACCTTTTGCCTAAAGTCAGCTGGGATAGGCTCCAGCATAGAAGATGGGTCGATTTATTTTAAAATATAAGATTTAGTAATTTCTAATGTGTTGTATTTCTGCTTATCTTACAAGACCAACAAAGCTATTTTAAACAAGATGGCAGAAGTCTTTGAAATGCGGTATATGTGATGGAGGTTATCAAGTTCAAAGCTTTTTTTTCTGGGTTCTTTGTAGATGTCTTTAAAAAAACTGATTTTTCTAGGATTTTTTACTCTGATGAAACGGGCGAGGAAAGCTCAAGTGTGAACGTGCATCAGCCAACCACATTTGCACACAAAAGACTACAAATGGAGGGCATCACCATATTTTGGGATGAATTCTCGGACACGTCTCGAGCTGGTTTTAAATCTTCACCTCCTCCAACGGTTTGAATTTGAATATTAGCATGAACAAGTGGCATGCATGTAGGAGTCATTCTGAAACTCTTGTCTTGTTTGACAGGAGACCGAGCCAAAACTCTCACCGAGCTGGAATCCCAAAATCATTTGCGAGCCACATCCGCAGTTCACAGAGACATTAGCCTCTACCGCGCCCTTTCAACCTGTGCAAGTAGGGAGTCTCTGCGGTCAAATTGAGCTGTCCCTTACACTGAAAAACAACCGAACCATGCCTGGAGCAAAGGTAAGTCAGCCATCTCTTTTGTAAAATGTTTGTAATTAGATTTTGTAATTAGATTTTCTTTGCATCTCAGTTGGATGTCGCAGGTCACATTGACACATTGCTTATTCTGCTGTCACCACGCCAAGTTCATCTGCTTCTGGACTTGTTTGGAGCTTTTTCCAATGAAGGTGAGTATTCAGCTGAGGAAACCGACTCATGTTCTTGTACATGATCGGAGCTTTTCTTTGCTTTTGTGTGAAGGTGCACAAGAATGGGCCAAGGACAGAAAGAGTCGACCCATGCAGCAAGAGGATGAGTACCGACTCCATATGGAACTAAACCGCTGTTTGAAGAAGGACACGGCTAGAGCGGGACCAGAGGCCGACCTCTTTGAGAGCCAGACCACCCGAACTGTGTCCAGTCGAGGTTTCTAACAAAAGCTTTATTTTTTCTTTGTTTTGTTTACGTAGGATATCATTTGTTATGGTCAGACAGTTTCTATGCTACAAAGTACCATTTTAACAACAAGTGTAATAGTAAGTTAATGAAGAGGGCAGGCACAATGAGTCACATTGTACCAAAATTGAACCATATATAAGATGATATATTTCCATAAAAAGACAGATTGTCTTATAGTTGGGCCGTAAAGATTCTACTCATGAAGGTGCTGTCAAGCAGCTTCTCCTCAAGCAAGCGAGACATCTTCTTCCCATCACTTACATACACCAGAGACTTGGAGAGATACAGTTGCGATGCTTTTTTTCTCGAATTGTGATTGTTTCTGGAGATAAGTGTCAGTAAAAGCAAAACGCTCATAGAGTTAATCCTTTGGTGCTCAATGAACGGAGATCTTTGGTTTCATGCTGAGGTTCCATCATCTGCTGACATTGTGTATTATGTCATCCATGACAATGGTCCATCTAATGTTACGTATTTTTAAAAAAAACAAACCCAAAAGCTCAGGTAAAAGCAGAACACTCGGTGTCATTTATTTTACTAAAAAATGATTGTTCTTTTTTTCCCCTCTTAACAAACCTATGGATGGAGTAGATGATGTCTTCTTCTCCATGGCTGACATGGACATGTCTCACAGCTTGTCATCACTCCCCCCGCTGGGTGACCCCCCAACTGTGGATTTGGACCTGTCGCTCAATAGCAACTACTCTGCATCCCCAGGAGAATCCCCCTCAGGAAATGCAACTGTAGGTGTTAACACATGTTTTTCAATTAGAAAGTGTCACCTAATTAATGTGCAGGTTCATGGACTAAATTAGGACATCATAGTTTATTCTTGTTTTTTGTTTAAACTAATAAAGTTGTGTATTATAATTTTGGTCTTGTGGCCGTAGGCTTTGTGGGACGATTACATGGACGTACCACGACAGAGAGAAAAGCAGTCACGAGACTCCCAACTCCCTCAAACATTGTTACGACAAACTTGTAAGTATGTGTGTGTGTGTGTGTGTGTGTGTGTGGTCTCTGCAATTTTCCCACTCAAACCAAAGATGATGATGTTTATTTCCACATGTTCTTGTCTGCTGTGGGAGACTGTGTTTGACTCGGTGAAAACACTTCGTCATTCGTTGCTTATGGTTTTCATCTCAACACGCTGACATTATGTGTTCTCACGCTGATCTTACTTGGTTTCAGCACATCCATCCAAAACCCACGGGGATGAGTCCAGGCCAGAGTTGATGTTGAGTCTGACACTTAGTAGCCTGGCTGTCTCAGTCCTCCACATCGACCCGCTGCCACCACCGGATGATTCCCCCAGTCCTCTGGGCCCGATGGCCGCACATTTCTTCAGCATGGTGGGACCCAGCCAGCTAGCCCCCACCGCCTTCCTTCAGTCTCGACCAGTCTTTAATCAGGCCTGTCCTCATGACCACCTCAGGTGCACTTTCTTTTTACCATTTTCCTTTCCTGTTATGTTGTGCAGTGGAACCTATGAAACCTTTTTGGAATTTTGCCTATCATTTACAATCCTTCATATGAGACATGAACACATAGGTCTTTCTATTTTGTGTTGTAAAATTGCTTATGGTGTGAAATCAATGTGCCCACAAGGCAAGTTCAGGTAATGGTTTAAAGGACCAAAATATGGCAAAATACTTTTAAGTATTACATGTAATCATGAAGGTGGTGTTTTAATAGCAGTCTTTGCAGTTGGCAAATTTTTATCTGTTTTTATATCTTTAGAAGACCCGAAAAGAGAGAGATGTGTGTTCATGTCTTACATAAAGATTGTGGATTATAAGCAAAAAAGTGCAGTTTTCCTACATTTTAATAGTGGCTAACCTATTTTTACAATTGACTTATGGCTTAAGAATGTTAAAATGTTGCCTTCCCTAGCAAACATTATTCTGAAATATGAACCAATAGGAAGTCGACCAACGTCCTGGAACGAAGTTTGACCTCAATGTTCCACTGTACACTGGCTGAACAAAGTCATGTTCCTAATAGGAGCATTAAAAATCTCTCGACATGCTGTTTCTATATTTGCAGATTTGTAGGCCAGGGGCTGAAGATAAACTACGAGCACTGTCAGGGATCCAGCCTGCGGACTTTTTGCACTGATGTCTCCATTGACCAAATGGAGTTGCTGGAGTGTTTATTCCCGTCAGAGAGCGTAATTGGTGGCTTTCAGAGAGGCATTCAGTATACTGAGGTCGGTGATGCAACGCTGAGCTCGGCACATTTTGCAGCTCTGCACACAGTTTTTTTTTTTTTGGTTGCCTCGCATGGTACTCACACACTATCTCTGTCACGACACAGCTCCTGACATTTGACACAGCAGCCAGTACCAACACGCCGCTTAGCAGCTGCTTTCACATGCTTTATAAACAGGCTGAGCGCAGAGGCCCCCAGGTAAATGCTATTTTTTTTAAAAAAGGGAACCCTCACTGCTCACTCGTACTTAAATTTGCATTTGTGCAGGGCGGCCAGGTGCGGCTCAGCACCATCCCCAGAAAAGCTGACATGCAGGTGGAGCTGGGCCCTGTACGTGCCGAGCTGGACATCAGCATTGTGGACCGTCTCAACTCTGTACTTCAGCCCCAGAAGCTGGCCACCACGGAGATGATGGCCTCACATATGTACACATCCTACAGTAAACATGTCAGCTTGGTGAGAAGCCTCGCTAAACCTAATGTAGAGCAGATTTCATAAAAAAAAAAAATATTAGTTATGTAACTAAATAAGCAGTACAGCAGTTAAACTACAGCGGCTTACAGTACATTGATATTTTCAGTCAAAACTGATCTTTTGTAAAAGCATTTTTAAATGTAGTTCTTGTATTTTATGTCCTTTTGTCGTAAGTGGTAATGTTGTGGCTGGTTGTTGTACATGATGGCGAATCAATGATTGATGACCACCTTTGTGTCATGATGATTGTCGTATATATTTTTTTGCAGCATAAGGCCTTTGCTGAGGTTTTTCTCGATGACAGCCACACACCCTCCAACTGTCATGTGTCACTCACCGTTAACGCCCCGGTACTGGGACTCGCAGTTCGCTTTCCCATTCCTGATCTGCGCTCCGATCAGGAAAGGGGTCCTTGGTTCAAAAAGTCTTTGCAGAAAGAGGTACTGCACCTGGAGTTGGAAGACCTGGAAATCAAAACAGAATTCAGGGGTGGCAGCACTCCGGATCAAACCAAGATGGAGCTCACCTTCAGGGAGCTTATCGGTAAGAAGTCGATGTTACAGTACATTTTCCCCATTGTCTTCTGAATGTCTCATCTGATTTTTTTTTTCTCCCTCATTTTCTTTCTACAGGCAGGTTCCAAGAGGAGCCGGATCAAGCACCCACCCGCTTCCTCAGAGTGTCCCACACCATGGACGGTGACATGACAACATCTGAGAGTGCAAAATTTGATTGGCCACGGTAGGTTTTTACCTTCAATTTATCTGTCCCACCTTCAACTGACTGCACACGTCTCCCGATAGTGTTGTGTTACAAATGAACCCCACTGCGGTCCACTCAATCCTTGAGCGGGTGGCGGCTGAGGATGACGAAGGGGCTGAGGACCATTCACTTGAGGAGGAAGAAGAAGAGGGGGCTGCTCATTCACTGAAGGATGTGTGTGACTTTGGAAAACCAGAACCATCACCCTTTTCTTCCCGTAGGGTGATGTATGAGAATGAAGAGGTGTGTTAAAAACAAAGCATCGTGTCTCATATTTTTAGATCTCAAAAGTCATGAAAGTCATTAAGTCTATGCATCCTCATTAGAAAAGGAACATGACTACCACTTTTGAATTGTTTTGATTTCAGATGGTCATACCTGGTGATGTTGCTGAGATGACAGAATTCCAAGAGAAAACCACAAACAATTCTCGTTTTGTCCTTGAACTGTGTTTCCCCAATGTGCAATTGACTCTACCCAGCAAAACGTTTTATGAAAAACTACACAACAGGTAATTATCCTCAGAAATAATAACACAGAGCCCAATTGCTAATGAAACTGAGGACAAAAATCATTACATCACTCAATCTGCCTTCTAATGGCTTTGAGAAGCATAAGGATCTGATTGGATGCTAAGTTTCTTGTGATGACATTGTTTCCATCATTCGTTTTTCTTTGGTTTTCTTCATTAAAATATATTTCCATTTGTGTTTGGGCCAAGCATAACAAGCTGCACAATTCTGTTGTGTGATGGTGCTTCTGTTATACTCGGTTAAAATGAAAAACCAAGGAAATAGTCATTTAATGACTGTCTATTTAGGATTTAATCATCTTTTGCTTCCCATATGCTGTGACCATACTCTAACATATATGCATTTGTATATTATCTGCATTACAGAATAAACAATGATCTATTACTGTGGGAGCCCACTGCTCCTTCACCTGTGGAGACTGTGGAAAGCATGCCATATGGTGTTGGACTGTCTGTGGCCAGCCAGTTAATCAACACGTACACTAAAGACAGCTTCAACCAGTTCCGCTCTACAGGACCTGAGGGTGAGACGGCTAAAAAAAATCATGAATATACTCCACACTAAAGTGTTGTGTTCTTGAATACTGGCTGACATGTTTTCTGTTTCTCTTTCAGATGATAGCAGTGGTTCAGAAGAAGAGAACATGCACTACTACTCTCCTTCTTCTGACCGAGGCTTCAGGTCTCACAAAAAGAAAAAGCCCAAATCTCAGAATAAGAGCTCCCAGAGCCTCTTCTCTGTCATCATAAGTGTCAATCATGGCCTAGTAGCTCTTCAAACGAATGCAAAGGTACACCTCATTTTACTTGCACATTGTTTGAATCACATTCAAGTTTGAGTCTTTGTTTCTAGAAGGAGGATAAAACACTACTAAAAAACAAACATGGCGAATTCTGGCTAGAAGTGAAAAACGCAGTCCTGTTCAGTGTTACGCAGTATGAGGGCTTTAAAGACCAGCACTACATCTGCTTCCACACCACTAATGGCTCCATGTATCACCAAGGTAACCACCTGTACTGTTAAGTTGTTGATGTGACCAAAATGTCACTGCAAGTATTACTCTGTTGAATGTATACAGGTCTTGTCGAGGGAAGTCCTTCCACCTCAGACATCAAGTTGCCATGCAGGACACACCCGCATTGGCTGGAACCAACCATCTACCAATCCGAGTTGGCTCCTGAGAGATCCTCGACTCCCTCCGAGGGTATTGGTCTGGAGTCCCACAGTATGGTCTCTGTTGCTGTCAAGATCTCGTCACAGAATGCAGAGCGCAGTGTCAAGGTAGGCTGTTGGCATTGGTAACGGTTCACAGGCACGCTGATGACTAAAGGGATGACGGTTCAAGCACCAATGTTGTGTTTTGTTACCATGTTTCAAGCTAAAGGTAACTGTTAATGTTCTTTCTCTATGCAGGAATTCTTGGTTGCTGTTGGAGTGAGAGGAGCAACGGTCCAACACAGAGTGGTCCCTCCCAACATGGGCTGGTATGATCAGGTAAGCTCTACTCTCATATTGGAATGCATTATATCTCACATAATGTAGTCATGGAAACCAATCAATCATCTATTTGCGACAGATTGTTGACTTTTTGAATGTTTCCGATGAGCCTGTGTTGGGGTACGCTCCTCCCACATCTGTCAGCACCCTGCATCTCCATTTATGGAGCTGCTCTCTTGACTACAGGTGAAGTACGCAGTAGACTAGTAAATATTTGTTACTTTGTGCATGTATTGTAATACTGTATCTGTTTATCTCTGGGCAGACCTCTTTATTTACCTCTCAGAGCACTGCTTGTTGTGGAAACATTTAGCATCTCTAGCAGCGTGTCATTAGATCACTCCTCCTCAACGCTCAGGTATGACGTGACTTGGAGGAACTTTAGAAGTTCTGTTTCCACTGAGGAGTTAACTCAATGACTTAATTGCAGGATCATTTTGGATGAAGCTGCTCTGTTTCTGTCAGACAAGTGTAACGCCGTCTCTGTCAATTTAGCACGTGGTAAGTCAACCCTTGATGTCGACTGTTTGAAATGTTCAATGAGCTTTTCAACCAATGTTTGCCTTCATGTTTTTTTTTTTTTTTACAGACTATGTTCAAGTAGTGGACATGGGAACTCTGGAGCTGAGGATCATAGCCGTCAAACCCGGCTTGGATGGAAAATTGGTAAGCGTTTGAATCCTAAATGAATTTTGTTAATAGAGATGTAATATTTCACACACTTTGTCATTGTGTTTTTGATGCTAGTCTGAACCAAGATTTGAGCTTCGATGTTCAAGTGATGTCATCCACATCAGAACATGCGCAGACTCTTGTGCTGCACTCATGAACCTCATCCAGTACATAGCCAGCTATGGGGATTTGATTCCTCCTGCAGAGCCAGAGACCAGGCAAAGCAGCTCCACACAAAGAACCAAGGTGAGCAGTGGCATCATTACAACCCCTAAGATCTACTTCTTCTACTTCTATTTAGCTTTAGTGTTGCCAGCTTGTTGTTCTAACTATGTATGTGGGAAGCGAGGTCTATAAAGGCAAGCTTGGTGGGGAAGAACCCACTAAACATGTTCCGCATTAACTAGTGATGGCGAGGCCATCTCACCTTAGTGAGTCTTACTAGAAGAACGGAAGCTGTTATCACTGCAGAGGAGTAACCCAAGTGTATTTGCTGTCATTTTTATTACCCGTAGGTGCCGTGGTCACATGGCTAAATCCTTTTGCTTTTATAGTGTACTCAGTTTGAGCTTATGTTTGTACAGGCAGAGTTTCCTGGCCGACCTGTTGCTCAAACTCCCCTGCTGGCCGAGACTGAGCAGCGGATGTTGCAGGATCTAATGAGCGAAGCAATGGAGGAGACTGATGGCCAGCATACACAAGGGCTGCAACAGAATGGTAAGCATTTGATTTGCAGTTATTTCATTACTTACTATGCTTCATAAATATGTTAATTTTACTCTTGCATGATCAGGTGCACACGAGGAGAGGAATCATGATCACGACCCTCCTCGCTCCGACTTGTTCCTGTTCCCAGATGAGAGTGGGAATGCAAACCAGGATTCAAGCCCCACTTATCCTATTCTACACTCTCCTCTCATCACTCCTGTTCCAAACCTGGCACAGGAGACAGACGACTTCTGTATTTTGGAGACGCCCGGCTCGAGAGCAGAGGTCCGCATACAAGTTTCAAGTTGAACATCGCGTACTTGAAGCCGCGTATAGAACACGTGTCACAATTTTATTTGGAACATTTTCTCATATGTGTTAATATAAATATATAAACTGTTAAGGATGATGAATGGGATACATGATGATCCACAAATGCTACTTTTTACAAGCAAAATTGTCTTTCAGGACCTCAATCAGGAGCCAGTAGTTAAGCTTCTCATCTCTGAGCCAGTACAAATCAGATACGATCACTTCAGTCAACCTCTGGACAGGAGTGACTCCAGTCGTGGAGCCTTGAATTTCCCCGTCCCTGAGGTGCGATACCTGATCAAGGAGATTTCTGTTGTTTGGCACCTTTATGGTGGCAAAGATTTTGGCGGTGTGACATTCACAGCGTCTCCAGCCAGGAGCCGAGGGTAAGCTTTTAACGGCATTGTGAAATATGAATGGAAAATTCAAATTATGATTTTTTTTTTTTTTTTACTATTCTATCTTTGCGATGCAGTTCTACTCCGCACAGCTCCCCGTCCCAAACTCCGGTGCGACAGGCTAGAGTAACAGGACGTACAGGAGGCGGAAAAGGAAGGAACCCTGATGTCTTGATGGAGATCCAACTCAGCAAAGTGATTTTTAGAAATATATTTATTAACTTGATTATTTTTTTCTTTTAATCTGCAGTCTAACAATACATAACAATGTGGTGCAATGCAACACTACTGACAAATAACCATGATTGACCACCTTGTTTTTGACCTCCTCAGGTACGATTTCAGCATGAGGTGTACCCACAAGATCAGATGACCTCCGGCTCACCAGCGGACCAGCCAGTATCCCGACAGGTGTTTGTTGTGCAGGACTTGGAGATCAGAGACAGACTGGCTAGCTCCCAGATGAACAAGTTCCTCTATTTGTACTCGAGCAAGGAAATGCCTCGCAAGGCTCATTCTAACATGGTAAGTTAGAATGAACAGTGTACTTACCTGTTAAGTATGATGTAATGTCATCTCCTGTTTGCTGTTGCGCAGTTAACAATAAAGGCGCTGCATATGTGTCCGGAGTCTGGCCAGGCTCCACAGGAGTGCTGCTTGCGTGTTTCCCTGATGCCTCTGCGACTCAATATTGATCAGGTAAAATATTTCTCCCACCAATTCAATACAAAGACAAATAAACTGCAGCAAAGTCAGCAATATGTCTGACGTGTTTTTATTTATTTTCAGGATGCACTGTTCTTCCTGAAAGACTTCTTCACTAGTCTTTCCACAGAAGTTGAGTTTTTCTCTCCCCCTACTCAAGACGGTAAATTATTGAACCGGTTCTCAGCTTACATGAAATTAAACCTGACATATAAATAAAATCTTTCATTCTGCTGCAGTAACTATGTCCATGAAGAAATCATCCGCCCCGGAGATTTCATGCAGCTTCTCCAAGCATGCCGGCACCAGCCAGGACCCGGCACCCATCATCTCGGTGCCTGCTCAGAGACGCATGAGCCACAACGGGTATTCCACGTACGGCCAGGAGGAGGACAGTGACGCCGCCACGAATTCCTTCTCAGACCAACCCATATTTTTTAGGTTGCCGAACAGATGACCAAATAAAATAAACATCAAAGCTATGCATAGATTACAGTAGCCTCCATATTGACTCATCTTTTCTTCCACAGGGAGTTCAGATTCACATCTGAGGTTCCTATTCGCTTGGATTATCATGGGAAACACGTCTCCCTGGAGCAGGTAGGGCTTTGAGAACGTTCTACTCGTTAACTCACATTAGAATCAACTTTTATCATTTGTTTTATCTCCCCAGGGAACATTTTCAGGGATCGTTATCGGGTTGACGCAGCTGAACTGTTCAGAGCTAAAACTGAGACAGTTGTGCTACAGGCAGGGGTAAGTGAATTGATAGTAATTTTGTAATTTTGTTGAGCAGAATTGTATATTATATAGTAGAATGAGTGGTGGGCACATCTACATTCGGTGCTTGACTCTTGGCTTGGACCTCTCCGTACAGTATTTCATCCCATAGTTCAAAAACATGCATGTTTAGATTATAACAATAATAATAATTGGAGACTTCAAAGTTTAGGTATCAAAACTGTATGCCTGATTGCTTGGTGTACCCCACCTCGCACCCCCACTGTGGACAGGAGAAGCAGTAGAAAAATGAATGAATGGTACACTTACGTACATTTCTGAGGAAAAATTAAGGAAACCATATTTGTATATATTTTAATCACATCATTTTTTCAGTTTGAAATGTCTCTTTCTTGCAGTTTATTGGGCGTGGATAAGCTCTTTTCCTATGCAATTAATGAGTGGCTGGCTGACATAAAGAAAAACCAGCTTCCAGGGCTGCTGGGCGGTGTGGGGCCCATTCACTCGCTGGTCCAGCTGGGTAAATACAGCCTTCTACTTTTATGGATAAATGGACACTATATACAGTATGACAGATAATTAAAGTTAATGTTTATAATGAAACGTCATTATACTATACTCTGCAGTGCTAAGATGTTGTAAAATAAGTCAATTGTCTGATTTTATATATATGCAGCCCAAATCATAAATGTTTTGTTCAGTTCAGGGATTTCGAGACTTGGTGTGGCTTCCAATTGAGCAGTACAGGAAGGACGGCCGCATCGTGCGCGGGTTTCAGCGCGGAACTGCCTCTTTTGGAACCTCCACAGCGATGGCTGCACTGGAGCTTACCAACAGGATGGTGCGGACCATCCAGGTAATCTGGCATTTGTCACACTATATGAAAAATACATTTAGATGACAAGCCTTTGCTTTTATGATGATGATGATAATGATTCTGCTTTGTGTCATTTTATTATTTTATTTTTTTATTTTTTTAGGCAGCAGCTGAGACGGCCTATGACATGGTGTCGCCGGTGGTAAATGAGAGAGACAACAAAAGGATAAAACGCTTCTCCCACTATGGACTGGCTCATCAGCCTGTTGACCTGAGAGAAGGTGTAGCCAAAGCCTACACTGTTGTGAAAGAGGTACACAACTGAAGTAACACGAGTAAAAGTCATATTTTATACTGTTTTTTTTCAACAGTAACACGAGTAAAAGTCACATTTTATACTGTTTTTTTTTTCAACAGTAACACGAGTAAAAGTCACATTTTATACTGTTTTTTTTTCAACAGTAACACGAGTAAAAGTCACATTTTATACTGTTTTCTTTTCAACAGTAACACGAGTAAAAGTCACATTTTATACTGTTTTTTTCAACAGTAACACGAGTAAAAGTCACATTTTATACTGTTTTTTTTTCCAACAGTAACACAAGTAAAAGTCACATTTTATACTGTTTTTTTTTTCAACAGTAACACGAGTAAAAGTCACATTTTATACTGTTTTTTTTCACCAAACTAGCTTTGAAAAAGCCCACCTGGGAACACGCCTTTGTGTGTATGTGTAGTTTTAATGCAAATGACATTTTTGTCCATACCTGGCTCGAAGAAGTGCTTTTTTGAATCCACTTTTTACATGTACACATAGTACTTCTTGCAAAGAAGTCACATAAACATGCTCTTTGGACATGTATTACTGTTATAAAAGTACAAATAAATTTAGCATAGTATGGGACCTTATATCGTAAATGCTGTTTCTTCAAGCTAAATGCTTCTTGTGCTCTTCTCCAGGGAATCACAGACACGGCGCTGACCATCTACGACACGGCCACCCGGGAACATGAACAACGCGGTATGACCGGGGCAGTGGGTGGGGTTCTTCGTCAGCTGCCGCCCGCAGTGGTCAAACCACTTATTATGGCCACAGAGGCCACCTCCAACGTCTTGGGTGGCATGAGGAACCAGATTCACCCTGATGCCCGTCAGGAGGAGTCCCAAAAGTGGAGGCAAGGAGAGGAGTAACTGAGCAAATAACTGTCCTGGTGTAAATAACCATCATCTCATGGCGGTTTGAGCTCACCTCTTCCGTTGCAGTGCCTTTACGGTTATCAACAATGTCCGACCCTGTTTAATGAAAGGGACGAATGAACTAAGACTGAAGGGTTTTGTTGACTTCTACACAGTAGATAAACATGTAATCATTAATGTGTTTGGTAAATTGATGACTCTAAATTGTCCATAGGTATGAATTTCAGTGTGAAAGGTTGGCGAACAGTCCAGGGTTTACCCCGCCTCCCACCCAAAGTCAGCTGGGATAGGCTTCAGCGTATCCCCGTAACCCTGGTGAGGATTAAGCGGCACAGAAAATGATTAAATTAATGTTTACAATGTTCTCTCATCCTAGTCCATGTCAATAGTAATATCAAACTGTGGAGCCTGGATTCATAGTACATCTACTTTGGTATTTACTGTAAATACCTTTTTAAATGTGTAACATTTGTGTTGAATGTGGAGTTACAGCACTTTCGAGGAACTTGAAGGGTTACTGGCTTGCCCAACGCAATTATATGAGGGGCAGCTTTTTCTTTTTTTCTTTTTTCTTTTTCCTGGTTGGATTTTCAAGCCGTCAAAATTGTTAGCAAGTTTCCACACCGCTGCTTTCATTTTTTTTTTATCAATTGTTCCATCCATATTTTGGGGATCTACTGAAATATCTTAGTCTTAAGATACACAGTGTTTATGTTTTAGTTCTATGAATGTTGATTTTATTTGCAACATGTTGTGCTGCACTCATTTTACTTCCTGGTTTATTTGGAAATTATTTCTGTACATACTTGTACAGTTCATTCTTGAATTTGTATTAAAAGCATGGATGATAATGAAAACCTGAAAAATGTCACTGTGGAGTGTGTTGTTTATTTGATAGCATAAATTTGAACATAAAAAAATGTAACCTGTTGAATTTGAACGTGATAATGTTGTCATAGCAACAGACTGTACAGCACATTTATGGATGGATCCTTGTCGATATTGATACTGATTTTTTTTCAAAATCACGAAAATCAACAATTTAACATAAATAAAATAATATAAGACTAGAAGAAAACGTACTTGTGAACAATTTAACACAAAACATATGGCATATTTAGCGAGATGATACATACTACACGAAATATCGCGAGAAGATAATTTTTACTGCATCGTTACGCTTGATGTTCTACTTGGACGGAAACACGGAAGTCTCCAAATTCCCAGCACATCCGTCACATGACTCCCCCCGAAATGGACGTCTGTATAACGGTGGCCTGAGTTGGACTCAAATCGTCCAAAGTTGTCACATTTGTGGCATTGTATCGTGGTAAGCTCAATTTTGTGTCCACTTTATGTGCTGCTTGCAAATCCTCTTGTTTTTCAATTATGCTAGCTTGTGTTAGCTAGCAAGCTGCCATGCTGCTAAAATCTCATCGGTTTAGAACGACTAAAACAAAAGCCACATTAACGCATCATTTCTATAATATTTAATAAGCTCGATTAAGCGATAAATAAAAATGTGGCGAAGACTTGTTATTTCACAGTTTCTCGCTAGCAGATTGTTGGTTTGTCCCTCCCTGTCATGAGGAGGGGCGGGGCTTCATCTTTTTCTCAGCCAACGCACACTGTGATGTTTGTCCTGTCTTTATAGCCATGGAGAGATTGGACGCCACATCACAGCTCCAGTCGCGGCTGTCTTCGCTGTCTTTCTCGTCTTTTCCGGGAACAACATCCAAACGTTGCGAGAGCAACCCGACGGACAGGTGAGCAGCTTGTCTGGACCTTCTCCATGTTTGTGCTCTTTGGTGCTATTAATGTGTTATGTGTTGACTTTAGCCTCCAAAACACAGACCTCTCCAAGAACTTAAGCCAGCCCACAAAACAGGCCGATATGGATGCATCTAAGCAGGAAAAAGAGGTAATTTAATATGCATGTTAATGTGATATTTACAGTATAAATGTCTTGTTTATGAATTGGAGGCTCACGACGAGGCCCCTGCTGAGACTGCCTCGGGGGACCAGGGTGAGAAGAACAGTGCGGGGAACCTTCCCCTCGCCTCTGAGATGAAAGGTTAGTCTGTTGTCATGTTTGATGCTTTGATTCATGCAGGACACAGGTTGAAATATCTTACTTTTATTTCCCGCAGCTGAGATGCCGCCCCTGAAACCCCCGTCGACATGGACATCTGCTGCCCTCAAAGACCTCAAGGCCAAGCTACGAACGGAGAAAGATAGCGTGGTGACGGTGTACCGAGGCGACATCATGACCGTGCACGTGCCCACTGTATCGGAAGCTAAAAAGGTGTGCTGGGAATTTGCCACAGACGGCTACGACATCGGATTCGGTATCTATTTTGATTGGACTCCTGTCACGAGTCGGGCGATCACCGTGCACATCAGCGAATCAAGTGACGATGAAGATGAAGAGGAGGAGCTAGAAGGTCAGCTGGCGGTGTAATGTTAAAAAAAACACACACACACACACAATGTGTTTACTTTGTGGTTTTTGTCATTTCCATTGCAGCTCCCGTCACCAATGGCGATGTGGAGAAAGGCTCCAAAGCCCAAAGCAACTCCAACCTGGTGGAGGTTATACCCGTATACCGTCAGGACAGCCACTTGTCCGTGTACGGCGGCACCCACGACTTTCCGGGCGACGGCACTTACCTCTTCAAATTCGACAACTCCTACTCCCTATGGCGAAATAAAACACTTTACTACAGAGTTTATTACAGTGCCTAAAATGCCAAATCTTTATGAATGTATGATTTAGAGAAGGAATTGAATTACTGTCAAGAATGCTAAATTATTTTCAGTTACATATATACTTATGATACAGAGGTTACATATTAGCATATCTATTTTTATCACTCAGCTTGTGTTGCCAAATGGTAAACTTGACAAAGCCTTTCTTTTGCATCTGTGCCGTTAATAGAAAACTGTGACACATCTCTATGGTAGCAGTGATCAGGAAGACCTACTTCCTACTTGCTCTTCAAGTGCTCTGAAGACGTTATTTACACATACTTTTTTAAAACCATATTATTTAATATACCGCTGCAACGTGTTATTACGGGACATAAATTAAGAATGTACAATGCAAGCGATGACAGATAATCCAGTGTGTTTTTTTTAATGACAACTCCAAGCCACTTGTTATCACATGAAGCTCTTATTATGTAATATTGATTCAATATTTACATATGCCTGGTCCCCTGCCTTTTAATTTGCTGTTTCAGAGGTTGATTAAATGTAGTTTGTGCACAGGTCTACTGGCGTGAAGGTCGCTGTGTTTGTACGTTCTGTGTGTCGACCGTGCTTTTGTTCAATAGTTGTCATTTCAAACAGTCTCGTGTCATTTCATAAGCTTCCTATCGTGTGCAGTACTGTACCTTACGATGTTATAAAATTTATATTCCACAATAAAGATAATATTGTCTACTGTGCGGTGTGATTAATCCTTGGGTGACGTCTGAAAATGTAAGCATAATTAGACAGATGGTAAGCCAGCCTGTCCGTTTCACTACATGTGACATCCCTTTAGAACTCAGTGCTCCGCAATTAGAAAGTCCCCTGTGCTACCATTAAATGGTGGCGTTAAGGGGAGTGATGTAACAGATGCTGATGAAACAGCTTATATTAAGGTATTCCCACATGGCCAACAAGGCTTGGGCACAGGGTCACCCACATCATACTGGATTTAAAAGACATTGTGGACAAGATCACAGAAGGTGGCATGCATATACAGTACATGATGGCCAATCAATGTTGTGTAGTTTGTTGTTCCCTCATTTAGTTGGGATTTGGTAATGTCATTAAAAATGAACGCTCATTTCCTAGGACATTCACAAATATAAAAAAATGCAAATATTAAAAAGATACATAGCATATAATACAGTAGGCATATATATATACAAGATATATAAAAAAAACAAAATATTAAAAACATTTAATATATTATCTGAAAAAATTAAATAAATATATATGAAGATAAAAAATGAACTCTCATTTCCTAGGCCATTCACAAATATAAAAAAAATTAAATATAAAAAAAGCACAACATATAATACAGTAGGCATATATATACACAGAATATATTATTAAAAATACAAAATATTAAAAACATTTAGTATATTAGAAAATAATTTTATATATTATATATATATATATTATAAATTATATATATATATATATATATATATTATATATATATAAATATAAAGATAAAAAATGCACTCTCATTTCCTAGGCAATTCAAAATATATATAAATAAAGATAAAAAATATATTACAAAAATACAAATAATAAAATAAAATATGCAAGCGACATTTTTTTACTGTTTTTGTTAAATTGTATTCTAACATGTCAGCTGTGCGCCGACTAATAGATTAAAGGGACCAAGTATCAGGTGTGAGTACTTCCTTCTTCTCAGCCAATCAGAAGTCACGACACGAGGTCGCTATTTTATGACTCACGAAGTTCAGAAACATTATTATTTGACATATACTTCCATATTTTAATGGGAAAGCTCAACTTTTACGTCCTTTGGTCCCTCCGCGACGCTCCTCGCCAGTTTATCAGGTACAGTTCGTAGCTATCGGCCTTCTTGTTAGTCAGCCATCTTTACCGAAGACTGCGATTTTTTTTGTCATTGATGGTGTACACAGCAAGTCAAACCGAAGATGCTTCCACGTCCACGTCCCGCTGCCTCTACCCAAGCAGCTGGTTATCTTCGGTTTCGGCGAGTGGGGGTGTAGCGAGACCACCATGTCTGTGGAGGTAGTGGTGAGTGCTGACGTGCTACCTCAAAACATAGGAACGCTTACATCTCAAGCTAGGTACGTGGACGAGTCAAGTTGTTGTTCCACAGTGGAAACAGGGTGGACAATTCCCTCTTCTCCTACAGGTGTCTGACTTTTGAGGGGGAGTGGAGCTCTGACATGATGTCTGTGGCAGCAGAGAGAGGGAGGAAAGGAGTCTATGGCAAGATTGTACTCACGGTGTGTGGACAGGTGCTTCAATATTGTCTACTGTATATGAGATCTGATATGTAAGATGGATGACTCATACTAAAAGTATAATGGCATACTTTTTACTTCTCTTGAGAAGATATACAGTTACTGTACAGGTGGAACTCCACTCCCACCTACATACTGCTGTGTAGGTCTAAAAGCTGCATAAACCCCTCCACAATGCAACCCACCCCCTTCCTAGCGAAACAGGCATGGGTTTCCAAAATGTAGAAAAGGCTAAAATCTCGATACAGAGATCGGTTAATAAATATTTGTATAATGTAAAAAAAAAACAGTGAGCTAGCATTGTTCATTTTAAGAAATGCTGCAAATGTTTAAGAGACGTTTAACACTTTACAGAGTCAAAGATATCATAGGAAATATTACATATTTTCATAACAGTGGTTTTCTTTGGCGGGTTGCACGGTGGAGAGTGGTTAGCACGCAGGCTGGACAGCTCGGAGACCTGAGTTCGATTCCACCCTCTGGCATCTCTGTGTGGAGTTTGCATGTTCTCCCCGTGCATGCGTGGGTTTTCCCCCACATTCCAAAAACATGCTAGGTTAATTGGCGACTCCAAATTGTCCATAGGTATGAATGTGAGTGTGAATGGTTGTTTGTCTATATGTGCCCTGTGATTGGCTGGCGACCAGTCCAGGGTGTACCCCGCCTCTCGCCCAAAGACAGCTGGGATAGGCTCCAGCACCCCTGCGACCCTCGTGAGGAAAAAGCGGTAGAAAATGAATGAATGAATGAATGTAAAAAAAAACAGTGAGCTAGCATTGTTCAACTACAACCTGGAACTATTAATGCTGACACCTATTGAAAATACAGCATTTTAAGAAATGCTGCAAATGTTTAACAGACGTTTAACGCTTTCAAAGTCAAAGATATCATAGGAAATATTACATATTTTCATAACAGTGGTTTCTTTGCCGGGTTGCACGGTGGAGAGTGGTTAGCACACAGGCCGGGCAGCTAGGAGACCTGATTTCGATTCCACCTTCGGGCATCTCTGTGTGGAGTTTGCATGTTCTCCCCCGTGCATGCGTGGGTTTTCCCCCCACATTCCAAAAACGTGCTAGGTTAATTGGCGACTCCAAATTGTCCATAGGTATGAATGTGAGTGTGAATGGTTGTTTGCCTGAAGACAGCTGGGATAGACTCCAGCACCCCCGCAACCCTCATGAAGATAAGCGGTAGAAAATGAATGAATGAATGGTTTTTGGGCGGCACGGCGGTCGAGTGGTTAGCGCGCAGACCTCACAGGGTCAATTCCCAGGGTTCAATTCCACCCTCGGCCTTCTCTGTGTGGAGTTTGCATGTTCTCCCCGTGCATGCGTGGGTTTTCTCCGGGTACTCCGGTTTCCTCCCACATTCCAAAAACATGCTAGGTTAATTGGCGACTCCAAATTGTCCATAGGTATGAATGTGAGTGTGAATGGTTGTTTGTCTATATGTGCCCTGTGATTGGCTGGCCACCAGTCCAGGGTGTACCCCGCCTCTCGCCCGAAGAAAGGTGGGATAGGCTCCAGCACCCCCGTGACCCTTGTGAGGAAAAAGCGGTAGAAAATGAATTAATGAATGGTTTCTTTGGCCTCAAAAATGTTGACATTAATATTATATAGTCAATTTGTGGGGCAATAAACATTTGAAAATGAACCTGCATTATTTTTTTGTGACTGTTTTGTCCAGTCATATTTTTTAATTCCATGTTAAAATCTTGCCTCTTTCTCGTGGTACCAATCTCGTGCATCATCTCGTCTTTTTCGTCACTTTTTCTAATGTAGTTTCAGGATACAGGCAGCATTCTGAACAGTAGTTCTTCGGTCCAAAGGAAATGTTTATTCCCAGAGCAGCTCAGCACCACTGATCTCTCCTGTACTTCACACCAAAGTGCTGCAGAAGACACGGTGAGCCCGCTGGCTTGAAAACACTTCACGTGTGCTGTATGGCTCCAGTTCACACACCTCCTTCCTGGTAGGTAACCCCCAACTCCTCGCAGTTGGGCGACAGTGTTTGCTGTGGCGAGATCCAGGTTCATAAAGTTGACACCAGCGATTCAGCCTTTGGATGTAAACCTTCTCTCTGGCCTACGGTAAGTGTTTTGCAGTATGTGAGTCAATAAGAGTCTCTAAAGGTACAATTAACACAAATGCAACACATGAAGAAAAAATAGATTTTTTTGATAGTGTGTTTTATTTTGGAAATTCTTCCAAAAGGATAAGACGCCCAGACGGACTCTCATCAGCAGGAAAGGTCGCCTGACATGGAGCTCGGAGGAAATGGAGGACACAGAGTGCATAGGCCGAGCTTCAACTCCCAAAAAAAGGAGGTTGTTCAGGTTGAACAGCCAGGAAGAAATGACTTCGCAGATGAAGGAGCAGGACAGAGCAGGTCAGAAATTAACACATATAAATATGTTTACATCTAAAAAAATATATATATATATTACACACATTTTTGGTTCAGTGTGTCCGTCAAAGCGTTGGAGCCACACCATGTGCCTCAGTGACCTCGACACTGCCATACTCATCGGAGGGGAAACTATGGAGCAGAACTTCTGTGAGGACTCCTTGTGGAAGCTGGAGTTAGGTAAGAAGGTCAAGATACGACCTAGATGTTTGGGAGAAAACCAAAAAAACAGACTTACTAATGAGGATATAGTGATTGTCCAGCATGGAAGTCGTTCTCCATAGCTTTTCCGAAATCCTCCCATGTCCGCCAGAGCCGCGGACTGCTTGGCCTGCCGGTACGTGTCTCCTGCCTCCGGAGTCCCATGGGCCTAAAAAGCCTGATAGAACTGGGATTACCAACCTACCACCCTTACACTGGTCGCCAGCCAATCACAGGGCACATATAGACAAACAACCATTCACACTCACATTCATACCTATGGACAATTTGGAGTTGCTAATTAACCTAGCATGTTTTTGGAATGTGGGAGGAAACCGGAGTACCCGGAGAAAACCCACGCATGCACGGGGAGAACATGCAAACTCCACACAGAAATGGTGGGATTGAACTCGGGTCTCCTACCTGTGAGGTCTGCGCGCTAACCACAAGCCCACCGTGCAAAGAAACTACTGTTATGAAAATATGTAATATTTCCTATAATATGCCATCTTTCACTCTGTAAAGCGTTAAACGTTTGTTAAACATTTGCAGCATTTCTTAAAATGCTATATTTTCCATAGAGCGAGGTTCGACTCTAACATCCCTCCAGAGGCGGTGTACACCCTGGACTGGTGGCCAGCCAATCACAGGGCACATATAGACAAACAACCATTCACACTCACACCTAATTTCAGTTTGTTTGGGTTAAAATAAGATATGGAAATAAATGGCCGTTTTCATTAACCACTCACCCACCGTGGAGCCCGCCGAAGAAACCACTGTTATGAAAATATGTAATATTTCCTATGATATGCCATCTTTCACTCTGTAAAGCGTTAAACGTCTGTTAAACATTTGCAGCATTTCTTAAAATGCTGTATTTTCCATAGAGCGAGGTCCGACTCTAACATCCCTCCAGAGGCGGGGTACACCCTGGACTGGTGGCCAGCCAATCACAGGGCACATATAGACAAAAACAACCATTCACACTCACTACCCAATATAGTAGACATAATAAAACTAAGACGTACTAAGTATGTAAAATTCACTTAAATATGCATTTTTTTTTTTACTAATAGGCCACAAAATGGCAATTTATTTCGAAAAACAATGAGCGAAGACATGAAATTTGAAGCGCTAAGCGGCGAGGGCCGACTCTGCACAAATTACATTTCTGCACCTTATTTTGTTTGATCTCTCAGGGGACGATAACATAGAAATGAAGCTTGGATATAATTTTTAATAGTCAGTGTACAGTTTGGAAAGAAGTATAAATTTACTGTTTTCCTGACAATGTAGTCAACACACAACTGTTATCTAGCAAACACTACTCAATTAATCATTAAGTTTGGATTTTTCCCACCTAATTTTCACTAATGACGGAATTCCGGCTTTTCGACCTGTTTTTCCATTGTCATAGCCCTCATTGTGTTGCCTCTGTTTCAGCCGATGACCTCTGGTACCCGATGAACTCCTCCGTATCCGGACCTGCACCACCTTGCGCCAGAGGACTCTCTGCAACCTTTGACCCAGACTCTAAAACCATCTTGGTATACGGTGGCCTGAGGGAGGGTCAGCGCTACAGCGAGCTCTACATCCTAAATACTCTGACCTGGAAGTGGAAGCTTGTCACAGTGAGTTTGTCGCAAGCTGTTGGCAGCTAAACGCTAAGAAATTTTGATATTTTGCTCCATTTTAGGCAAAAGGGAACATTCCAACCCTGGCGTATCATTCTGCAACTTTTTATAAGAAGGAGCTTTTTGTCTTTGGTGGGGTTCATCCCAGCCAGTCTTCCAGGGAGAAGTTGTGCAGTAATGCTTTGTACATCTTCAACCCAGAGTTTGAACTCTGGTATCAACCTATTGTCGAGGGGGACAAGCCTCTGCCTCGCTTTGGGTCCGTATCGCCGTTATCATCAAAACAACCATGTGACTTATTAATGGTCTATAATTCGATATTAATTATTCATCCAATAGACATTCAACTACACTCCTGTCCCAAAAGCTGATCATATTTGGTGGCCGAAAAACTGCAACCTACCTAAATGACCTCCATATTTTAGACCTTGGTAAGATTATTATTTTTTTATTGAATAGAATTATGTATTCATGTTTGCACAGATGTTACATTTTTTTTTCTATTCCGGGTGAAGGCTTCATGGAGTACACAGCTGTGAAGTGTGAGAACATGCCGCCACTGCCTCGAGGGTGAGTGTAGCAGTGAAGTGTGAAATGTGGTCCATGTTATGATAAATACTGTATTTCAATATGTCGGATTAGATGTCTTCCCACTACTGTTTAACAAAAATATTCCTACGTGTACTTGAACAGGTTTCATGCTGCTCTCCCAGTTTCAGACAACAGGATTGTAGTGAGTGGGGGATGCAGCACATTAGGAACCTTGCAGGATGTGCATGTCTTCAATACTGGTAAGTACTGTAAAAAAAAAAAAAAAAGAAAAATATATATTTTTTAAATATAAAATATTTTTATATTTTTTAAATATAAAAATAATATAATATAAATATATATATTTTAATAATTTTTATATAATTTTAATTTTATATTATAATTTATATTTTTATATTTACATATATTTTTTTAATTTAAAAAATATAATATAAATATAATATTAAAATATATATATTTTTTTATTTTTATTTTTTGGAACCTATTTGTGCAGACTTCATTTAAACATTACAGGGTCAAAAATTGCACAAGTAAAAATAATCTAACCACTGAAATGTACAACAATAGTTGTAAACGACAAAGGCACACTGTCATAGCCGACTTACTTATTATAATTATATTAAAATAAATGGAGAAGCTCGCATTGATTCAAACAAAAGCAATAGCCGATTAATATTAATAGAATGGTGGTTGTTTCCCTTATTCTTGTGAGAGCTACTTTTTCATAATGAAAACGGCCTTTTATTTCCATATCTTATTTTAACCCAAACAAACCGAAATTAGGTGTGAATGTGAATGGTTGTTTGTCTATATGTGCCCTGTGATTGGCTGGCCACCAGTCCAGGGTGTACCCCGCCTCTGGATGGATGTTAATTCGTGTGATGAACAAAGCTATTCTATTGTTTTTTGGAGGGATTTGAGTTTTCTGGGCTCCACTGTACAATCATTCCACACACACACACACATTGCTTGGCTTTGTGTTCAGACACCAAAATCTGGAGTTCCGTGGTGTCGTCCGAGTTGTGCTCCAAGCCCCGTGCTGGACACAGTTTGATCCATTTAACTTCAACGACCTTGGAAGACTTTGAAACGCACAAGCAAGATAAAGCTGTCAAAGTCCAATGCACGCTGCTGCTGTTTGGTGGCTCCGACTGCTCTGGTAACTTCTACAATGACACAGTTCGATGCACGGTGGAGATTCCCTTATGATAAAAGACCAGTTTACCTCGGAGGTACACAAAACAGGACATCTGTTTTTAAAACATGCTTCATGTTAGCTTTACTTCCTTAGTTATTTTTCTGCAGGCTAGTCCATGCTTCCGCCAAGCAACTGATATGATGGCACACTTTGAATAACAAATGTGTCATTTGCATGTTTTTCACAGTTCTCATGTGCTGGTGTTGGTCGTTCAATATTGATATTAATAAATGACGATAACTATTTTTAAAGTAAGCATTCCCGTGTTGTTTGAAATAACTGCAAAAATAATGAGGTTAAGTTATGTTCAAAGCATTTTATTTGGCGCATAAAAAGCCATATCCCAGCATGGGCTATGCTCGTAGTTCAGCAGGTGTGTCTGGCTGGCAGGATGGATGGCTCACTTGGAAAGCTTCCACTTCAAGTAAGCTTTGATTCAGCCTTTGGATGGTTGGATACAAGCTCATGTCCACTTTAAACCTGCAGTTTACAAACTGGTTTTAGTGGGATATTATTAAATGGCATTTTATGTTTTTACAATATACCTCTCTGCGTTGTAGACTTGTGGGACCAGACAGATGTCAGCCATGGATAGCTAAAATGGTCAAAGGACTTCATGTGTCATGCTCTCCATTATCGGGCTGTTCAACAGAAAGCTCTTACCTCATCGCCGACACAATATTTCCCAGCCGTTTGCTTCAGTATAGGCTCAAGAGCTGCATCACAAATATCAAATATGCATGTGGTTAATATTCAAATGCTTTGCTTAACTGGGTGGTATGAAAGGAAAAGTGGTGCACACAAACCGTCGAATCCGCGATGAATGAAATGCTGCGCCCACTGCACCTTCTCTGCGCCAATCTTTTGGATCACGTGTAGATTCTGAAATATTCCGAAATGATGACCTCACAAATCTCAGCTAAAATAGGCATAACTTCTATAATGAATAAAACTCTGTTCACCTGCAAAGGTTGTATCCCAGATGCAATGAGATCACTTATCATGCGAACCTGGGCCCTTTTCTTTGGCTCTGATGGCAGAAGGCGAGGTCCTGGTCTGGTCTCATCGATGTACTGGATCACTGCCAACTATAGTATAAAACACTAAGATCTGAGATGTAAAAAACAATGGTGGATGAGAGGTTTTTTTGGGGGGGGGACTCACTGACTGAGAAAGGGTGATGCCGTCAATTTCAACTGCTGGCACTTGCTGCATCGGGTTTAAAGTCTTGTACTCGTGTGTGAGCTGGAAAACACACATTTGTTCCTCAAATGTTTGACTTCTCTTGTGCCATTTATACTCTACCTGCTGCCCTCCATCTTTGATCAGGTTGACAGGTACTTGGTCATATTCAATACCTTTCAAGGCCAAAGCTGCACAAAAAAAGCTTTAGTATCACCATGGTAATGTAATATGAAAATGGAGACATTCTAATAACTTACCAATTCTTACTCTCCATGAGCAGGAGCTTCTGAAGTATCCATGGAGGACAGGCTGTGTGAACACAAGGGTAGACAACAGATTATGATTATGTGCTCCAGATCATCCTTTAAATGTCCTTTTTATTTCACCTTTAATTGCTCCGACATAGCTCCTCGGTTAAGTTTTCCCCCAAAAGTGGAGCTGCGAAAAGTTCTTACCACAACCACGTCCTCAGCCAGCCAATAGGATGTGTTCCTCACATCCCTCCTACCTACTCTTTGGTTCGTGACTAAGCAGCACGAGAGCTGCATCTGCTTTATATTAGCCGCTTTGTGCAAACAGGACAAACTAGCAAAAAGTCACAATCAGGAATTACCTTTGTCAGAAGAACCCACGACACACGCATAGTCTTTATTTTAAAGTTTCCACATTTGTGTCGTTAAAAGTTGAATGTGTTCCTTTCACCCTGTAAGAGACTGTAAGTGATATTTTTGTAGCAAGTTAGTTCGATGTTTTGGTACCTTTTTTAATTAAAACAAAACCCGGAAGTTTTGCTAAAGTGTTTGACTCACTGGTTGGTCAGTGTCTGTAGTTAAGGCGGGAGTTGATAAAATCTCTACCAACCATTGGACAGAATGACCAGGCGTCAACCAACCAGGTTGCGGCATTTGTAGGCGTTTTTTGCACGGACGAATCGTGAGCCGTAGATTTGTTTACCCACCGTTTATGAGAGTAATCCCTTAAAGTGAAAGCTCAGCGCGGTAGTCTGCTGGTGGCCACCCTCTTCTTACCTGCAGAGTTAACTCACCTGGGCGTACATCATCTCCATCATGGCCTCCCTGGCTTTAAGATCAACAGTCAAGGCAAAGGTACGACTTTGGAGCAACTTGGTAGTCTTTCCCGTGTATAACACTTTGCCAAATGTTAAGGTCATGTGCTAGACTTGTTTACTTAGTACACGCTTCACTCAGACAGGATTAACTTCACTTGATACCTCTTTTTCAAGATTATCTTTAAATAACTACTGTCATTTTATTTATGGTTTCTTATTAATCATGCGAGAGGACGTAAATGAAACTGTTAACACCTTGGCTTTGTATTTCTTTGACAGTTCCCATTTAAAGTTGGCCACTTGTGTTACTCCTCCTCGGTGGTGCGTTTAAATCTGTATTTCTACACACTTAACTGTCATTTCAACATAATCTACCATGAGCGACTAGTTATCTTTATGTAACTTTTTTCAGCCCACCACCAAGCTGTTCATTGATGGAAAGTTTGTTGAATCCAACTCTACAGAATGGCTTCATATTCACAATCCTGTATGTATTCCGGCATTGCATCACCTCAATGTAATATTCATAAACATCCTCTGCATTCAGTGATGAAATATATGCTAATCTCCACTGCAGGCCACCAACCAAGTGATTGCTTCCGTACCAAAAGCCACCAAGCAGGAAATGTTGGCTGCTGTGGACTCTTGCTCCAAAGCCTTCTCCTCCTGGTCCGAGACGTCCATCCTGGCCCGGCAGCAGATCTTTCTGCGCTATCAGCAGCTCATCAAAGATAACATAGTAAGTCATAATGGGGCAAAAATGTAAACAGACCAAAATCATTTCATGTTCTTGATGTGTCCCAGAAAGAACTTGCCAAGTCCATCACAGTGGAACAAGGCAAGACCCTTGCAGACGCAGAGGGGGATGTTTTCAGAGGATTGCGTAAGTAACACACATATACATAACTTTTCAAAGGGCGACCAATAGGTAAATTGGTAGGTACCCTGTGTGTGTGTGTGTGTGTGTATGTGCGTGCTGTACCACATGGTTAATGAGTTATGTCAGCTAAGGTCAAAGGTTCATTGAGTTCCATTAAAAAATCAGTGTTGGTGGAGGTCAGCACAAGGGACAGTTCTTAGCGGTCATTAAAGTATTGCTAAAAATAACACAGCTTGTGGTACTTGTACTATTCCGTCATCATAAAAGCACAGATTTGTATATTTGTATATACACCTGAAGTGTATATAATTCCTATGATCGTCCTCCAGAGGTTGTGGAGCACACCTGCAGCATCACCTCTCTCATGCTGGGTGAAACTCTGCCCTCCATCACTAAAGACATGGACACATACACGTACCGTCTCCCCCTCGGGGTGTGCGCCGGCATCGCCCCTTTTAACTTCCCCGCCATGATCCCGCTGTGGATGTTCCCCATGGGAATGGTGTGCGGCAACACGTACCTCCTGAAACCTTCCGAGAGGGTCCCCACGTGTGCCATGCTGCTGGCCAAGTTGCTGCAAGATGCCGGCGCTCCGGATGGGACCCTCAACATCATCCATGGACAACATGATGGTAAGGGTCGGTGGGCTGCCATGCTGTTTAACACAGTAGTAACTAATTCATACAATAAGAATAACCATTTTTATTGTTTTTCCTTTCTCAGCTGTGAACTTTATTTGTGACCATCCAGCCATCAAAGCTATCAGTTTTGTTGGCTCCAATCAAGCGGGCGAGTACATTTATGAGAGGGGTTCCAAAAATGGCAAGAGGGTACAGTCAAACATGGTGAGGACACACAAGATGCAGTGTTGAATGGATGATATCTTGTACATGTCCACTAGATGGCGGCATTATTCAATGTACAGTACTGTATTGGCATTTGTGCTACAAATGCAAATGGACCCATAGGTAAAAGTCTGTGCAAAAGTCTTTGGCCGTGGGTGTCCAAACTTTTTCCACTGAGGGCTGCATACTGAAAAAATTAACAATTTTATTTTTAATATAAAATGTCCCACCCACACTAACAAAAGGCTCCAATATTTTGTACATTAGTATGTTATAATTGCATAGCATGTAGTGAAATTGTAATAATATTTCTTACCTAAATATAATAAATTTAATGGCAGTGGTAGGAGTTGTGGGCTGTATGGAGATTGAGTGGTTAGCGCACAGGCCACACAGCTAGGAGACTCGAGTTCAATTCCACCCTCAGCTATCTCTGTGGGGAGTTTGCATGTTCTCCCTGTGCATGCGTGAGTTTTTCCGGTTTCCTTCCACATTCCAAAAACATGCTAGGTTAATTAGCGACTCCAAATTGTCCATAGGTATGAATGTGAGTGTGAATGGTTGTTTGTCTATATGTGCCCTGTGATTGGCTGGCGACCAGTCCAGGGTGTACCCCGCCTCTCGCCCGAAGACAGCTGGGTTGGCTCCAGCACCCCTGCGACCCTCGTGAGGAAAAGCGGTAGAAAATGAATGAATGAATGAATGAATGGTAGGAGTTGTGGGCTGTATGGAGATCGAGTGGTTAGCGCACAGGCCACACAGCTAGGAGACCGAAGTTCAATTCCACCCATGGCCATCTCTGTGTGGAGTTTGCATGTTCTCCCCATGCTTGTGTGGGTTTTCTGGTTTCCTCCCACATTCCAAAAACATGCTAGGTTAATTGGCGACTCCAAATTGTCCATAGGTATGAATGTGAGTGTGAATGGTTGTTTGTCTATATGTGCCCTGTGATTGGCTGGCGACCAGTCCAGGGTGTACACCGCCTCTTGCCCCAAGACAGCTGGGATAGGCTCCAGCACCCCTCGCGAGGATAAGCGCTAGAAAATGAATGAATGGATTACAACCCTACCTGCATGTGTCCTATTATTGTGACAAATGTTTAAAGAAAGCAATGGATGGCCAAATACTTTTGCAACACCTTATGTTAGAAAGGCATAAAATACTGAATAAAAATCAGTGGCCTTATACTGCAGGGAGCAAAGAACCACGGTGTGGTGATGCCCGATGCCAACAAGGAGAACACACTCAACCAGCTTGTGGGAGCTGCGTTTGGGGCTGCAGGCCAGCGCTGCATGGCTCTGTCCACGGCCATCCTGGTGGGTGAGGCTCGCAGCTGGCTGCCAGAGCTGGTGGAGCGCACCAAGGCTCTGCGCGTCAATGCAGGTACCCTTCAGCTTCAACTTTCTACTAACTAGCCTCGGTTTCCTCGAGAGCCTTCTGTTAAACCAAAACTATGACTCTCCAGAGTGAAATGGAAATGAAAATAGAGATGACGCACAGGAAACCCTCAATTTCTGAGGGAGTTCCGCAGGGTGCCCCTCGTTCTGTTATTTGCGTGCTTCTGGCCAACGCTTTGGAATGTGGGCACCACATCTTGCGAGCCGCTGTATATGTAACCTTATAGCTGGTTGTTTTTGGGGCCCGCTCAGGAGACCAACCTGGTGCAGATGTGGGGCCCCTGATCTCCCCTCAGGCCAAGGACAGAGTCTGCAGTCTGGTCCAGAGTGCAGTGGATGAAGGCGCTAAGGTGCTCCTGGATGGCAGACATGTCAAAGTTGCAGGTTATGAGAACGGCAACTTTGTGGGTCCGACCATCATTGCTGAAGTCACAGTATGTCGCTTCCTCTTTTAGTGCGTAAAACATTTTGGTTTTGAGTTCCAACCACTTCATTTGTGCTCCCACAGCCTCAGATGAAATGCTACACGGAGGAGATATTCGGACCCGTGCTGGTTGTTCTGGAGGCCAACACTCTGGATGATGCCATCGATTTGGTTAATGGAAATCCCTACGGCAACGGTACCGCCATCTTCACCACAAACGGTGCCACCGCTCGCAAGTACACGCATGAGGTGGACGTGGGCCAGGTGAGTGTAGCGCTTTAGAGCTAATACTTCATTCATTCATTCATTTTCTACCGCTTTTTCCTCACAAATCCTTCCCTCAGCCAATCACCGGGCACATATAGACAAACAACCATTCACACTCACATTCATACCTATGGACAATTTGGAGTCGCTAATTAACCTAGCATGTTTTTGGAATGTGGGAGGAAACCGGAGAACCCACGCATGCACGGGGAGAACATGCAAACTCCACACAGAGATGGCCGAGGGTGGAATTGAACCCTGGTCTCCTAGCTGTGAGGTCTGCGCGCTAACCACTAGACCGCCGTGCCGCCCGGAGTTAATACTTCATATGCTAAAAAGCACAATTATTTTCCATGTCAAGTGTAGATGTGTGTGTCCAGGAACCCTCATCCCTCCTCTTCCTACCCACTCAAAGCTCAAAATAGACACAGCAAATACAACTTCAATCAAAACAAAGGGACACTGACACTTTTTATAAAGTTCTATAAAAAATGGAGGGATTCCGATGATCCCGTTTAAGTGTAAGCACGCCGTCCTTCACCTTGTTTGTTTGCCCGTGGAGCCAACCCTGTTTGCTGTTCACATGTCGGGGAATGCTGTCCAGGCCATGTGCTCCACTCCTCTCCAAGCCTCCATACAACAAACAGACACTTTTTTCCCCCGCATGCTTTCCAAGCCTATTTGTGCCTTTTTGGTTATTCTAACCGATTGCCATGTCTTTTTGTTTTGTTTTTTCTCTCTCCCTTCCCTCTCATCGAGTTTACTGTTTCCAAAACTGCAAACCTAAGCCACAAGTTGTCTTTGTGCTGGTGTCCTAGCAATTTTAGGTCCCGGGAGAACGTTCCCAAGCGTGGAATTGTCGGTAAAACATTTGCTTTGTGCAGGTTGGGGTCAATGTTCCCATTCCAGTCCCCCTGCCCATGTTCTCTTTCACTGGCTCAAGAGGATCTTTTAGAGGCGACATGAACTTCTACGGGAAACAAGTATGTTAACAAATGTTCCCGATCCTCAAAAGCATAACCAACTCATATACTTAGACCCCTTAATGTAAACGCTTTTGTTTATTTGTGTACAGGGTATTCAGTTCAATACGCAGATCAAAACCATAACCTCACAATGGAAAGCTGAGGATGCCACCATAAAGAGTCCGGCAGTTTCCATGCCAACCATGGGACGCTAGAAAATCAGTTCAGACTGGCCATAAGACATAGAAAAGACTGTTCAATCCCTCTGTGGTGCCTGTTAATAAATAGTACGTTGACTTTTTAAAGGTTGCACTCTACGTGAATGATATTTTGTGCACATAATGCTGTTATTTATCTCTACATTAAGTTGGCTATGCACGCAAATATTGGGACACCTGGCAATTATATTCACTGTACAGGAAGGGGAACTATGGAGTTGAACCCCGGCTGTAACAGCATCCCACTTGTCTGGCAAGACTTCCTACAAGATGAGGATGTTATCTTTGTCTATTTATTCAGAAGAATATTTATAGACCTTGAGAAGGAGCTTCCTTAAACTGTAAACATAAAGTCGTAAGCGTAGAATCCACCATGTGTTGTTAGAACGAACAACAACATATCACAATGCTTTTCTTTGTAGTATATAATATATAGTTAATAGTTATATATAAGAATATAGTTAACAACAACCACACACATGCAAGCATGAGTATTTAAAATAACACTGCACCATACACAGACTTGTAATAATAAGATGTGATACTTGCAAATCAGAGACAATCCGAAGTGTAATGGTGAACCAAAGGCCACACAGAGGTCACGTGGTGCATCTATATGCCGCTCGGGTTCGTGGGCAGGAGGGAGTCAGGCGCCTGAGTAATGAAGGTTGACGTCACGCAGAGCTCCTCTCTAATTGAGAAAGAATTCATTATCATTATACATTGTGGAAATGTAAGAGATTCATCACATGTAAGACACCCGTGTTCTCACAGCACGCCGTCTTTGCTGCTAAACATGGAACGTCGGCTCAGTAAATCTGCACAGGCTTCGTAATTGCAAGGATGAGGTACAACTTTTATTCGCCAACATTCATTTTGTGTCTTACCCAGCGTCATGACTGTCAGCGAGGAACGTCTTCTCAGACGGGGGCGCCGCCAGATTGTTGGCTTTCCTGTCAGGGAAATATAGATTTGCTGATTATGCAAAAAGCATATTACCATGTTTTACACATTCCTTGTCATTTTCCTCACTTAGATCTGCGTCTTTATGGCTGCATTTACGCCACACAGTATTTATACTTCCATATATGGGTTATGGCAAAAAAAAAAAAAACATGTTGAATTGGATATATTCAGAAACCCTCCTTTTCGAAATGTGGATAAAAATCTCGTATGAATGATGAGATTATCTATGGGGCAATGTTTAATAATGGTAGTTATTCATTTGGTTTGCTTCTGCACACTCACTTTCTCCACCTAAATATACATTAGCTCACAAAAGTAGTACACCCCTCACAATTCAGCTAAACTTGGATATACTTTAGTGTAGTCAGTCTAAAGCTTGAATGGCAGTATAAATTTACTATCATCTGAAACTGACTAAATAGCTGGGAAAAAGTGAGTAGCAAGAAAAATTGCAGCTTATAGAATGGGGCTGCATGAGTGCTGCCTGCACTGGGGAGCTGCGGTTCACTGAAGGAAAACAAGAATTCCAACTTCCTGTGACATTCTGAGGTAGCATATAATCCAATCCCTTGGGAAAACTGGACCACATGGATAACAAATCCAAACAAGCTGTAAAAAGACTATACAAAGTTTGACTTCTCCAGTATTGTCCCTTGAGAAGTATAGTAAAATGTGAGGGCTGTACACACATGTGGGATAGTGAATTCTTTATGTGCATTTTGGGTGGTTTCAGGTGTTTTTGGTAAATGTATACAATGATGTGAGTCACTTAAAAGGATTTGTAAATAAAACATTTAAACCTGCAGTGTAAATACAGACTAAGATACTGTATACACACACATGAAAGCGTTAACAGACTGTTTGAGCCTACAGATGTTGTTATTCCAGTGGACCAAGTGCCAGGCTGCTCTTTGTGCGATATACATCTCCTTTGCCATGCATGCAGATCTCCTGCACAGTCCCCTCTGAAATCATCTTACCAGCTGCTCTCTGACCACAAGTGTTCAAAGGACTAAATAAACTCAAGAGCGCACGTGGGGAGGAGCCAACTGCCTACAAGTGCATTGATGTGACCAGATGTTTGTTTCGAAGCATAAAAGCCTGTTTTTACTATTGTGCCCAGATTCTTTCTTCACTCTTTTCAAGCAGCAGGATGGAAAAGAAAATTGGTCAAAGCCAAACTGATGTTTTATGGTATCCTCTTAAGCAGAGAAAATGACTGTTAAAAACATTAAAAAGAGGGAGGAGTCACCAGAAGTTCAGCCTGAGCTAGATCTACTGCGCTTTTGTTCCTCTGAGTTCATGGTTTCATTGTGGGGACGTTAGCAGTGGACTGGCGTTGAGTGATGAATAAGCAACCCGGAAAGCCTTACTTAAAATGTCCCAGAACCAACACAATTACAGACAGGCTTTATTACCTTGGCCTTTGTCTGTTCATTTTAGCAAACAGAAGCCGAAGAACCTGCTCCCTCTGTTCCCACGTCAGGTCTGACATTTCCACTTGACCCCCTAGCTGATGTGTCCTAAAGAAATGAGATGAACTGAAGGAAATGAAGCTCACACGGAAATGACATGACAAAGACCTACCATTTAGCAGCCTCCTCCATGTCCGAATAAACGGAATTGGTGCTATGAGGTGTGTTATGGAAGGTGCGTATGGGTGGGAACTTGAGCTTTCCGGCGGTGGCCTGTTTGAGTGTCAAGTGATAAGCGTGCTGCGCCTCCTTTTTGTACTGCAGCCGACTGGCAGCAATCTCCTCCTTCACCTGAGCCAGCGCCTCATGGAAGAATTTCTCCAGCTCTGTTCGCTGCTCCACAATGGTGCTTGCTAACCTCTTGATGTGCTTCAGTTCTTTCTCCCGCATGGAGAGCAACCTCTTGAACTTCTCTAACTCTATGTCAATGGTCTGACTATTGACGAGCATCTTCTCCTTGTCATGGTTTTGTTCACCGATTTTTTGTTCCAGAGAAGCGACCTGTACTTTCAAGTGGCTCAACTCTTCTTTTTGGGCCACCATCTGGGCTGCATTCTTCTTTGCCATCATCTCCAATGTCTTCTGGAGGAACCAACACAAGATTAAGTTGATTAAGTTATGCCAAACATGGAAGAAAAACATTGTATTTCATTGGGTTTCACTTTCAACAAGGTGGACTTGGTGGAGTGTAACCAATATTTATTTGTATTGGTAGAAACCACTGAATCTGAACTTGCAGGCTTGTGGAAACTCACCACAACCACAGACCGTGGAGAGAGTAGTAAATACACAGAGGCAGAACAAGCAAACGCCACAAGGGGAGAGCCCACCTCCTGAAATTCATGTTTCATAACTGCCATGATTGAATATAAAAACAGAAAAATAAATGTCTCCATTGAAGCATTACCTAATAATACCTGACCTGCTGTTTGCTGTCCTTTGGCCCGAAACCTTACCTTGTCCAGTGCCAGGGATGCGTTTTCCTTTGCCAGTGAGTTTGCTAGTTTCTGTAGGCCCTCGACTTCCTTCATGTGGTGTTTCAGTGTCTCATTGAGACGGACGTTCTCCTTAAACACACATCTTGAGGCGTCGTCCAATTGTCTGAAAGGCCCCAAATGCAAACAAGTTAGGCCAATGAAGTGTTTTCCCTACCATATGTAAATTTTATGTTTATTTTCTATTAAGTGCTAGATCAAGCAGAAGTAATTTAAGTGCCATAAATTCTGGTGTTGTACCAACTAAATTTTGAGGAAAAAATCATATTGGTCTTTATTTGACAGGTGCCAATCAGAAAACTCTCAAGAAGCCCCCCCCCCCCCCCCCCCATTGCAGCTGGTCATTACTCAATGTAACAGTCTGACTCGCGGTGTCATCTTACAAACAACACTAAACTCATCACACAGCAACTCAACACCCAAAATGTGCATCTAATCTACTAATATGTGTTTCAAATGGGGGGGGAAAACATTCACAGATATTCCCATCATGCATTTTGTTTGAGCAAGAGCATTGCATTGGTGGACAAGCAGCAGAGAAAATGGTGGCTGGAGCGGCAATGCTGCGTCTGTCCACCAGAGGGAGGCTGACGTCATTACAGCACCCCAATGAATGTGTTTAAAATGTTTTTTTTTATTTTAAAGTGACATCGGTGCATGTTTATATATTTATTAGGCATACCTTTTTAGTGTTAAGTTGCTGTATGATGAGTTTATTGTTTCTTGTAACAGACTGTTGTTATTACAGATATTGTTTATTTCTCCTGTGATTTTAATTGGGTTGACAAGCTTGTTGTGAGTACACTGATAGCTCATGATTGGCTCCTGCTAAAGAAAAAGCTACTGTTACCTCCCCGACTAGCGATCGGCACAGAATTTGAGATGTCACAAGGTTAGAATTTAGCCATAAATTAGCCGCACCGCTGTATAACCCACAGGGTTTAAAGTTTTAAAAAAAGTAGCAACTTATACACCAGAATTTACGATATACCTTTGTTCTTTTACTACACAAATGAAATAGATTTTGATTTTCTACAACAGTATCTGTTCCACCATGGTTACATCTTCTATGTTTTCTGCCTGGCAAGAGAAGGAGCGATCACATTAATCAAATATTTATTTTCCAATTAGTAGCTTTTCTAGTGCATTCTAGTATTTGTGAAATTTACCTGCAGGAGCTGTGCCGTCATATTACCAAAAAGTTAGACTAATTGCAAACCAATGTCTAAAACCTAGAAAATGCAATAAATAAGAAGAGTTGTTTTGTAGATTATTTTCCTTTCCTTTTAAACATGTTCATTGACTCAGACCAATGCCAAACTGGGCCTCACTCTCTTCTCCCTGAAGGTCTTTCTGGAATATGTGGGATGTGATTGTTGGCATTGTGCATGAACAAGCATATGACCAACCGTTGTGGCTCTGACACAACATTAGGTTCTAAATTATATAGTTAAATGACCAAATAGTTTTTCTTTGTGTAGTGAACATGCTGTAAAAGATTAAAATTAGACCGTCAAGGGGCATGCTCACACAACAGCTTCATGGTGGGCCTGCTCTTCCACCTGCGCTATGGTTTGCTCAGCATCCTTCTCCAGACGAGCCTGCAAGGACATCCACTCTTAAACACGTCAAACTATATTAGAATTTGTAATTTTTAAAAAAATAAACAAGATACCTTTTCTTTGAAGAATCTGTACTCTATATTGTTGAGGTTTTCCCGGTACTCCTTCTGAGCAAGTTCCATGCTTTTACGGATCTGTGACACAGGAAGGTCAGGGTTACTGGTCTTTTAAATGCAAAACAATGAGAAACTTTTTTTTTTGGTTCTCACATCGCTGAGCTCCTGCTCCATTTCCGCTTTCCTTGTCTGGAACTCCTCAATCTTCTTCATTCCATCCTGTATCATCTCAAACTCACCTGCTCTCTTTCTGAACAGTTCCTTCATCTCATTGATTTCAAGTGTGTAATGTTCAATCTGTTGAAAATATAGGATGCATCTTCAAATGAGTATGTGTGTAACTTAAAACTATACATCTATACTGTTTGTTGGAGCATTTAGGGGAGAGGATTCCAGTCTTAGATTCCACCCAGATCCCACATTGCGCCAACTTAAGGTCATATCAGTCCAAGTAAAATACCTTACGATGCCACCAGAGAAACCAGTCTGAGAAAAAATGTGACAAAGTGACCAAAATCACAAGAGGTTGGCAAAACAGCCACCCACAAATTTGTACATGATGACTAAATGAGAGGCTATCAACCATTTGATTATAACTTTGGTCCAAATCGTTATTCTTCACATAACTATGTATGCCTACAGACGCGCATCAATCTACACATAAAATATGGACTTCTGGCTTTTAAAAATGTGATATTTAAAACAGAGTGTTCCGCAAGCTATGCGGTGGCTCCAACTGAAACACTCTTTATCGCGTAATTGTTTGGTTGAATCTAGCAAAATTCCAGATTCATGCCGTCTAACCCACCGGGCAAGATGCCTGTTTTGATGATTTTACTGTCCGCCACTGAGAAAGATGCTTGGAAGCAAAATTTTTTGAGTTTCATGTTTGACTTTCTGATATATTTGACAGTAGCATACATGTCTAAAATAATTTTTCACATTCCTAACTTGCGTATGTGTAAAGGGAGGTTAACAACTGTAAAATTGAACTACAGTATAGTAAGTACTACTCACCCTTAACAACACTTGAGAGCCTCATGATGAAAGGTAATGTTGGCATCTTCTGGGTAAAATTAATTTGCATATCTGAACAATATTTATTTGTAGGGGTGCCACAAGATCTCCCAGGATTAAAACATTATTCAACCGATTCTACTGACACCGGACTCACACTGAACCCGTTGCGGCCACTGGAAGCATTCCGCAAGATTTAAATTCCTGTTGTAGGCTCACACTAGCTCCGTGTTGTGCAGCTCCATCTCCGGCGGACGTATGGCACAACAGAAAGTTTGAGGTCTAACTTTTTTTCAGACGCCGGAGCACTCTCTGGTCAAGCTATGGGTTTTTCCGCAGCCGGAGCGGAGCTCGGCGTTGCATCTACCGGAGTCAGTGTGAATGGCACTTTGCTGCAAGCCGGCCTAGATCAGGACCGGAGATGCAACTGATTCAGCGTGAGCCTCACCTCGCCTCACTTGTAGCCAACTGTGGTAGTGTCACAAAAAATCACAAGAAAAATCCAAGCACTTCTACTGGAGTGAATCCATTAGATTCACACAGTCTCACACATGGTTTCCACAAGATCTGACTGACGTTTTTCAAGGATACTTTTCAATATTTTCATGTTAATTTGGTGTGTGTTACATAACTTTAAACCCAATGATGTAGAATAATAAACAGTCACATTTGATGTGTGGTAAATGCAAAACTTGCACATGCAACTGCTTTTTCCCAGCAGTCCCTTTAAAATGATACTTTAACACAGAGTTTAAAATAAACACAAGTGGGAATGTGAGTTTGCGTTTGTTTTATGGCCGCTTTGTTTTTGTTTATTTGGACTGACCCAATAACATATTGTACAGCTGGCTTAGCCAGGAGCTGCTGAGCTGAGCTAGCATGCTAGCCGTTAGAAAACAATGAATATTTTGTTGGGGCGGTTTTATTATAAACTCACCAGTTTGCTTTGTTGCTCACAAGCAAGAGCCTCTTGACTTTTGAGTGAGTTCTGGAGCACATTAATCTGTTATAATGACAAAAAATGTGGTTAAAACGTTATTAGCTTTCACTCGCACTTCCTGTTACTGAAGGCTAGTAGCTTACCTTCTCGTCTTTATCTGCCTCCAGCCTCTGCCAGTAGGCTGTAGCGTCCAGGTTTTCCCGCTCAGCGTGCGACAGCTGATTGGTCAGCTCATCGTTGGCACAAGCCAGCTGGCGGCAGCTCTCGCGATATCCCGTGAGAGTTTGGTTGGTAAGCCGTAACTTTAGCTCCCATAGAGCAATATTAGCTTTACCTTTCTCTATGTCCAACTCTTTGTCGCCTTTGGACACCCTTTTACCGCCCTTCTTTACTTTCCTGGTGTGAAGCAGTAAGTAGAAATGACACATTTGACTATGGTTGCGGCAAAAAAAGCAAAAATAAGCACTCACCCGCTTTTTGTCTTCTTTACTTTGACTACTTTCTTCCTCTGCATCTTTCCGTTGTTAAAATGCTGCCTTGCTACGTACGTTCTGCTAATAGTAATGGCAGCATCTCCTATGTAACCGGCTGTGGTCGTTTGTGTAGTGTTGCCATGGAGATGCAGCCTGTCACTCAACAAAAGGTCAAATTACTCTGCCATAGGATCTTACATGGATCATGTACATTTGATACAGAGCCTTGTGTGTACTTGTGTTTGGTTCAGTTGGGAATCCAAGTTTTTCCACAGGCCACAGTGTAAACACCATTTCCTCAGTGGACCAAATGCATTGAAAAGTGCTGACTGTGGATGGGAATTGTCTGTCAGTTAAGACACACCAAGAACTATAAACATTTTTCTTTTAAAGTTTTGCCAAAGCAAAATGACTCATTGTTGTCTGCAACATTTCAGCAGCGCATTTCCATAATTGAAAAGGTTAAATTAAAATAAAGGTTAAACAATGAGACCAAGGCCAAACATAATCCATTCTTGGAATCGAGCTGCACCATTGTTGAGCTTTCAAAACATTTGTATATATATATATATATATATATATATATATTTTGTTTTATATTTAGGTTCCCTGCGTATGTGTTACCGACTCGTTGCATGTTGCTGTGTGAGGTGTCACAAGACGCTCGGTTCACGAGACAATACAAGTTTGGTTCTATGAGAACAAGAGAAGATGAGATTTTAAGGAAATTACAATTAAAAATATGTGACAACATATTGCAATCTGCTTATTTAATTTCTGCTACATTACGCTCTTCTGCACAGTGTGTGTATGCTCCCAACCCCGCCTCCACCCACTGAGACGAAGACACTGTATGACAAACGGGCTCACTCCGTTAATGCCGTTGTTCTTTTGAACAAACACACCAAGGTGCTGAAACCATTGTGCACAGTGAACTCTCTTTCTGCCTGTTTGGAGGCGGGAGATGAATTAATTTTGAATTATTGGGTTATTTATTAATTAATTTATTATTGACCCAGGCCGATTTTTGTGTTGCGTAAAATCTCCTGCCATTTCCGATTTGTTTGACAAGGTCATTGTGAGTTCCTTAGGGGCTACTGCTTGCCAAAATAAAGAATAACTTCTTACAAGCAAGCTGAAATGCCTGTGACCATCTCTTGTGTGACTATTTGTGTTATACAGTGTGTTTTATCACTTTTTAGCCTATTAGCTCAAATTTAGGACAGCTTGTAGTGGTGTTTGTTAACAAGTTAGTCACTTGGCTGAAATGTGATACCGGACTGACTCACACAGATTCTACTACGTCTTCTACAAATGCCAGTAGTAAATTGAGCTTGAGAAGTAAGCTACAGAGTGGAATTATAGTGTTAGCTGTGTTCTTGTGCAACTTTTTCCCCCTATTGTAAGAAGCTCTTCAAGATATATAGCATTCCCTTTCCAGCTTTATCATTGTTTGTAATCACTCACATACTTTCTGTGGTTATCTTTTCGCAAATGCCTCCTGTTTTTGACATTGACAACGTCTATGTCCTTATTATCTTTTTTTCTAAGGTATGGGAATGCCTTTACTACAGAACTGCAGTTGTGTTTGTGGGAACAAAAGGCAGAACTCATAATTGAAAGCCACACATTCTTCTCTGTCATCTCATTCAGAGAGTCTTCAATGTGGTCCACAGGTTGTTCATCAAACCAAGCTGGATACAAGATATTGCAAAAACGCTGGGCGTAGCGACAATAAAGTGGATCATATAGCGTACAGCGCTCTAGCATGGCGAACAGAGTTTGAAGACTAAATTTAAAGGTAATTACTATGACAGTGAGGAGAGAAAACTGAAATAACCCTGAGCTTTTCAAATCTGTCATTATCATTGGAATTGTAATGACAAGGTTTAGGCCTCTTCAGTGGACCTTTAGGGGCAGGACACCCACAAACATGGCATTCCTGAGGCCAACCTTGCAGCATATTAATGATATATTGCACTGTGTAGATTACAAAGCTGAGGTCCCTTCTTGCGCTTTACGGTTTCACTTAACTTGAAGCAAAATACCAACCCTGGTATTGAAACTACTTCTCCTCTAAAACGCTGTCGCTAATGTGCTGTGTCATGCCATAGTGGTGCACTTTTACAAGACATCCGAACATAATTTACAACCCGTAGTGGCACATTTCTAAAAATTACTGGTGTAAATATGCCCTCATATGACATTATACTTGGAAGGTCGGCGCTATTACATGACTTTATAATTGAAACACCAGTGTTGGTGTGTGATGTTAAAACACCAGTACCCATTTCTTTAAGTGGATTGCCGCAATGCAAACAATGTACAGTATACATTCTATGGCTCCATTTCTTGCATCGTATGTCTGAACTGAAGCATTCAACCATATTGCAGCCAAGCAATGTTTTTGACGACTTTGGTCAACTCTCAATGCCAAAAAAAGTGATGTTTATGTGTCTTTTTGCACCACAGTGAAACCATTGAAGTCGATCGCCATCGAAGAGTTCATTCCCAGTTCTCGGGGAAAAATGGCACAAAATGCATGATTTCAAATGTGCAAATCCGGTGACATCTCATCTTAGGAAGCTATACAGGTGTGCTTGTGTTTTTGCATTTTTGTGACATATCTTCCAGATTTTGCGTCATGCGTCAGACCACAGTGAGAGACTAGTTCAGCAAGCATCAAAGGATTAACTCTGTTGGTGTTTTGCTTTTTCTCTTTTTTTGTGCAGCACTTCTGAAAAAGGATGAGCCTCAGCAAGAGCTGCTAAGATAAGACGAATGTGACCAGAAGGATATACGCTGGAGTTTTGTGAAGTAAGCTGACTCATATTCAACACGGTAAGGCTGCAATGGTGTTTGAATAGTATTTTTCTTACAGTGGTGAAGTTCTTTGTAAACTTATGTAACAGTTAAATATATTGAAAAGTAATATTTGTGAGACAATCTGTGGCCCAAATCACCTTTCCATGATCATTTTTATTATTAAGACTGCATTAATCCTATTATTAAGACTTAATGTTATCTTCTTTTTACACTTGTATGACAGTTAAAATGTTTAATTGTAATAAACGTTTTACAATTCCAAAAAGTTGACCCTCTCCTTAAGAGAAAAGCTGTCTCACGAGAACAGGCTACCAAAAGACTGTGAACTATATCACTACGACATATGATTTATACGTAACATGGCAGTGACAAGGCACAACGCAGGATTGGAACCACCACATTAAGTGTTTTGCGCACAATACGTATAAACCAATCCAAGCTGGCCTCAGGTTTGAGACGTCAGATACCTTTTTTCATTGGAGTACCAGAGTGTCCAAGCAAAAGCTGTAGTTACTCAACACTTGATCAAACTTATTTATGATTTGTCAGATCAAATCACAATCACTGCACAAGACTTCAAAACAAACATAAAGCTCATCTACTGCCATCTGGAGAAAACTGCTCAGCCACATTAACACTGGTAATAAGTTCATTGTACACAACAGTTCCAATTACCGTGGTAGCTGTTTTGAAAGCCAATACCCATTAAATATAATAACCTAGAAAAACCTTTACAATTAAACTTGATAGCGATTGTCAGTCTGACTTCCCACTCATCTGCATCACTTGAAAACTTGCCCCACCCAGAGAACTAAGAAGGTTCACAGAAGAAGCTGTCACGGAACCCCCAATCATTGAAAACATGACTGTCTGGACAACAAATAAAACTTGGCATGGTCGTACTTCTACTGTGTTCAGTGAAGCATGCAGATCATCGAGATCGCAGACAGGAAAGTGCAACCAAAAAGATATTCTCATCCTTGTAATTTGTTCTTGAGTGATCATGTTGCATGTTAGCCACAATCACAGCGCAGATGTATTTCAATGATATGTATGGAGACTTTGTCAGACAACGTTGCGGTTGTAACATCATATTTTTGGGAGTAGGGAGGTTTGGAGATGACTTCCAGTTTGTGTTAATGGAACATGTTGCAATCTTATACCTCTGAAATTTAGATGTAATGTTAAATTTGTAGAAATATAACGGTGAATGCAAACTGGCTTCAGTTGCTTTTTTTTTTTTACTATTGAGCAAACTCATGACACGTATGTACCGTTACATGTATGACTGTGTGCTTAAATTGGGTATTGCTGGTGCCGTGATCACAGCGAAATAAGGGTCCAAGGGCATACATCATTGAGTGGTCCTGCACATGTACGCTTTGATAGCGGTGAACGACCACTGTGGTGAACCACGGCATTGAAAAAAGTAGCCACAGTATTTAGAGAAAAGGAAGGAGGAAAGAGAGTCCAATATTTTTAGTTCAAATTACAGTGTTGGAAGCGTGCTGTGCACAGTTGAGTGTCCTGGGAAGGGAAAGGCATGATGGAGGAACTCTGATGCCAAGCACCACCCCTCCCCGCATATTGTCCTCTCTATGGACTTCCTGCATTCTCTTGTACCCTTCTGTAGGAGCTCTGCCCTCACATTACCCTCCTGCATTGGTTTGGCTCACTGCTCAATTTCTCCCTCGGTCACCCGCCACATGAGGTGAATGAGCAAACCACATATTAGGTCCGAGGTTGGGATACGGCCACGTTGCGAGGATGCATCCATTGCTTTGACCTCCAGTGCCTCTTGTTAAAATGTTGTCTCCATGCTTATACACTCAAAAAATAAACGTTTAGCCTCAACAAAAAAAAATCAACGCAACAGTTTCCATTAGTCTTTCTTAGTTATGACAACTTAATTTGAAATTGCTTTGAACCAACAAACAATATTGCATTGCACAAATTAGTCAACTGACTTAATCATTTTATTCAAAGTAGTTTAATTTGTTGTCTACTTAATTATAATAACAATGCACACTTTTTAAGTAGCAGTAACTTAATATATATATACTATATATATGTGTGTGTGTGTATATATTATGTTACCAAGCTAATTTTATTAAGTCATGTCATTTATTAAGTCATTAAGTCAACTTGAATTTTGTTTTAAGCTTACCAACAATAAAATTTGAGTGTATATGACATTCTAAATTAAGTTCATGTAATAGCCAACATTATTATTTGAACATAACTTAAAAAAATAAAGTTAGCAACTTAGAAAGTTTTTTTTACATTGCATTCATGTATAAAATCAAGTGGTGTCAACAGATACTCTGAATTACCTTTTAGAGTGTATACAACAGCAGGGAAGAAGAAAAAATCAAGTTCAAATGAGGTCTCAGTCCTGTTGTGCCCAACTATTATGGGATGTGTTTGATGCATCGTCTGCATCCCGAACATGACGAGAAGAAGCACTTGCTGATGGTTTGTAACAGCCTGCCAAACACCCACCTAAATACACTCTGGTTTTTCATGCAGTCTCTCTTGCAACCTCCCTGCCTGACCAAATATATTGCCCAAGTTAAAAAAAAAAAAAGCATGTGGCCAACATACATGAGTGGGAGTGAGATTCTAACATTGGTTTAACTTGTGTGCCAGCTGGAACGCAGATCACATTTGCATATTTTAAGGTTGGTAAGGCATTTAATGTGGTGATTACTGCATGACTATGAAAGAGAGTTTAAAAGGGGGGTTGAAAATAACCATGTGAGCCACTAAACAAAACCAGAATATTGTTTGCAATATGTAATCACATGTATGTCTCTATCGCTGAACAGAAATCTTGAATATAGTCCACTTCTCGCCCCCAAAAAAGATGAAAACTCTTGAAGTAATCAGAACATCCATATAGTATTTTGTATCCATATTTTTGTTTGTACTCTTAATTGACTTTTATATATGCATTTTGGATGAAGTAACTCATGAGGGAACTTTCTGAAATTTTAAACACACATAAAGTGTATTTCTACATCTCTGGAGTTGTTCCCATTTTCCTCCCATTCTCCTCCATGCCACCCCCACCCCCTTCCTAGAAGGGGGACCTCCACATCCAGGAAAGATGAGGAGGGAAAACATAGCCAGAAATAACCATCCTCCTACTCCTCCTTCTCAAGGAGAAAAAAAAAACGCAAGGGAGGCAGGTATCTTCAACTCAGTTTCCAAGAGGGGGGACTCTGGATGGATTGGGGATGGACCGCCACAGGATTGGAGGATGGCTGGTCTCGGTGTGGCCCCTCGCCAAGCCCATATGTCTTTATATAGTGTAAAGACATGAGAGGACAGTCCTGAGTCCTGACTCTGCTGAAGTCGCACTTTGTGCAGCATCCTTCACTTCTCCTCATCTCCACGCCATGGCTGCACCGAGCCATCTTCTCTCGCTCTTTCTGGGGCTCCTGGCGGGAAGCCTCCTAACCGAGGCGACCTACTACCGTCCCCACCGCTACTTTCCTCACTTTATTCGCTTCCGGGAGCCATCCGCGCACACGGACAACCACCTCCCGGAGGTCTACCACCCGGCTCCCCGAGCACCTCACCCCGGCGTGCCGCGTCATCCCGTCATCCCTGAAGTCATCCACCCTGCACCTGAGATCACCCAGACTATACCGGAGGCTTTCCACCCGGTGCCTGAAGTCGTGCATCCCGCTCCCGAGTCTTACCACAGGTCGGTACCGGAAGCCCCCGCTCCGGTCAATATGACCATTAGCCGGGTCTTCTATGGCGTCATGTTTGACGCGGGCAGCACCGGCACCAGGATCCACATCTATAAATTCATCCAGAAAGACCCAGGTACCTCCACCACACCCTTCTTCTCGCTTACTTCTGTGCCCGCTGTTAGCTCATGCATGCCGGCCACTGCTAAAAGTAGCTGCGGTTGACTTTGTAATGAGCCTTAAGAAGGATGTAGTAAAAGTGATCAGAGGCTGCATAAGCCATTATGACTGTTATACTTCATACAAATCATAATTCATTTCATTCATTTGTTTTCTTATAGTTGAACTGCCAGTTCTGGACAATGAAATGTACCATGCAGTGAAACCTGGACTTTCTGCTTATAAAGACAACCCGGAGGAGGTATGTATATATTCCTTTTTGCACCATTGTGTGTAGTCTTCATATTTAAATATCATATATAACAGGGCTGTATGACATTTCAGCCTTTTTTGCTCTTCATCAATGTTTAATTTTTAATTTTTGGACACTTTCGACACTTCTGATATACACCCCTTGACACACTCTTTTTTTTAATTTAAATATCATATCATTTCATTTCCAGGCAGCACGGCGGTCTAGTTGTTAGTGCACAGACCTCACAGCTAGGAGACCAGGGTTCAATTCCACCCTCGGGCATCTCTGTGTGGAGTTTGCATGTTCTCCCACATTCCAAAAACATGCTAGGTTAATTGATGAATGTGAGTGTGAATGGTTGTTTGTCTATATGTGCCCTGTGATTGGCTGGCGACCAGTCCAGGGTGTACCCCGCCTCTCGCCCGAAGACAGCTGGGATAGGCTCCAGCACCCCCCGTGACCCTTGTGAGGAAAAAGCGGTAGAAAATGAATGAATGAATGAATATCATTTCCAATTTAAATCATCATATTGAGAGCTGTGTCTAATATTTTGACTCTCATGACAGGAGTAGATGCAGCTCTGAACATTATTATCTTTGTGTAAAGGCGGATATTGCACTTGATGTCATTAAAAGTGTGTAAGTGTATATTATCAGATCCTTTGGGATTTTCTTTGGCTTGGGTTAACATGCAAACAATAATTACAAGGAGTGCTGCTGCTGATGCTGATGCTGCTGCTGCTCTCTGTCAACTGTTTTTATAGCAACCCGACCAGGATGACAGAATAGTCTAGATTTGACCTTGTTCTGGACACACGTGTTAGTATAACGTCTATCCATCTCCTCCTCAGGGCGGCAACACCGTGCGTCAGTTGCTGAAGATAGCTAAGAAGACGGTGCCAGAGGAAGAGTGGAAGAGAACCCCGGTGGTCCTGAAGGCCACAGCGGGCCTGCGGCTGCTGCCCGAAGACAAGGCCAGCGCCCTCCTTCAGGAGGTGAGTTGCCTTCTCCCACTGCCCTCAGACACTCTGGCACGAACACTAGCCGCCCCACCAGGGAGCGGGATGAGAAACCACTAAGTGCTTACAAGTGTCACTGGAAAAAAAAAAAAAAAAAGAAAAGAAAAAGGGAGCAACTCTGCCCATTCGGTGGCTGTGATGTCGCAAAAAACAGCTGTTGTGGTGTTGTGTGGAGTAACCATATTTGTCATTTGAAGCATTAAATCTACTGGTGTCGCAGCTGACTTATGTAGCACTTTTAAAGGTTCTACGTTCTTTGAGCAACCATGATGAACAGGTGTTTTATTATTTTTCTTGCAGGTGCAAAGTGTTTTTCATGAGTCGCCCTTCTTTGTGCCACACAACAGTGTCACCATCATGAATGGGACTAATGAAGGTATGTCGTTAACACAATTGCTCCAATCGTGTAGTGGCACCTTTTGTGCTTTTCTTGTTTATTCATTGTACCGCTAAATGTAGCAGTGTTGTCATCACAACTATTTGCACCTTTGTGCTGTTCCAGGAGTCCTGGCGTGGGTCACGGTGAACTTCCTTACAGGTAAGACATTGCTTGTGTTTTGCTATGTTGGTGTTAGTGGTCACATGGCTCATATCTGAGTCTCCAGTGTACACATCAGCCCCCGGGCAGTGAAAGACGCTTGTCTCCTGTCTCTGCAAAAACAAGCCAGGAGTTCTCAACTGAGACAGCATTTAATTTATGTCACAAAAAAAACAAAGATAGATTATATTTCAATGTAAATCTAAGAATTTGTGATAAATATAGAAGTTAAACATCATTTTCTCCATTCAGTGATATTTTTTTTCCCATTTTTTCCTAGGTCACTTGTATTCAAAAACAAAGAGGACAGTGGGCATCCTGGATTTGGGCGGAGGATCTACCCAGATTACCTTCCTTCCAAAGTCTAAGGTGAAAAATAATCTAATAATCTGAACATACCGGGTGTTATCAGAGAGCGTTCATCTCTATAAAGTGTTCTTTGTCCAACAGAAAACCATTCAGTCTGCCCCCCAAAGCTACATTGCCAAATTCGACCTGTTCAACAGCACATATCAGCTCTACACACACAGGTACTTGGTGTTAACATGTTTATTTCATTCAATAGTGTTACTGAGTGTTACTGTATTTCATTCTGTGTTTTGAAATGAAAGTGATTATTAAAACGTTACTATGATGTATCAATCACATAGCTACCTTGGCAATGGACTGTACGCGGCTCGCCTGGCAACTCTTGGAGCACTGGGAGCTGATGGTAGTGTAGCTACAAACCTTGATCGAAGATATCACAATATTGGTTATTTTAACACAAAGTTTGCTCTTTTTAGGTCTGGATTGGAAGGTTTTCACGAGCTCTTGCCTGCCGAAGAAGTTCAGAGAAGACGTGACTTTTGGTGGAACCACTTACAAAGTCAGCGGTGTTCCAGATGGTGAGTATTCATCCTTTTTTCTGTGCATCACCTCCCAACATGAGAACATTTACACCCGCTGTGTGCACTTGGTGCCAAACACATGTTGCATCTTATACCTTGTATTTAAATGCAAAGAAGAAAAAAAAAAAACAACTACCTACACAAATAAAGTGCTGGGCTCGTTTTTTGTGCGTGTGAGTGTAAGGAGTGGCTTGAGCTGGACTGCTCACAATTATGTGGTTAAAAATAGACAGCCCGTCATTGGCAGCGTTAACTGCCGCTCTTGTCAGCACATGGTCATTGCGACACAATTGAGGCAAGCGTTCTCGTGGTACTGTGTGACACTTAGGGGCTTCCCGTCATGTGTATTGTGGTGGATCCCCAACTCTGTACCCCATGGATGACCTGAATGAACTTTGCAAGCTCCTTCTTTGCATTCCTTCTGTTCCTCCGTTGCACGTAATTGTTGACATGACAACGTGTTTTCTCCAGGCTATGCAGGCTACAAGCTGTGCTACTACGAGGTGATGAAGGTCATTAAGGGGATCGTGCATCAGCCTTACGAGGTGAAAGGCAGCAGCATCTTCTATGCTTTTTCATACTACTTTGACAGAGCAGTGGAGTCGGGGCTCATTGGTGAGTTAGCACGCACTGAAAGAGTCACATTCAAATTATTATTGTGTTTTGATCAAATTGCATATTTGCATTGACCTCACAGATGGCAGTCGAGGTGGTGCGATTGAAGTCAGGGATTTTAAGAAGCGAGCCAAAGAGGGTAAGAACACGAAAATGACATCAAATTTGAACATCAATCTCTCAATCTACTGTATGCTTTGCTTTGCATCCTGTCAGACTTAATTTATTCCTGCAAAGAAATGAGACAGAGACATGATAGGGTAAAACAATTCAAAACATTCCTGACGTCTGTGCGCCCCGCTCACATGCACACTAGCAGTGTGGCTCACGCTGGGCTGACGATGTCTGCGTGGCCCCCGGCAGGGTGGCACCTGACAGCCACACACCAACGCTGCCCACTCTCAGCCTCGCATCGACCCTCAGCTCTTCAACTCACACCTTCGTGTTTATTATGACGCCAAACAAAACAAATAGGGGTCATTGTTTAATCACGTAGGGTTGAACATATTTTTGCAGCATCAGCATGGCTGAAAATGTGGAAATTTGGAAATTTACCAGGAATAATCGGCATATGAGTGTAAGATTTACTTACTCCTTTACATTACTCAACCATATGCATACAGATTAATTATAGAGGCTACACCCGCTGTGCTGGACATACTTGATTCATTGTCATAGAGTGTATATTATAAAAGTAAAAATATATATACAGTATATTATTCCAATGTAAAAAATATAACAATGACTAAAATTAGCCAATAAATTAACAATGACACCAAAAGTCCAATAGAAAAATGTATTGTATCTCGAACTCCATCCTACAATCCTGCATCTGACACCTGCTGCTTTATGTGTTTGCAGTGTGCAACAAAATGACCAAATACCGTGCCATCAGCCCCTTCCTGTGCATGGACATGACGTACATCACCTGTCTGCTCAAGGAAGGCTTCGGCTTCAAGGAGAACACTGTGCTGCAGGTGTGTGTCTAGAACATAGAACCCAATGATGCACAAAAGAGCTGAATTTTCATCAATGTTCTTACCTGTCTTTGTCAACAGCTGGCCAAAAAGGTGAACAACGTGGAGACAAGTTGGGCTCTGGGCGCCACCTTTGACTACTTCAGGAACCTCAACATCCACTAAGGACAACTCAAGGTCATGGCAGCCGGCACTGAGAGGGACACTTTTGTCACAGCGAGGCTTCCCTCCCTCAGCCCGCCTTCCCTCACAAACACACAAATACACTCAGTCCCATCACGCCGACTCCCCTGTGCACTCCTCATCATCAGTACCTGGCAAACACGACCAGAACTGTTCAGAAAAAATAAATCACTATATTTTTCTAAGGCCAGCTATTTCTACTGTATGTTGAGCCCATGGCTGCTGGGCTGACTTTATTTTTGTAAAGCGTTTTTACTTCCTAATGGCTGTTTTCAGATATGTCCTCACCTGCCTGTCGAGTGTGTGGGCTTAGTGTGTAGTCACGGTGGTTGCTCCATACACAACAGTGCCATGGAGGTCTTTGTAAATGCTTCCTTTTCATTGTTTATGCTAACGATTTCACCGGACAGGGTCGACAAGCAGTTGACAAGCACGCATACACTTTATTTGTAGGCATTTATTTGTAGCATCATAGTTGAAGATGTCAAAGGTTGCTCTCACAGAGTGTGTGGCGGACTTGTAGCCTGTAAATGGAATGCTTTAATTTAATCCAAGCCTTATTGTTTGTGAGTCATCAACAACAACCTCTCATCGCGTATAGTTAACGTCATTTAGTATTATGCCAAAGTGTGTACTGCCATCTAGATCTATGATTTCCAATTTGTCACTTTGATTTCTGCTTTTTTTGTGAACTGTACAAATATTTAAATACCAGAAGATTTATTTAATGATTTTTTTTTACTGATATCGGCTAACTTTTATTAGCTAGTTAAACACTTTTTTGCTGTCTTTCCAGTATCCAACATGTTCTATAATTACTGTTGTGTGTTTGTATATACTATATATCCATATATATACAAACACACAACAGTAATTATGTCACTAACTCTTTCATTGGCCAGCAAGTGCTTTCAAATGCCAAAACGTTTTTATCCTATGACGCACCTCTATGTGCTAATTTCACCTCTATCTGAATAACCAGATGGCTTTTTTAATGTAAATTGTTCAGTGAAATATTTGTTTTAGCAAAACATACAATGGTGTGAATATGTACTGTTTTCTGTAGTGAATAAATAAAAACTTACATTTCACTGAATGACGCAAGTAATCATTCATATAATAGTATAATTCCTACTGCCACAAAGTACCAATACTTTGATACTTGTGTATCTTGCTCCACCTGCATAATAAGGTCGTCATTGACTTGTGCTTAACATGTATATATTAATATTATGCGTTTAAAACTTTACAGTACACAGTATGTGTGCTCAATCATCTTTCTACTTTACAAGTCACACAGAAAAACATTTCACTTGACTTTACTGAACAAGTTAGTCCCTTTCATAAGGTTTGGTAAAGGTTTACACGGCGTCAACGCATTCAAAATCGCTCTATTGAGCTTATGAGCTAGCTAAGCTTCTCATCAAGTCCAGCTCTCGTTCTCACTGGATGCGATACCTTGCACTTCTTGCCATGGCCCCGCCCCCTACCTGGCAGCCAATGGGAGTCACCTAATTTTAAATTCGCGCCATTTCACCCCCCCTCCCCCCACCGTTTACGACTTCTCAACACTGGAGAAAGAGGCATAGCCTAGCTAACAAATATTTTTCAGCATTAAGATGCCACAACGGCATTTGTCATATATTATATCAAGTACTGTGCTGTGGAAGTTGGGAAGATTTCATGGATGAGTACTGACGACCAGCAACAATGGGTAAGTTGTCAATTGTGTTGCTTTCCAGTTAGCTTGATCACATCTCAAAGTGGGGCCTGGACATATGAAAAATATATGAAAAAGCTAAGCTAACACAATGCAGTGCTTCATATATGTTTTAATGTCTGCTTATTTCAAAAGGGGGTAGGTCCATGGCAAAATACATAGTAAAATAGGAAGTGAATTTGACAATAAATATACATAAATAATTCAGCATATACTATAAGTGTACATTTATTTTATTTTTGTATTCTTAAAACATGTTTGGCCTGTGGCGGTTTCTACAGGTGTTTCCATATTTGAATAGGTGTTTCAATATGCTAAAGAGCTCTCACAAGCTCTTAATTTAACAACTACAGTGGTGACTGCCAGAAGAGACAGGAGTTCATAAAGGGTGACCACATCTGGCAAGATGGAACCCAGAGGAAGAGTAAGCCCAACAGCAAGTGGCAGGATGTAGAAGAGGAGGATCTGGATGGATAGCTTGGTATGACACCAGTTAATTGGAAGTGGCCTCTATCTACTCCACACTTTACATATCCACTTCATTTGTCAAGTAAGAGTTACTGCAGCTCTTGCATTGGCACACTTAGAGTGTACCTAATGAAATGCCCCGTGAGTGTGTACAGAAAGGTGTAGTTCTTGGCAAACCAAGACCAGTCTATGCATTGTACATAGACAGTAAGCTGCAGGCAGTCAAATGATATGTTGGATGTGTGTGTATATATATGTAGGATGAGCTCTTGACAGACGTTGCGGTACGTGTGACATGGGATTTCCATGCTGCTGACAGATTTAAGGAAACGCCAACATACAGCGTGCAAGTGAGGAGTTAGGCCACCGTGATCTGCGAAAACAGCATCGATTCTTCAAGATTTTGAAATTTGCGGACCGTTCTTTGAAAATATACTTTAATCTCTGTGATAATGTCCTCTAAAATGCATCTCTAATGCATCCTAAAAAAACAAAGACAACCAATCAGTAAAATAAATCTTTATTAATGTACTTTTATTTCCTTTTTACAACACTGTAGATGCTGTGCTTGGCCTCACTTGCTTGCAAACGCCGTGATCTGCTCCTGCCAAAAGCAAAAAAGAAAACGTCACTTGGCGTGGTGCTTGTTGCCAGCGGACCTGAAGACCTTTGTGAACCAACGTGGAGTCAAGTAAGTAAGTGGGCTTTCATTGCGAGAGGCATTAAAAGAAGTTACAGTGTTGGTTTGAATCACTTAGTAGTGAATAAAGCCATTTCACATGAGCGGTTGGTAATAAAAGGGGTGTGAAAACACAAGCCGCCACCACTGTCCGCTGCCTTTGTGCCAGCGCTGCACCCCACCCACACACTTTTGGTAACACTAAATTTGGGGGCTAAACTTAGATGCCATAGTAGTATGTTCGGAGTCTTGGAAATTATAGGCACCGCTGAAAAAAAAGCTACGTGCAATCACTAAAGAGGGTGGAGGCGGAGCTTAGATTGGACAGGTTGGTGGCTGTCATCAGTGGTGGACAGTCTTTGTGGGGTGGAGGACAGCTTACTTTTAGTGATGGGAGCATGTTGGTGGCCTGCAGGCCGAAGGTGCGGAGGAGAACCACAGGAGCAGCGTCGGTGGAATAAAGTCGTTTCATGAGGTCAATGGCGGCCATCATGGGCAGGTTGTGCCGCTGACGCTCTGTTTCATATTCTAACAGGTGCTGTATTGCTCCTGCGCAACAAACAACTGGGGGTTAAGGAAGTGACAGCGTGGCATTGAGTCAATACATAATTTTAACATTCGGGGGAGAAAAAACACAATATCCCGCAAAAAGCAATGTGCATGTAATTGTTGGCAAAATGAACAGGGGAAAAAACATCAAACAAGATGCTTTTTATAATTCGACAGCATGCACGTGAGATGGGCCTTTGGAAAAGAGTTTAAGGAAAACCACCAAGCTCTGGTTGTACTGCTTGTGTCTGTTTGGAGCGCTCACTGACCCAGGTCCTTCCCGTTAAAGGCGGCCTGGCTCAGGAGCTGTGTGAGGCAAGCCACATCCCCGAAGCCCAGGTTGGCTCCCTGACCGGCCAGAGGATGGACACGATGGGCAGCGTCCCTGGAAAGACAAACATATGCTTGTCTCTACAAATACACCACATGCACAGTGGACTATTTTATGTCCATCCAAATAAAAGTAGAGCGGAACTTCTAAGGTCGGACATTTGTTTCTGGACCCTGGTTCAAATTTCCAAACCTCTTCTGTCATGATTATAACAGAAATAAACTAATCAGTTTCATGATGACACTTTTCACTTCACTGTAACTCAAGTGTAAAAATAAGTTAAGTACTGTGCTTTGTTAAAATTCCATTCTTCTTGTCTTTGTTGAGTCTAGTTTGGAATAAGTGTCACACATGCTTTCTCTTGTGATTCAAGTTGAAATGATTTGACATTATCTGAACTTATTATACATGAAACACAATATCTTCTTTTGTGTTTATTGCCTTACCCAATGAGTGCCACTCTGTGCCTAATGTACTCGGATGCATGGCCCATGCCAAGGGGAAACATGACGCGGGATTTGGGGCCAATGCTTGCCACGCTTGGGGGCAGCTGGCGAGGTGAGCCTGCAGACGGCATGATGGCTGAGAGGGCGCTCCGGAACACGGAACCGGCTGTCTCCATCAGCTCTGATTGGTTGTCGTTGCTCCACTGCGTGTGCAGCATGCAGAAAGATTGTCCAGAAATGTCCAGAAGAGTGTGCGAGAGAGAAAACAGAAGTTATTGCTGACAGAGAACAAACAAATAAGCTGACATTGGAGTAAAGTTGAACTCCAGGCAAGGGCCGTTTTTTTCCCCCCTTCCTAAGTGAAGGGTTTGGCAAGGCCAGTGGAGTAGGGCTGATTAGAAGAAGATGCTGGCCAGGCTATGCAGTTGAATTAGCTCTGTTTGAAAAACATTCCATGCAGTAATGGTCAACACTGGGAGACCGCAGGTTTAATTACCAAACCAGGCCTGAAAGCAAACGTGACTCAACCGGGGTGACCCCATCCATCAGCAGGCAGTAAAAATAGCCAGCTTGGGAAAAAGGAGCAAGAAAAGCATAGGTACATCATTTCTACACAGGAATATTACTATTGTTTCAACTCTGGGCAAAACAATGTGTTTGTTTGCATCTCAGAAAAACAGCTGGACACTTGAGGGAGAAAACACAACCCACGCACGTACAACACAGCAAACAAACGAGCTGCAACAGTACGACACACTTTAATTGTCACTCACAAAGGCAGAGTTGATGGCATCAACAAAGAACTCCTCATCCATCTCCAGGAGCTCCTCAGCAAGGTGATGACTGGTTGACCACACCAAAGAGCTTATTGTGTCTGACAGCTGAAGCGCAAAGATGATACATACTGTGAATTTATCAAACACACACAACAGATACAGTAAATAAGGTGGATAAATTACCGGTAACATTGCAATGGGTCCTGTTGGGAGGAACCTCTGCCATGCGACATTGTTCTCTGTGGGCTGTGAAGACACACATACGTATTTACAGTGACTGTATTGGCCATGTGTACATCTTACCACATTACACACTCCTTATAATTAACTTCTTTGAGTTTTCTATAGCTGCTGCGTGCATTGGACGTATCATCAGTGGTTAGCATGCAGCAGCTTTATTTACCTCTGCATGCACTTTAAAATGTTGCTTGAAGGAGAAAGATACATCCTTTACCTCTGATAGATGCAACACAGCAACCACAGCTGATTGGTCATAATTCCACTTGACTGTGGGGATCCCTAATTCTCGCCTCACCATAGAGTTTGGTCCATCGGCGCCAATCTAAAACACACAGAAGTAAGTAAAACAAAACTGTGCAGTGGTAATTTGGTCCAGCGCACCACTATGCGCAGCCAATTTGGTAATCTGGTAGACTGGGCTGCACCGACATGGGCGTGGCGGTGTGCTGAAGGTGCGCTGAAAGCTCGCCAGCTCCGATCTGGTTTATTCTTGGCGCAGGCAAAGCGCACCCGGTGCGGTGGTAAACTGGCTGACAGGCGCACAGTGCACACGTGTCACCAAAACCTCATGGGAAGGTTTGTGGAGTGTCTGGCACATTTCAATGCAATAAACAATCACAGCAACCATTATTTAATGTAACCGTGTCAACCAGCATGTACATTTTTGTATTCATTGTCCCATCGTATAATATTAACTCAACCTGACGGCATTTAATTTTGTACTCCTATTCATGACACAGGAATAGATTACTGGTGGTCACACATTTGTGGCCTCTGATGAGCAGTCCGGTGGGCCCTGCGCATTTAAAGGCAATGAGAGGCGTTCAGTTGATTGGTTAAACCCTCTCACGCCTTCTCTCCTCCCTCTTTGCCACTTGTGCAGATGGGAGGGACGGAGGTGTGGGTGCGCCGCGCTGCGCCATTCACAAAAATTGTGAAAGTGCGCTGGCCAAACACAGAAGAAGATCGAAAAGAGAGAAAGAAAAATATTATAATTTGAATAAGGAAATTAAACTTACAAGCAGCTTGGTCTGAAGAGTTTCCCCGCTGGCTAGTGTGATCTTCACCCACGGAATGGAGTGCACTGCCTTGTGCGGCATAGGCCATGTGTACTTCACCACTTTGGACCGGTACTTGACTTGCACGTTATCTGACAATCAATCAAGGGAGTAAAAATATTGTCAAAAAATGAAGTTCAGTGTTTCCTATACATTCATTTATCTGTGGTGGACAGCCTTATAACTATAGGCTGCCCTTGCTCATGAACACACGTAATGGGACAGTACATGACATCACACCATATACGCACCTGGTCGGAGGGGGTCGGAGGGGAGTCAGTGATCTAGCAATTTTTTTCTGGTCTTATTGGAGACTTTGGGTGAACATATTGCTGCCATCGCTAATATAAGGCCTTGTCCACATTAAAACACATTTACCCCACTCTGGTGTTAAAAAAAAGATGATCCAGATTTGCCACACTTCATTGACTAATCGTGTTTATCTGCAAGCCAACCAGGCCACACTTTGTACATGCTGTCAGCTTGTTGGATATTGCACCAAACCTCCCCCTCTTTCTAAAATACCGGCAGCTGGTCTTCCAGAACATGAAAGCACCCAAAGCTGTGCTTTCTCATGTTGACTTGGAGCGGTACCCATCCACAGATTGACTACTGGTTGCCGAACATGTTAAATACGGGGTTTCGGTGATTGGTGAGGGAGATTTCATTGAAAACATCTGGTTGGGAGCACACTTTTCATGTACTACATCTTCTAGCAGAAAGAGAAGAGAGAAAGACAAATGGGAGGCACATGAGGCCAAAAAATGTGCTGGAACCACGTTCCCTGTGTTTGGCCTAAAAGCGTTTATAAATATGCCACTAAAACTGCCAAGCACATAGCAGGACTGCGTTTTATTCGCAACATTTCGGTTTAACATCAACAGCAATAGACGGCTGTATGCTGTCAGCGCTTTAGAGGCTGGACTGAGTGGTGGCAAGGCTGGAAGCACATGGCAGTTTTAAATAGGTCACTGGACCACTTCACGTGTACTTTCAGGCAGTTCCTAAAATATGAGTTTTTGATTCAAATTGACGGAAACCTTTCAGGGAGGGAATACAACTAAAAACAACTAAGAACGGAATAATGTGGTGGCGTTGGCTCCATGAGGTTAATGGACCCGAGCGACTGTGTGATGCTTTGCTCACCAGACAGATCATCCAGCTGTTTAGTCAGTGCTGCCACAACCACGTCGTTCTCCACGATGTAGGCCATCTCCTCCTCCAGATTGTCCTTATCAAATGTGATCAGGGCATCAGAGCAGGCGTCCCAAACCTAAATGAGAGACCTATTATGTATGCGGTCTGGCCTCAAACTAATCCCCTGCCACTATATTTAGCTGGGCAGAGATGATCACTGCAAAGAGCTTGGCAGAGTCTGCTAAAAAAGGTCACCAACACCCCATTCATCTGGAAAATGGAGGACGTTCAATGAGTTGAACATTTGCAAACACATCTGCGTTGCGTAAAAAAATGTGGGTCGATATTTAGCCGCAGCAACATTGTTTTCGTTTAATTGTAATCTGCAACTTAAACACATCATTTGAGCTAAAGATGAAGGGGTGAAAGTGTTTGTTTAGTCCTCCACTGGCTTGTAACTATGCCGAGGTAACCCATCATTCAGCTGTAATGTGCTGCTTTGCACTCCTTTTTTCCAGGGTGCCATAAAGTCGAGGGATATACCCTTTAAAAAAAACCCACTAATGGTGCTTGGGGTTTGCAACTTGTGATAAGTGGTTGAAAGTGAAAAACCAGCCCAAAAATTGTTTTGGTTTTGTTTAAAGCTAGGCAACATGGTGCCGCTTGGGGGAATGAATGGCTTGATGCTTTCCTTGCAAGATTTTAAATACTTACTCGCAACCTTAAGAGAAAATGACCCTGGTGGCAAAAGTTTATTCTAAATTTAAACGGTGAATAGTTATAGTAAGAGATGTTTTAGGGCATGGGGCGAATGTTATTTATACAGGGAGCACATAGCTAGGAAGAGAATGACTATGATCCAGTAGGCAAAACAAACCAAAAAAGTGGTAGAAGGAAGGTATCACGGGTGAGGTATGATGCCATAATCACCATAAAAGGCAGTGCATGATGACATCTTAACCTTAACGCAGCGGTCAAGGTTTTAGTAAGCACCGACCACATCATTCAAATCGGGCCGAGCCTTGCATCCATTGCCATGAAGCAACCACTCCCCTGATCTTTCATCTTCCTGCAGTTGTTCACATGAATCTTCGTAATTAGAAGACACGGGGAGGGAGTAGCCATTTGCCAATGTCAAAAGGACATCATCCTCATCAAAAACATGGTTTTCATAATAAATGAAAGAAGAACATGCAATTGTCTTTGTGTATCCTGAAGGCATGTTTTGTTACATTGAGTTACTAATACAGGCTGACGTACAAGGGATGAGAAAATTGCATGTCACATGAACCCACCATTTGATTCAAACGACTCCATGCCGTGTGCATGATTATACAAACCAGAAATGAGTTTCTTGCTCATTTAGCTGTAAGACTGTAGAAGTGGAATGTCAAAGAACTTCCACAAATTGTATAGTATTATGATTATTGGATGACGGAAATACATGGAGAATATCAGTGTGCAGTACTTGTCATGTTAAAAACAGAACCACGGTGTCAAATAAAATAACCGCAGGGAACAGTTACTGGATTGGAAAGTATGAATATGTGAATCATTTCTTTGCAACTTTAGAGCCATAACAAAAACAAACAAAAAAAAAGCAATCACACAATTACTGAGTGAACGTACATACCTGCATCTTTTTGTAGGGTTTGTATCTCATGTTAGTGATATGCTCCCATGCACCAATACCTAACAAAAAACAAAAGATCAACATTAGAACCTCTAGTAATCAGGATTTCTATTTAGCTCGGCTGGTTCATTGTGCTTGGTTGGTCCTGATACCGCTATAAGCCTACAGTGAATTTCCACCCGCTTCCTGAGTCTACCTGGTTAGTATGATATACAGTACTTAAGTATAACTACAAGCATTTCATATGCGTCAAAGACTTTTAGTTTTTGTCCACCCGCTACTTGAGGACTGAGGAGTTTCCTGGCCATGCATGGAGTTAGTTATCATTTAGTTATCACTTTTGCCTTGTGTCAAGGAGCTGCATCATCCTGGAAAAAGCTATGGTTGTCCAACTGTGCTCGGACGGTTGGGAGACGTTGGTCTCAGTGGATGTTTTGACTGTTGGCTGTGTTCTTAGGCAAAATTATAAGCGAGTCCACTCCCTTGGCCGAGAAGCAAACCCACACATGAATGATTTCAGGATGCTTTATTGTTGGCATGACACAGGACTGATGGTAGAGCTCACTTTTTCTTCTCCGGAAAGCTGTTCCTCAGATGCCCCAAACAATCAGAAAGGAGGTTCATCACAAAAAATGACTTTACCGGTTGCGATGACAACCATGTGAGTTTTTACATTTTTACAGCGGGTAACTTCTTGTTCCACTTTTTCCACATAGAACTGCAATCTATTTGTGGCAGTAGTGAATTGTGGGGTGAGTGTGATGATGTAACTGAAACACATTTGTGTTCTTATTTTTTATTTATACTTTATGTGCCCTATCATTCTCCAGGAAAAGCTCAAGTACCGTATTTTCCGCACTATACGGCGCACCGTGTTATAAGGCGCACCTTCAATGAATGATATATTTTAAAACTTTTTCCATACATAAGGCGCATCGCATTATAAGGCGCTACAGTAGAGGCTGTAGTTACGTTATGCAACCATTAGATGGTGCCGCGCTAAAGGGAATGTCAACAAAACAGTCAGATAGGTCAGTCAAACTTTATTAATAGATAACAAACAAGCTTTCCACAACTCCATTCACTCCCAAAATGAATAAACAGCTGTTTTATTATTTTCTCTGAGGTAAAGCATTTTCGTGACACATCTTTAACATCTTTGAACAACAGCAAGGCATAACATTTTACTTTTCCTCCATTTAGTCAACGCGCAAAAAACCGTCTGATACTGTTATGGTAAATTAAACGTTAGTGCAATCGCAGTATAGTGACACTCGTAATGTGCAAAATGACTTTGTTTAGTCTTCTTTACTTGGCGCAGCTCATCCTCATGCTTCCTCCACTTCCGCACCATCGATTCATTAATGTTAAACTCTCTTGCTGCTGCTCTATTTCCGTGTTCTACTGCGTGACTGATCGCCTTGAGTTTAAACTCTGCGTTGTAAGCGTGTCTCTTAATAGGAGCCATTTCAGGGTCTTTATACAAACGCACAAATGAAAGTGAATCGTTGTTTAATATTTCCCAGTATGCACAGCGCACTTCTTCTTCTACGGGAAAAATGGAGTCGGTGGCTGCTTACCGTAAGTTGCGAGACCTGTCGCGGCTCAATATTGATCCATATATAAGGCGCACCGGATTATACGGCGCATAGTCAGCTTTTTTAAAAAAAAATCAGATTTTAGGTGCGCCTTATAGTGCGGAAAATACGGTACTTTTTTTTTCCAAGTCTGATCACCATCTGTTTTGTCTGAAAGTCTATTTTGGATATGTTTTTGTAAATTGGATGCATAATCACTCATCTTGACAGTCAAATTCACTCATTCTGGAATGCATAACAATACCTTAAAGGCATTTGTATCAATGTTTGTGTAATCTTGTGACATTGGTTGGTGCTAAATCAACCACAACATTTGTCCAAATGAAGAAACAAAAGAAACTTCATCAAATCTGTGATTTCAAATCCTTGTCCGTGTTGGTTTTGTAGTGACAGACGAAGGCAGAAGTTTGTGTACACGGCCTGGACCCGGCTGGTGAACAGCCAATCGCAAACACTGATTTTCAGTGACAATAATAACCAATATTATTATTATTATTATTATTACTAATATCATAATGTATTTTTGTTTGTTTGTAATAATTATTATTATTTATCAATAATTTATGAATAATATTTACGATGGGTGCCCCCACCTGGCCCTTAAAATGTGCACGTCTGATGCTCACTAAGCTGCAACAACTTTATACGCACCACTGAGGAGGGTAGCAGAGCCTGGACTTATGGAGCTGACTCTGGTGCTGTAGCTGTCGGGAACTGTATCCATCACTTTCTTGTTGCCAGCTTCAAGCAGAAGGATCTTCTTACCCATCAAGTTGGGATCCATACCTGACAAAGGTAAATCACAGATAGTATTAGTTTATTTTTTTTAATGACAGACGAATGTGGTCACTTACCGAGGGAGCATGCCATTGCAGAGCCAACCATCCCTCCCCCTGATATTATAACATCATAAACCTCATTTTTGCCACTATCGGTGCCATATTCTGCATACACTAGACCTCGGCTGGTCGTTTTCACAGCCGCTAAGTGCTTTTCTGCAATCAAACACCGCCCAAACCCGTTCAGAGCTACACTCGCCCTTTTAATGGAAAGCATTATTCGGTCGCTAAATTAAACAAGTCTCGTATTAAAATAGGATAAACATGTGGCTACACGACGTGGAAGCGCTTGCATAAAGGATCGAGACTGTAGTTTCTCCTTGACTGTGTCCTAAAGCGAGCAGTCGTGTCGCGTTCATGTTTCAGCCATGTTGTGTTGACAACTTGCAGCGTGAAGGAATCACTTCCGGCTTCGCAGCCAATCAGAAAGGCGGCGCGCTTCCGCTTTTGACCACAAACAGCGCTAATGCGACCAAGTCTTTCGATTCACCGACGCTACTGGTGTCTTGTTTGCCTTTTTAGAGACTTTGTCAACTTTTGCTCCTCTACAAAACATTCTAAATGCATCATACTTTAGAACGTATTTAGAACGTTTTTTTGAACTAGGAGGGCGCCTCGACGCAGAGAAACACCCAATTTAACTCGTCCTGTATCAGGTTAGAAACTGCTGTTTTTTTGTTGATATCTGTTAAGTTAAAACTGCTGATAATAAACCACTTGCAAGTACTAGTGAATAAAATGCAATAATGCCTAAAGTTAAGCAAAGTTAATGCCAGCTAAGCTACATTATGTACTCAGTTGAGTGGACTGATGTTTGGTTGCCATGGCAATATGCTGTGGCAAACTGTTGGTTTGGTCGTGTCAGCTATGTTGTGATAGACTGGCTTGAATGACTGATAGGCTGTCACTTTGCATTTCAGACGACTCTTTGACGCAAAAATATGTCAGAGCCAGAAGTTTTGCTCCCCAGTGGACTGGAATCAGAAGGAGTCCTCCATCAGAGGCTGCAATACCTGACTGTGGCGGTCCAACAGCAGCTGCAAGAGACAGAAAGGAGATACAGAGAGGAGCTGGAGAGGAGGATTCATCACAACACTCTCCTCTCAGCAGATTTGGACAGACTTTCCAGTTATACAAATGAAGTAACCTGTGATACAAAGTAGGTCCCCTCAATGTTCTTGTTTTTTTATGTAGCATAGTTGTAAGAGAATGAAAGATCTCTTTCTCTACCTAGACATGGAGGACTGAGGAGATATGCCTCATCACTTGCCCTGACTTCTGATAATGTAACATCAAACCATTGTAGACCAATAGAGGTATCTGCTCCAGTTTTGGGATCTTCATCAGATTGCAAGCGTCCCTCCAGGCTGATTCCTTACCATACACAACAGTGTGAACGCGCAGCTTCATTCAAAACAACACAGCAGAGGAAAGAAGAAGAGGAGGAAGCTGAGTGCAAGAAGAAGTTCAGTGCACTTCCTGTTCCAAGTCAAGTCAAACAGTCCCTCTTCCGGGAGATGATGGAACAGAGGGACAGAGTGAGGAAGCAAGGGCATGAACAAAGGAAAAACTTTCTGCTTTCTGACCAAAGACCTTTCAGCTTCCAGGAGAGAGAAAAGAAGAAACAGGACAAGTTGGCTGCACTGGAGACCCAAGTCTCCCAGCAGGCAAAAAAGACAACTTTAGACAATGTCAAACAATCCTCTCCTAAACTACTCGGAGCGACAGGTGGGACTGCTTTATTTTCACCAGAATGATAATGGTGTTGTATGTTACACTCCATTTTTCAACGTATCTTGTTTGTGCAGATAAGGAGCATTGCAGTAATGTTCATGTGAGCACTACGCAACAGGAGAAGCCTGCAGCACCTGGTAGGCCCAAACTCCGCACAGCAGAGCGCACCAGAAGGGAAAAGCTGGGATTCCTGGATGAAAAACCAAGCTTCCAGCCGAAGATCAACCATCAGGTGCCAGATTTCCGCCGTCTGCACAAAGCTCTGCAGACAGAGGGGCTGACAAAAACGCCAGTTAAAGACGTGATCAGGTGCCAGCCCTTTTACCTGAGGACATCAGCTCTTCCTGTTCGGCAAAGGAAACAGAGCCCTGACAAGTTACAGGTAAACTTCATCTTATTTATCCTTGTTATGAAATAACAATGGGGAATAGCTTCACTTTGCAAGCTTTCAACAATTAGTTGAAGGCTTATTCTGACATAAGTGTGCATTTACTGTATAACACATCTTATCAGCTTGAAACATCGGTATTGTCTTAAAATGACATCCACACTATCTCATGGTTTGTCCCAGCTTTCTTGGGACTTTTGAGGTTTTTGCAGTCATATAAAATAGAACAAGGTAGTGTTGCTTGAGCTTCTCAGAGATAGATATTTTTAAACTTTCCAACCATTATTGCATGTAACCTCTACAGCTAACCCCAAAATATGTTGTTCCAAAACCATGAACATGTCACCAAGTCATCATTGTGGCAAGTGAGTTTTTTGTCAAGTCTTTCCTGTGCTCAATGCACATATTATGTAAAGCGTGCACCCCTTCTTACATAATCATTCAATTTAATGCAAAAGGAGGCTGTTCTCGTGAGAACCTATTGTGTGTGTCACTTTTTGAGAGTGTTTTAACATCATGTAATCATCAGATAAAATGGTGCTTAAAATGCATAGCCAACAAATAAGACACGTTTATTTTTCCACAGGTTTCCAGTAGTCTAAATCGAAGTAAGTCATGTGGAGCGTTGACGTCCTTGTCTGCAGACACGCTTCCAACTTACATCACAGATGCAACAAGGAAGCGCTGCATGGCCATCAGGTAAATTCATAAGCAGGATATTGTATTCTTAGACTAATTTGTTCCTCTGTCATGCAGATCAATATTTACCACAACATCCTCCAGGATCTAATCAGTTCCTACCTCACCCAGAGGTCTCTAACAGGTAGCTTGTGAGCTACCAGTAGATCACCACTTGATTTTTAGTAGTTCACTGATGGGTAAAAGAATACTTGCTCAACAGTTTGATTCAGACATAATGACAAAACAACATAAAGAGAGATTGTAGTGGAGATGTGGACAATTTGGAGTCGGCAATGAACCTAACATGCATGTTTTTGGAATGTGGGAGGACACAGGACCATTCATCCATTTTCTATATCGCTTATGGTCATGGGGTATGCTGGCGGCTATCCCAGCTAACTTTAGGTGAGAGGTGGGGTACACCCTGGGCTGGTCGCCAGCCAATCGCAGGGCACTTATGTATGACAAAAAATCATTCAGGCTCACATTCATACTTATGGAGAATTTGCAAAGAAGAAAATTGAGAACATGCAAACTCCTCACAGAGATACCCAAGCTTAGATTTGAACCTTACCGATCTCCTGACTGTGTGGCCAACATGGTAATGCAGCCGGAAACCAGACCAGTCATATAAATGAAATACAAATAGCTCACCTGTGCTTTTTTATGTCAAGGTAGCTCTAATAGTGCTGAAAGTTTGGAGACTCCGACCTAACTTATTTCACTCTGCCTTTCCAGGATGTCTATGGAAACGAGGGATTGGAAGAATCAGGCAAGTGACAACTGGTTAAAGAATTACCAAACCAAGTCTGAGGCCATGAGGAAAACCGTTTCCCTCCATGCGAAGTTACTGGACCCTCACAAAAGCTTGAGAGAAGTCTACGATGAACGACTACAGCACCATCGGTACAAGAAAGACCATCCATCCTCCTGTTTTGCAACATTTACAGTATCCGCACAATTAATGGTCTCCCACACATATAGGCAGGCAGATCGACAAAGGACAAGCGACTACATGAAGGATCTACGGGACATGAAGGCTCGTGTTAGAGAGCGTCCTCTGTTGTTCGAACAGGTGAAACAGGTGAGCAACATGGTCAGCCACAGCACCTTCTATTTGCCACATCCTGCTGTGACATCATCTCGATTTTCACCAGAGAAACGCAAAAGCTCGAGCAGAGCAAACATACAGGAACGAGCTGAAGAAAGCTGGTATAAAAGAGCAGTTTGTGGAAGAAAAGGGATCAACGCTGAATGAAACATTGGAGGATGACACAACCCCAAATGTCCACAGAACTGACAATGCATTCCACAGCAGCGATGCAGAGTGAGAATTTTATGCATTGTTTTTTTTTTTTCATACACAACGTAATCCCACTGTGTCCAGTAATACCATGAATAGCATGCTCACAAGGACTTCATGTGGTTTGCTCATGTGACATTACATAATTTTCCAGGGGCTGTGCCGTGCACAAGAAAAATATGGTAGCCATGTAACAATTCAATATAATTACAATATAGCCATTTTCTAACCCAACATGTCTGATTCAGGGAGGAAAATGTAGACGACGGTGAAGAAAATTGAAGATGTGGAGGAGAACAACGTGGGGGAAGGATTGTCATGATCAGACGGTACAATGTTTTTGTGGCCTCTCTGCTAGAAAACAACACTGTAATCAAATATGACTCATGTCTACCTAACCACATCAACAATGTGATATGCCAACATGTGTAACTATAAATACAGAAATCTCAAAACATCTGAACCAGATCATTCAAAAGGGAAAACATAGAAAAGTGTTTAAATAATATTTGTTTTAATTACCGTATATTTTGATACTTATAAATGTGTGTGCCACATTAAACAGATTATTCTGACAATAATAATTTACTTTGTAGAATTATGGACACCTGATTACCGCAATAAACATTTAAAAAACTGAATTGAAACATTAGTTCAGCCGACTCTGTGACATTAATGTGTTTTTACCTCAAGGGTGTTCAAACTGTGGCTAAAGTGCCATTCGCAGCTTATGGCTTGTTTTTTATTGGCCCGTCGTAGTAGCAAAAATCTGTAAAATAGAGCAAAAAGACACAATACAAAGAGAAAAAGCAGACATGTAGACACTAAAAACTAATAACATAAAACTTTGCCTTCAAATATATGCTTTATATTAAAAAAATTGGCAAAAGTGGGGCGCTGTGTTCTTTAATTTTTCAGTGTTAACCCCTTTGGTGGAAGAAGTTTTTGCACCCCTGGTTTATGCAAGCTCTGATTTAGAAGCTTCCACACATGAGGGGTACAGTATTTACTTCTGTTAAAATGCAGTATTTGCACTGCATCGCACACGGGCCTACAGTATCTCACATGGTTGGGTTGAAGTTCCGAGTCACGAGAGCCGCGCTGCCACCTAAATAAATCCTGGTCCAGTCACACAGACCAACTCGGTGGTTTTTGCAGGGAGCCCACAGACCCACATCAATTACTGTACTCTTGTACACTGGCTTCCACTGGAAGGCTCTGCTTATACAGCTGACAGTTTGGAATTTCAGATCTTTTTTTGTAAGAACCACATGAGAATGTCTCAATATGTATTCAATCATAATCAAAAGCTCATCATGCGGACACTGAGCGGTTACACTTTTTGGCCGAGTGTGTCATTCCGGAAAGCAACTGAGGTTTACGTGACTTCGGAGCTAAATGTGATTGAAAATCTATTTGAAGGTTGAATTATTTCATATTTGAATATACTGTAGGTAGTATCCAATGTATATCTTCTTTCTTAAAACATATTTGCATCAGGGCCGCATAGTGACCGAGTGGACGTGGGGTTGCTCCGGACACTTCTTCCCACATCCTAAAAAAATTAAATTTTTAAAAATTTTAAAATTTTTGACTGGTGACCAGTTCAGGGTTTACCCAACGTCTTGCCCAAAGTCAGCTGGGGTAGACTCCAGCTGAAAATAGAAAATATAATTAAATGAATCAATACAACACCATAATCATTAAATTGTTCAAATACTGTGAAAAAAAACATACCTGTGGATGTAATAAACATCGCAGCCTTTTCCATGAGATTTCAGGCGTCACATGACAAAGCCTCAAGGGCTACATCCTCTCAGGTTGTCATGGGAACAGCGTATCCCTGGGATGCACCTCTGATTAGCTGGGGCGCGGCTGAAAACAAACCCAGCCCTTCTTCCAAACTGTTAGATAATATCAAAGACGGAATCTGCACGCAAGAAATTCTAATATATTTGAATAAATAATAAGAGTGCAACATATTCCTACCGGACAGGTAAATATTAATAATAATAAAATGTTGAATAAAATTCAATGTAGTGGCTAATATATGCACATATTACTAGATTTCAATACGTTTGGTGGCTGTTCTTGATCAACAAATGTCACAAGTTATGTGTTTCATTTCTGAGCTCACCTGCAGGAGGCGCTGTGTCCCGCATCCAGCAGCAGCAAGGAGAGATATCCCTTTTTTTTTCTTTTCTCCTTCAGTGGCATGAATAACTGGAGAGAGAGCACATCAAGAGCGGGGAAGTGGGGAGCGAGAGCGAGTGAGCGAGAGATAGCAGCCAGAGTGACGGATGAGAGAGCGTGGCACAACTTGTCTCTCATGACTGCACCGTGGGTTGGTGGGGGGAAACCAGAGAGCAAGTGCACCAGAGTTTGAGGCAAAGCTTGCTGCCCGCACGCACACAAACACACACTCTCACACACAAAGCAGACACATCAGCCTGGCTGCAGCACAACAAGTTCAGAGCCAAGACTGACCTTTCGGGAAGGTATGTGTGTGTGTAGTCCTGCTCAGTCACCCCCATGTTCCTGCACCCCATCACTGGATGCTCCACTTTGTCTTACAGGTGCAGAAGTTTCCTCTGAGGATCTCCTCCAGTGTTATGGCTCCATGAGAACCGAGTCACCTTGTCCTGTAGAGGAGCCGTTTCCCCTCTAGAAGTACTTGAAGCCTCAAAGGAGGATGGAGAAGCTGTCAGGGAAGGACAAGGAGCTGATACGGAGCAGCTGGGAGAGCCTGGGCAAGAACAAAGTTCCACATGGCATCATCATGTTTTCCAGGTAAGAGTCGAGTGGAATCCAAGCATCTTGTTTTGTAACCCAGGCAACATCTTTCTGCACACCGGAACCAGAGGCGACTTGACCGGTTGCTTGGCGACAGCCTGCAATAATCCATAATTTGATGCCGCCAAATCTAACACGTGCACGGGAGACTTGTAAATGTTTGTTTTGTAGATTTCAACATGTGTGTGTGTGTGTTTGTGTTGCACCTGTACAACAGTGTAGTTTGTGTCCTGGCTAGGTTGTTTGAGCTGGATCCAGCACTCCTCACTCTTTTCCACTACAATACAAATTGTGGCACCACACAGGACTGCCTCTCCAGTCCAGAGTTCCTGGAGCATGTCACCAAGGTAAGCATCACATACATCGACAAAGTGTCTTCTACGGAGGGATGGACATATCTGAACAGAAATATTTCTTCTGATTGTGTGGAATTGATTGTTGAGTAATATATTTGAGGTAAAATGGTGTGTGCTAGGGTGGCACGGCGGTCGAGTGGTTCAAGTTCTCCTCCCATCTTGTGTGGAAGTGGTAGCTTTTTTTCCCTTAAGTTTAGAAGTGAGCTTGGAGACCCGAGTTCAAGTCCACCCTCGGCCATCTCTGTGTGGAGTTTGCATGTTCTCCCCGTGCATGCGTGGGTTTTCTCCGGGTACTCCGGTTTCCTCCCACATTCCAAAAACATGCTAGGTTAATTGGCGACTCCAAATTGTCCATAGGTATGAATGTGAGTGTGAATGGTTGTTTGTCTAGCATCCTGTCTGCAACTACCAATTAGCATTATTTGAGTTTTGAAATTAATATTTTTTTTTTTATTTTATTGGCCCTTGTGGGCTTTCTCAGTAGTATTGTCTAAAGCTAAAGTGTCTAAAGTAGAGCTAAAGCTAATACTAGCTTTAGCTCTTTTGTGACAGATGTCATTAATATACAGTATAGGTTGAACAGCTATGGTCCCAGTATTGACCCCTGGGGTACGCCATATATATTTAAGCTCACAACTACTAAAATTAAAATGCATTGTCACAGAGGGGTCGAGTGGTTAGCTAGGAGACCAGGGTTCAGTTCCACCCTAGGCCATCTCTGTGTGGAGTTTGCATGTTCTCCCAGTGCATGCATGGGTTTTCTCTGTCTATATGTGCCCTGTGATTGGCTGGCCACCAGTCCAGGGTGTACCCCGCCTCTTGCCCGAAGACAGCTGGGATAGGCTCCAGCACCCCCGTGACCCTCGTGAGGAAAAAGCGGTAGAAAATGAATGAATGAATGGTGTGTACTACTCGGCTGCAACCAGCAGAGGAGCTGTTGATTCATTCTCAACTCGTTTGTGGCTAACAAATGAGTTATGGGAAGCTGAGCTAGGTCCACGCAGACCTCCCCTGTAGTCGTCAATCACGATCAGATCTTACTGACAAACAGGAGTTCAGAACGTTCAAGGAAAGATTCTTCATGCTCATGTTCTCAAGGAAGTACAGTCAAATGCAGTGTGCTTCATTTATGGGTCATATCTTCTAGGTCATGCTCGTGATCGATGCCGCCGTCAGTCACCTGGACGATCTTCACTCTCTGGAAGACTTTCTTCTCAACCTGGGGAGGAAGCATCAAGCCGTGGGGGTCAACCCACAGTCGTTTGCTGTAGGATTAACAAATACAACAAATATCATTTTGCCGCATCCACATGCTGACTGATGTTTCTTTCAGGTGGTGGGGGAGTCTCTCCTCTACATGCTACAGCGTAATTTGGGCCAAGCCTACACGGCGTCCCTGAGCCAAGCATGGCTCAACATGTACGGCATCGTGGTGGCCGCCATGAGTCGGGGGTGGGCCAAGAACGGCGAGGACAAGGCCGACTGAGTTTGCTGAGCTGTCGCTGTCGTCTCACTCATCGTGGTTGCCATGGAACAAGGTTGTGTAACTTTGTGGCTTTTTCCGCTGCTGTACATTTGCTGTACGTTAGTGGGGTTGCATAGCAAAGGCGAATGTACGGTGTGGTCACACTTCACCAATGGCAGCGTTTTTTTCGTTTTTTTTTTTCTCTTTGCTGTGGATGTTTAGCTAGCAGGGTCAACTCTAGCCTCGTTTGGACCTGAGCAAAACAAAAAGCATCAAAGTTAACTTGTACATAAGGCCTTTTCTTATACTTTCTTCTGACCTTTTGTGATATTTTTTGATGTGTTTTAAAAGCGTCGCACAAACACTCAATATTGAATTTAGGCCTCACACGCTTCTCAAAGTGAGACGGGTTTGTGTGGCCCAAACGGGCAGCTCTGAGTCAAACTGTGACAAACAAAACAATGTTTTAGGGACAAAGCAATGTGTTTCTCTGTGTGAGGAAGATTGAATCACTTTACTCATTACGGTGTTTCGTGTATGTTAACAAACTCTAAATGTGTTTTAATGACAACATGTTTCCAATAGTCCCACGCTCACAATAGCTACTGACAAGAACTGTTATACACCGATAGCTTTCTACAGCAATCTCTGACTGTTATGGCGCCCTCGTGCACCTTTTTTTTTTTTGTGACTCTCCTCTCAGTGGAGGTTGTGATCTCAATAGTCTTCATCTGACTGTTATAAAAACACGACTGTTATATAGGTGAATGGCATAGTGGAGTACTTACATGTACTTTTACACTCATATTTGGTGTTACACTGTAGTCATTTAGCTCAGTAATGCTATTGTTGCCACAAATGTAAGATTAGAGAGTCGAACACTTGTACATGAACAACAGGAGGCAAACATTTGTTTGGGATTTTAACACCGACACCTCCTCCTATACTGCTATGGGAGACTCTTTCATGTACATGTATGTATTATTACGATTATGATTACGTTTCTTTCCAATGCCACGTATTTGAACAACAGTGTGCCAAGTACAGGTCTTTGATTATTACCATACAACTGTAAATCCAAGTTGCTGATATGTGGTTATTAACGCTTTATCCTAAGTTTACATTTAAATAATTTATTTTTATATTCTGAAATATAAATATATATATATATGGTAACATTAGGAGAAGTGTTTTACAGTACATCCGCTTGATTTACAAGAAGTTGTCAATGTGCAAGGAAGAATAGAAACACCTGAACAATCTAATAATATCCAAGAGCTGTATTAAACATGTCTTTACAAAGATAATTTTGGATTGATATTAATATAACAATATCGTCATTATTGTGGTTCCAATTTGCAGTGGCGTAGAGCTGCATTGCACCGTACACGGAGGTGTCCATTATACCGTATGTCGCCACTGTAATGTAGCTAAATAAGACACCTCTCAGTATGATGCATTACAGTTGGACACCAATGGAGACGAAAGCCATAATAATAAACGACTATTTATTTTTATGAAGGCAGAAACCCGGGAGTGTATTCAATCCCTGCATTATCAGTGTTTTTTTCCAGGTGTAACCGTTTATTCGACTGGCTGTGTAGGTGGCGTATTTATAGTGTTTCATTTCACAGCATTGGTATACTTCCCTATGCAGGTTGTTTCCTTTTTTCGTTTTTTTTTTTTTTTTTTTCAATCATCTTTTTACAAGGCGCCACTGACACGTGGTGTTGTGTACATATTGGGTGTGTCACTGTCTACCTCATCTTTATTATCAGCTGCTACTGACCAGTGATGACTTCACCCAGTTATCATTTGACCAAAAATGCACATTATTAGCGTTAATAATGCAAGCAAGCACTCTTTGGATACTGGATTCCATGCCACAGTTGAATAACCTGTATGTGTGTGTGTGTATCTACATAAATAAAGTGATTTCCTGTGGACATTTTACAGCTAATCCGGGGTCAGTGTGTTGTTACGGATGGTTACGACATACGTAATTGTGCCCATTGGAAATCAGTCACACAATACCCGATATCTTTTCCAGTCCATCCCCTGGTGTTATGTAAGATCCATGCGCCGAATGTCTCATCTCCCTGAGCTGCAGAGATGAGGGCGAATGGAGACACATAAGCCCACTTACTCATGCAACTGCACAGAATGACATGAGATTTGCCAAGAATTTACAAAATTCATGCAACGGTATTCCTGTGGGCTTAATTATCAGTTTGCGCATGCATAAGTCGTCCTCCATGAGCAGGCTGTCTGTTCTGCTGTTGGATCAGTGGCTGACATGGCCTTAATTTGTCTCTCTGTGCACATTGCCAACACTATCCCGAGTCGCTGAGCGTCTTCTCTACAGTGTGTCTGTTGCTTCACAACAACATGCACTTGTCTAGCCACGGGGTTGGAGACAAATGGAGACACTGACCCAAGCCTCTATCAGGTCATCCGACGATGCTTAGAGAACAAGGGCTGTAAAGACAATACGGTAAATAAATAAATAGCAACCGGCCTTGTGTTGATTTATAGTGTGTCACTATAGCGCTACCTGGTAGTGTGCAAGGATTTGCTCTGAAGGATGTTGTCTGCGAGTAAAGATATTATTTTTAGAAAGTCTGCAATGTGTTTTGGAAAGAAGGGGTATTAAATGTTGTCATGGCAACTGTTAAGCGATATGTGTGTGTGTGCGTGTGTGTGTTCATGGGCACCGTAGAAAGACATGGCTCCGTTACTCAATCGTCATAAATAAGATGATGCAACAAGAATACGGTTGTAAATTTCAAAATTCCCACATGTACCTGAAGGCATCAGTCAGAGCAATGTAATAAATACTATTAGTATTTATCAAAAACACTGGTTAGATGTTTTTTTTTTTTTTATCCTGGAACAGACAATGTGACAAAACAATATTAGACTATTACATTATTTGTCAAACTTATGCTACAGTGTAATTTGGCAATATTGACAATATGACAATAGCCCTCATTTGATTAAGATTACATTTATGTTTGGAATATTATGCCATTATCCTCATAAAATTTAATAACATTTACCTCTGTGACATTCATTCATTCATTTTCTACCACTTTTTCCTCACGAGGGTCGTGGGGGTGCTGGAGCCTATCCCAGCTGTCGAGAGGCGGGGTACACCCTGGACTGGTGGCCAGCCAATCACAGGGCACATATAGACAAACAACCATTCACACTCACATTCATACCTATGGACAATTTGGAGTCGCCAATTAACCTAGCATGTTTTTGGAATGTGGGAGGAAACCGGAGAAAACCCACGCATGCACGGGGAGAACATGCAAACTCCACACAGAGATGGCCGAGGGTGGAATTGAACCCTGGTCTCCGAGCTGTGAGGTCTGCGCGCTAACCACTCGACCGCCGTGCTGCCCCCTCTGTGACAATGCATTTTAATTTTAGTAGTTGTGAGCTTAAATATATATGGTGTACCCCAGGGGTCAATACTGGGACCATAACTGTTCAACCTATACTGTATATTAATGACATTGTCACAAAAGAGCTAAAGCTAGTATTATTTACGGACAATACTACTGAGAAAACACACACGAGCCAATAAAAAAACTATATTAATTTCAAAACTCAAATAATGCTGATTGGTAGTAGCAGATAGTAACCGCGAGCTTAAATATATATGGCGTACCCCAGGGGTCAATCCTGGCACCACAACTGTTCAACCCCAACTGTATATTAATGACATCTGTCACAAAAGAGCTAATGCTAGTATTATTTACGGACAATACTACTGAGAAAACACACACGAGCCAATAAAAAAAGACTATATTCATTTCAAAACTCAAATAATGCTGATTGGTAGTAGCAGATAGTAGCTGCAAGCTTAAATATATATGGCGTACCCCAGGGGTCAATACTGGGACCATAACTGTTCAACCTATACTGTATATTAATGACATCTGTCACAAAAGAGCTAAAGCTAGTATTATTTACGGACAATACTACTGAGAAAGCACACAAGGGCCAATAAAAAAAAAAGACTATATTAATTTCAAAACTCAAATAATGCTGGTAGTAGCAGACAGGATGCTTATGCACAAATACATTGACAAAGTGAACGCAATTACATTTTTTGGGGTCATACCAGATGCTAATATAACTTTACTTCTATTTTACCACATTTTTATACTACCTTATCATTATCCTATGCATATAATATATGTAAATAGTACATTTGGAATACAGGAAGTGAACAAATGCATTGTAATTGAAACAGATGGGGTAGGATTAAATAAGCTTAGCTTCTTCTTACTTTGTGAAGTGCTGCCTAAACCAAGTGGGAGCAGCCATTTGTGTCCAGCAGGAGGCAGAGGTATTTTCTATTCTGAGCATCTGGGCAGGAAAGAGGAGAGTGACAAGCCGCACACCCGGAGGAATTCACCTTTCATGAGGAAGCATGTTGCCACGGGTGACAAGGGAAATGTCAGGGACTTAGCATTCTTGTTAGGAACTCTTAGCAATGAACAGGCGCTGGATGTAATGACGGACATGCTGAGAGCTTCAAGCTCTTTGCAATGTGGTTTATTCCACATAAACCTTTGCATCTATGACCGCTCTACTATGACATTATGTAATATCTTCATAAATAAACACCTGTGAATACTGAGAAGCAGATCAAAGCTGGAGTCGCTGAACTAAAAACAATAGCAACATGGTGCTGCCTTTTGGAATAAAGTGCAATCCCGTCCACATTTGAATGTGGCTTTTGGGAGCCACTGAGGAACGTAACGTATTCCACGACATGAGCTGGGATCAGATCATTTGTATGCAGACACACAATGCTTCAGCTATTTGGTTAACATACTTTTGCATTCATTCATGTAGCGACCTTAACTCTGTGCTCATTCGTGGTCAGGGTAGTGGCATTGCAACCATGGGGCGAGGAGTGGGGTTCTAAGTTACCGTGGTAACTTATTTCTTGTCAGGCCATCCATGCCACTCACAAAGTCTAACTTGCTAGTGTGGCGTTTGTGACTCGGAATGAAACCAAAATAGTAAAAAAAAAAATTGTGCTACATTTGTGCTGCTTTGTGCAGTTAAAATTAACGTTTGTGCTGTATTCACTTTTGAGTTATTAGTTTAATTTATAGGTCAATCAACATTCACCCAACTCCCCCCCACATGCTCAGAATGAAACCAAAATAGTCGCCTTTTTAGTGCTACGTTTGTGCTGTTTTGTGCAATTAAAATGAACGTTTGTGCTACTTTTGTTTTTGAGTTATTACAATTTATTTTATAGGCCAACAAAAGTTCACGCAATGTGAAACATTAGATGTGTAAATGAACACAGTGATGTATTTTTTATCCATGAAATGATATATACAGGTAAAAGGTATCATATATTTATTAAATAATTACCAGCTTAAGGTAAATGAGATGTGTTTTCATAATGGTTTGTCCAAATGTGAATATTGTGTCACGTTTGTGTGGGTATCAACTCTACCATAAACAAACAAACCAAAAAACCCGAGCAGAAAATAGGATTTAAGCATAAAAAGGAACAGCCCATAGTTCTATTCCGGACTTTTAATATCCATGAAAAAAAAAACCAACAGAAAAAACGCTTTGACACGTCACGTTTATGCAGTATGTTTTACTAAGAGAGTTTGGACAAAGACATTTGACTTTATGACATAAATTGTACATTTGAAGTACAACATCTATAAGAATAGGACCAAAAACATTTGAAAAGCAACAACTAAAGACAAGTTGCGTCATTTTGGTGTTTCTTGGCCTTTGGAAACAGCAAAATGTTTATCCAATCAAGGTTTCTTTTAGATGGAGAGACGAACTGCATATTTTTTAACTGAGCTCACAAAGACTTTGTTTGCGGGCTAAAAGAAGATCTATAAAGCCTCCCCCGACAGTGAAAATGAAAGTTCTCCACGCTTGTTTTTTTTTTTTTTTTTTTTTACAGTGTTTATGTTTTTGTATTGTTAAGTTTCCCCGCTCCTTAGTTTTCAGTTCATGCAGCATATTTCAGGCCATGCTGGACTGTCACACGGAAGGGAGTGGTTCTTCAAGGCACGGCAAGATACACACATACAGTACATACTGCAGTCAGTTTATAGTATTTATACTCCATGAGGAAAATAAAAAAAAAAACACCGACAAAGGTTAAAGGACAGAATGCAAATGAACAGAATGATCACATTTGATCTCCTTGAGACAGGATACACGTAATTAAACCTTTTGGAATAACTCAGTCATCATGCAGTAGAGGCTTGTAACTGTGACAAAGTACTAATGACTGCAGAGCCATGTTTTTGGTATTCTACAACAACAAAAAATATATTAAAAATAATAATGAAAAATTGCACGCCTGACACCTTTGGGTTTTCTTGTGCTTTCTATCTGTGATGGAATATACCAAAGAAGTATTTCCACGTTTTTATAATCCCAGAAACGTATTCAGCCAGAAGCAAAAAAGAGGTGATGATGCAAGTCTGCATGAATTTCAGAGCACTGTTAAGTCATGAAAACGGCCACAAGGTGGCAGAAGAGCACTGCAGGGATCGGTCAATGGAAGGCGCACACAATTTGGTTTCAAACTTTTTGTGTTGTTTATGTTAGCTGTTTTTTTTCATTTTATTTTTTTTTTAGTCAGGAACAAATATTTTCCTGAAACTTATCAATGTTCTACTGCAGATTACTAAATAATGAAAAAGGGTAGAAACAAACTGATGAAAGAGTTTAATCTTCCCACACAACACAATATCATGTGTGCCTTGAAATATCGATCAAAATTGTGTAATATGTGTAAGATGTAAAAAACAACAAAACGCGTTGTGTTATACAGTAGGTGTCAAAGCAAATTCATGTCTATAGATATATTTCTAATAATATATCTCATTAATACTTCATTTTGTTCTTAGAAAATGCAGAGGGCCATTAAAAAAACAGCTGTGGGCCAAAAAAGGCGCCCCAGCCACACTTTGGACGACTATAGACACCCCACAGAATTGAACAGCAAACTAAAGGTGAATATTGCTGGAACTGACATATACAGTGGATCCCTGCATACTTGATTAAAAATGTTTAAAAAGGCTACTATTTTTAAGTGTTTGGAGTAGTCAGTGTATAGCTTAGGAAAAATGAAAACAAAATTATTGCCTTTGCTGGACACTGATAATACTAAAGCATAGCCAAGTTTAATTTCCGCAGAGAAAATATAAAGTAACATAGTAAATACGCCACATACACTTAAAAACATTTAAAAGATACAATGTACAGGTACTTACAATGGATGTCCCATAATTATCGGCCTGATATCAGCATAAAAATACAGTATTGGTTAATATCAGTATCAGTTTTTTTCCCAATCATGAAAACTGCTGAATACCAGGGGTGTCAAACTTAATTGCACAGGGGGCCAAAACGCAAAGCTCACTTAAGAATGTTAACAAAGTGGGCGTTAACATTCATCAATTAAGACGACCAATCCAGGGTGTACCCCGCCTCTCGCCCAAAGACAGCTGGGATAGGCTCCAGCCTGGATGCATGAATAACGCTCAAGAATTTGCAGCTGTGGAATGTGCAAATGACACATTTCCCAGCATGCTTTGCTGTAGTTAAAATGATCACTTTTCACCGTGTTCTGCCTTTTAAGATGTTATTTAGATTAGTTTATATATTTCCTGTGACACATATCGGTACAATATCTGTATATTGGTTTTCGGACATCGCTAGTACTTGTACCACGAAGGAATGATAATCTAAGATGAGTAATGAACCGATGGATTAGGATTAAGCTCTAATAATGATTTATGCTGAAGAAGAAAAGCCTTATTTTGAAGCTGCACTTGAAACGTTTTCAGTTGGTTGTTATAGTGGTGGAGTGTAGTGGTATACAACTACGGTGTGTTCAAGAACTGACATAAAAATAAATGTGGGTTGGTACATTTATGCTGTTTTACCCGCATTATCACAAATGTATGAAAAAAATTACAGCATTTTTTTTTTACTTTTAACCAAAAATGTGCAAATTTGCAGGGATCCGCTGTAATAAATGATTACTGAGATGTAATGTGTGTACTAATTTTGTACAGATAATTTCCATTCTGTGCATATAATCTTGGATTATGGGAAGCGGTGAAAGATAATAATCATTCAACCTGCAAAAACATGAATAGAAGGCCACATTCATAGGGCAACCTCCATAATAATAACATCATAACGTAATGTGGCCAATATTTAAGAACCGACATGTTGTGGAAAGTATGTTCGGAACACACACACACAAATCGGACCTGGAGTCTGCACACCACAATGGCTCTAGTGGTGACAAAGGATGATGTCTGGTTCAGCATTTCACATAAATATGTACACTTTGAAAAATTGAAAAGGGAATTGAAAAATGTACTTCTTAATCTCACACAAATGAAATGTGTTAAAATAGAACTCAATTAAATACATTCAAAGAATTCCAATGGCTAAGAACTTGGGATGCTCCGATCGGCATATGCCAATAAATGCCTTTCAAAGTCATTCATGGGTTACATACTCACTTTTTAAATGTCACTCAACACTTTTGCTGTCTTCTTGTCATTATAGTAATTATGTCTTGTCCTCAAAATATATTTTTTGTTAGTTTAACGAACATAAACACATTGTGTGAACATCCTTATGATAGTAAAACTATGACAGGTGATTTTGAGTAGCTCACATAGGGTCAAATAATATTTATATATAATAATAGTTATTTGCGGGCGGCACGGCGGTCGCAGACCTCACAGCTAGAAGACCAGGGTTCAACTCCACCCTCGGCCATCTCTGTGTGGAGTTTGCATGTTCTCCCCGTGCATGCGTGGGTTTTCTCCGGGTACTCCGGTTTCCTCCCACATTCCAAAAACATGCTAGGTTAATTAGCGACTCCAAATTGTCCATAGGTATGAATGTGAGTGTGAATGGTTGTTTGTCTAGCATCCTGTCTGCAACTACCAATCAGCATTGTTTGAGTTTTGAAATTAATATAGTTTTTTATTTTATTTTATTGGCCCTTGTGTGCTTTCTTAGTAGTATTGTCCGTAAATAATACTAGCTTTAGCTCTTTTGTGACAGATGTCATTAATATACAGTATAGGTTGAACAGTTATGGTCCCAGTATTGACCCCTGGGGTACGCCATATATATTTAAGCTCACAACTACTAAAATTAAAATGCATTGTCACAGAGGGGGCGGCACGGCGGTCGAGCTAATGCTAATTGGCGACTCCCAATTGTCCATAGGTATGAATGTGAGTGTGAATGGTTGTTTGTCTATATGTGCCCTGTGATTGGCTGGGGACCAGTCCAGGGTGTACCCCGCCTCTCGCCCGAAGACAGCTGGGATAGGCTCCAGCACCCCCGCGACTCCGTGAGGAAAAGCGGTAGAAAATGAATGAATGGATATTTATTTGCTATCAATTTAGGCATTATGCCTTTATATGACAAATGTCCACAAAAAGGCATTTTTCATTCATTCATTTTCTACCGCTTATCCTCACGAGGGTCGCGGGAGTGCTGGAGCCTATCCCAGCTGTCTTGGGGTGAGAGGCGGGGTACACCGGTTGCCAGCCAATCACAGGGCACATATAGACAAACAACCATTCACACTCACATTCATACCTATGGACAATTTGGAGTCGCCAAATAACCTAGCATGTTTTTGGAATGTGAGAGTACCCGGAGAAAACCCACGCATGCACGGGGAGAACATGCAAACTCCACACAGAGATAGCAGAGTGTGGAATCGAACTCATGTCTCCCATTTTAAGCCATGTGATTTGTATCTGTATGGGCCGAATCGGCAGCATAAAACCCCGATGGTAGCATCCCTACTAAGAACTGCAAGTCAAAGATCAAGGCATAATGTCACGGACAGCACACATACAGTACGCCTGCCAAAATAAATGCTGAAGTAAGTCATAGAAGCTTCAGGTAGAGAGACGCTGCTTGTGCCTGGGCAGAGCGTCCATATCTTACAGTACATCTCGGCGTTCCACTGCACCCTCCGTCTGTCAGCTCTCTCACTGCAGATGGCTTCGCAACTCGCTGCCCTCCCCCTCAGCCTCGCCAAGCTCTGGCCGCCACTAAGAAGATATCACCCGAGCCCGGACCGCTCAGTCAGTCTGGCGGGGCGAGCCTGATCACACCACCCACTCTGGTGGGATCTTTCACCTCCACTCATGCACCAAGGGCCATGATGTGTATAGCGATCCTATAGACAGTTTCCCTTCCATCACTTGGAGAAAAACCCCAGATGGATATTTTGTTAATAATCTTGATAGATATGTATTTTGGTGTAGAAAGACATATTCTGGATGTGACGACGGGGATCCTGTTCCTGTGTTCGCATCTCAAAAAGCCGAGTCTCCGCTGTTGATCTGAGGCAGCTGAGTTGGAGTCTGAAGTCAAGTGGAGAAAAGCAGCACGACGTCCACATGGAAATCAGCTTTCAGGAGACGATTGGTGTCACTGGCGGCCCACTGGGCTGTCCATAAGTGGGCTGGAGCAGTTAGTGTCAGGGGGGTCTTGGAGCTGAGTCTCACGGGTCTGAATGTGGTCTTCCGTTCCCTCCTCATCTTCTTCTTCGTCTTCTGCCGGCCCGTGGCTTGAACTCTGGGAGCTGGCCATGGCGCCATAGCTGTGGTGGGCCGGGGAAGGCATGGGGGTCAGCGCGAGCTCTGGTTCCAGCAGGACGGATGCCACAAAGAGCTGAAAGGAGATCAACATATACAGTAGCTGTGTCACGCAAGTCAATCGGGTCAGGGGGTTGACGCAGACTTTAATTATAGCTTCACAGAACTGAGGCGTCATTTTAGGCTAAATAAAGGCTGGCTGTGTTTTTATATCAAGATACTGCTTTTGATGAAGCGGACACTATATGACATGTTGAACCATCATACCTGTTGTTTTGTATGCTGATTACTTAGTATCAATAATTTCACATTTATATTATGGAGCGGAGCGCCTCAAGGCTCAATGCTTTGACCTCTGTGGTTTCATCTCTCAATGTTATAGCTTTACATTCAGCTTGTTAAAGTGATTTGAATTGCTTGAAATAAATATATTGTTTTGAGATCAAGTCTTTCTAGCTGTAATTAATTAGTTTTATAGACAAATGTGATTAATCGTGATTAAATATTTAAATCACAGCACTACTGAAAACACAAGTTCTTAGTCTTTTGCCTTTTTTTTTTTTAGCTCAAGCAAGTCGATTAAATAATATGGAAAATAAATGTATTGTTTTGAGATCAAGTCTTTCTAGCCGTAATTAATTAGTTTTATAGACAAATGTGATTAATCGTGATTAAATATTTAAATCACAGCCCTTCTGAAAACACAAGTTCTTAGTCTTTTGCCATTTTTTTTTAGCTCAAGCAAGTCGATTAAATAATATGGAAAATAAATGTATTGTTTTGAGATCAAGTCTTTCTAGCCGTAATTAATTAGTTTTATAGACAAATGTGATTAATCGTGATTAAATATTTAAATCACAGCCCTTCTGAAAACACAAGTTCTTAGTCTTTTGCCATTTTTTTTTTAGCTCAAGCAAGTCGATTAAATAATATGGAAAATAAATGTATTGTTTTGAGATCAAGTCTTTCTAGCCGTAATTAATTAGTTTTATAGACAAATGTGATTAATCGTGATTAAATATTTAAATCACAGCCCTTCTGAAAACACAAGTTCTTAGTCTTTTGCCATTTTTTTTTTTAGCTCAAGCAAGTCGATTAAATAATATGGAAAATAAATGTATTGTTTTGAGATCAAGTCTTTCTAGCCGTAATTAATTAGTTTTATAGACAAATGTGATTAATCGTGATTAAATATTTAAATCACAGCCCTACTGAAAACACAAGTTCTTAGTCTTTTGCCATTTCTTTTTTTTTTTTTTTTAGCTCAAGCAAGTCGATTAAATAATATATCCAGGATAATAATTCACTAACTCCAAATGTGGCCAGACTATGAATAGTTTAAGGCTTTACTTTAAGTATACAACACTCAAATGTATACCACTACATCTCAAATTAAAGTAACACATGTAGTTTTAGTCCAAGTATGTTAATGTGAGGCATTTAGTTTTGGATTATTATGATTTCCAGAATAGTGTACATACATTACCATAGGAAATGTCTCAGCTTACATTACATCACAATGTAATTGAATAATATTGTGGCATTATGTTTAGGTGACAGAATGAATAAATCTGATTGACAGTGGGTCGCTACTTTTATAGCTTGTGAAGCTGACATTTGTTAGTTTTTGTCTGATCTGTAATGCCAGTGCCTGAAAGCAGTACATAAATAGTCACAGAAAAATGATTACACCACCTTGTTTGGTCATGTTTTTGGACACATAATGACAACAAAAATTGCTCAAGAGAGTTGAATTTAGGAGCTGATATATGGACATTTGCATGATTTTCTTAAGAATAACCAAATTTCTTCTCAACAGCTGTGTCATTTTACTGCCAAAAAAATGAACTTATGAGCTACTGAATTTTTGTTATCATATTTGTCCCCAAGAAATGTGCCATTAGTTGTAACGCGTTAAAATGAACAAGAAACTGAAAAAATGACCTAATAATTTTTTCAGTGACTGTACTGTTTTTAAACACCACAACGCAAGTAAACCTGTGTGTGATAAAGCCAACTATACAGACCAGAGTGCATTTAAAAGCAGCATATAACAGTAAGATATGTTACTGTACACTGGAAGCTGTGGTTGAAGTAACGGTACTCCTGTCTGTATCAGTGAATGTTCGCTCTGTCGGCTGATTGGACATCTGAAACACATGTTCCATCATGGGAAGGTGAGCAGCACTAAAAACATGGTTCATTATTTAGCAGTGCATCTAAAGCTGAATTTAGCCCAGTTTGAGTATGCTGACCTGATAGCTGGTTGACTTGTCTGGTTGCTTCTTAAGGCACAAGCGGAAAAGCGAGATGGCGATAGAGAAGATCAGGGACACTAACGTAAACAGAGTAATGGGATGGACCGCACCTGTGAAGGCAGCACAAACACAATTAATTCATGTCAGGTCTTTAGCTTGGATAGAAGTGAAGAAGTACCTAATCTGAGTACAGAGAAGAAGAGCAGCCAGAAGATACAGAGGATGGGAGCCAAGACGACCTGATGGATGGCGGCTCTGTGGATGCGCTGGTTGAGCTTGGTGGGAATGTATGCATAGTAGATGTTGTATCGGTCCACCATGTGCTTCAGGATAACATAAAGCAGACCTGAAAAGGTGCATGAAAACACATAAATAAATTTTGCCTCAAATGTGTCTCAGAAAACCATAACAGCGTGAAGCTTTTTCACATTTGTCACATGGAAGTAATATCTATCATTTTCTATAGAACCATGGTAACAAAATGTAGTAAGATTTAACACATGTTGAGTAGTATTTTACATGATATCACTTTGGTAATGGTAATGGTTTTATTTCATTTGAACATGCATCAGATTACAATTGAATGCATCACATAATCATCAGTTCACAGTTCCACATGTCCAAAAGGAGTAGGAAGAAGCAAAGCTTATTAAATCCTACCCCTCCATCTGGTACTTTTACAATCAGTAACTGTTACATTTGTTCACTTCCTGCTTTCCTAATATAATTTAATTTTATTTAATTGTATTTTTTAATTAAAATGTTTTTTTTTATTTTTAATGGTTTTATTTCATTTGAACATGCATCAGATTACAATTGAATGCATCACATAATCAGTTCCCAGTTCCACAGGGCCAAAAGGAGTAGGAAGAAGCAAAGCTTATTAAATCCTACCCCTCCATCTGGTACTTTTACAATCAGTAACTGTTACATTTGTTCACTTCCTGCTTTCCTAATATAATTTAATTTTATTTAATTGTATTTTTTAATTAAAATGTTTTTTTTTTATTTTTAATGGTTTTATTTCATTTGAACATGCATCAGATTACAATTGAATGCATCACATAATCAGTTCCCAGTTCCACAGGGCCAAAAGGAGTAGGAAGAAGCAAAGCTTATTAAATCCTACCCCTCCATCTGGTACTTTCACAATCAGTAACTGTTACATTTGTTCACTTCCTGCTTTCCTAATATGGTTTAAGGTTTTTTACGAGGTGGTATGACCATCCAATGACATAATGGGTACCATAGTAAGTGTCAATATAGTGATATATATAACACATCAAGACTGGTTCAAGACTCTTCATCCTTGTATTTAGCAAACATCAACTACTTGTATTGTTTCTTGAATTGGCTCATCGTTGTGCATTGTTTGAGGTCCTTACTCAATCCATTCCATAGTTTGATTCCACATACTGAAAAGCTATGGCTTTTTAACGTAGTCCTACATTTCAAATTTAGTTCTTCCCTGAGATCATATTTCTCCTCTCTTGTAGAGAAGTATTGGATGACATTTTTTGGTAATTGGTTATTTTTACTTTCAAATGAGAAAATGATTAACTGCAATAAACAAGGGATTACTGTAGGTGTTTTTCCGTGTTGTGACCAAGAACCGAGAACCTAAGACACATTTTATTAGTCTCTTTTGTTTTCCCAAACTGAGAATAGGATTGGAAAAGTCAATTTGGTGGTGACTGTGGAGCTCCGGGCCCGAGACAGGAGCAGAGTGGGCGTCTGGCATCAAAAAACCTGCTGTGTCTGAGTGTCTGGGACAACAGCAGCAAACCGACACTCTGGACTGGCAGGCCGAAGAGCAGCATGAGGTTACACACATAAACACGCACAGAAAAAGGCAGTGAGAAGGTCAGTGAATATCACTCACCAAAGGGTGTAATAATGGGGCATGTGATGCTGTAGGTCACACTGACGGCAAAGATACACATGGTCCAGGCGTACTCCAGGCCAAACTGGAACTCGTAGGTCTGACTCTGTGTGCGGACACACAAGCACAATAAAACTTAACCACAATCTGGCAAATCCAAAAACCCAGACACTTTGCTCACCCGCTTGACATGAATGCGCTCAGCCTGGGACTTTGCAAAGCAGAGTCGAAGGCCGTACACCGTCAGTGCCGGGATACGAAGTAGCTCCATGGCGGTGCCAATCAGCCCGGATGTGATCACATAGTTGACAAAGAACGCACCGTTATCGGGGAGGAACACACACCTGCGGAGAAAGACATATTGTCAGTGTGTTTTTATAAAATGAATGAACGTATGCATTTTGAACATCTTACTGGAATTTGACGTCCTTTTCATCCAGAAAGTTGACATCAAAAAGCCAAGTGAAAAACAGGTCTAAACTGTAAAAGAATATAAAGTACATGAGGGTAAAGTCAAAAGTAAGTTTTATTTGACAGTATGTTCATGTGCTGCTTCTGGGGTCGTACCTGGACAGACCAAGAGAGGGCAGGATGAGGACCATAAAAACCAGAAGCAAAAAGCACTTGTGCATTGTGACCTGGTTCTCACCGGATCTGGACAAATTAAATACACAACACGACATCAGTACGCAATGCATACATAAACAACGCCTGCAAAAAGTTTTATTGCAGGGGTCTCAAACACGCGGCCCGCGGGCCAAATGTGACCCGCAGGACACTAGTTTGAGGCCCCCATGCCTTGATATGAAAGTTTAATGTTAGTGCGGCCCGCGCAAGTTTGATATGGATGCTGTATGGTATCATGTACCCAGAAAAAATTATTACGTTTGATTAATGTTCATGTTAAAGGTTAAATAACTGTTAATAGTTATCCTCCCTGTCCGTGTGGAAGTGGTAAGTTTTTGGCTTTTTTAAGTTTAAAGGAAATAACTTGGAGGCTACCGTTTAGGTCGCTAGATCTCTAGTTTGCGAGTTAGCATGTGTCTCAAGACCCTGCAGTTGCGCAATATGTTGTAAATAAAAAGAGTATAAATGTGACTATAGTCGTGTTTTGTCATGTCTACAGGGCTCTAATAATGCTTTGTTCATTTTAATCTGAAAAAAATAATTTGTCTACCCACCAACTATATGTGGTTTCTTCAGTTTTTATTATTTGCTGTTTTATTATTATTATTATATTTATTTATTACTGATTGATTGATTTTCTTTATTCTTGATTTGTTTATTTTTCATCTTATTTTGTGCAGAAAAATAAAAAATAAGATATTTGAGAACAGTGGAATGTTTTATCAGAGCTTTTATTGTAGAAAATCGGAACCAAAGCACTGAAAAAGTTTGTATATTTTTCTGTTTTTAATAAATGCGTTGTTTTTTTTTTGGAAAACCTGATGTGGCCCAGTCTCACCCAGACCCTAGCTCCAGTGGCCCCCAAGTAAATTGAGTTTGAGACCCCTGTTCTATTGTGACCAATTGTACTCATGCGATTTTGACATTTCAACATTTTGTGACAGAATTCTTGATTGCACGCCTCTTGAAACATGATTACTACATCATGTGAAATCATGCCGCCGCGTGTCAGCTGACTTGTTATGGAGCTGGCGGGCTCATTAGCACGGACTAGGCTTTTCACTTCAGTAAACAGTTGATTTGCATTCGGTCCTTCACACATCACGCCTGCACAACACGTTTGTGGGGGTGGTTATGTAAAGACAGGGTGCTAATAGGTGCTGCATGAGGTTGTCTCCTTATGTGCAGCTGCTCTGCTCCGCCTCCCGCCGCACCGAGGAGCGGTGCACGGTGACTGCTGTGCATATTGCTATCCTCACATGGAGATCTCTATGACAACCTTCCCAGAATAACAGTGTGAGCAAAATGACAGAGGGAAGGAGCGTAACAAGAGCAACAAGGTGAAGGAGGGAATAAAATGAAAAAAAAAACTACACATGGACACATGAAGACCCATCTGAGGAGTCATTAGGAAGGAAAAGCTGGCTGACTACCTGGTCCAGTGGGACTCAAAGAAGGCTGAGTAGTAGACAATAAAGGGCAGCAGTACTGAAAACACCCACAGCAGGAGGGTTGGGAAGAACTGAGTGATGATAGGACTCTGTATTGGACAGAGAGAGCATGGATAAATAAATAAAAGATGGACAAACAGCAGCTGTAATTCCACTTGGCCTGCAACTCTGACTGACCTGCAGACTCTCCACAGGCCTGGTGACATTGAACTTATCCATGGTGTTGACAATTATGGCAGGAGTGGTGAGGAAGAAGAGCAGCAGAAAGAGGAGGATGTTGAGGAGGATGCAGCGAAGCCACCAGCGAGATCCACAGACTGACAGGTTTTCCCTATAGGTGTGAGGGGGTGGAAGGATAATAAGCCTCAACATCCGACAGGACATTTCCCACATTCCCCTCTTGACATATTTATACTGCAGTGACAGGGGCCTAAAATAGCCATGTTTTACCTTTTTTATACCCTTGCAGTCTTAGACCAATCACAATTGAATTGCAGTTAATATTTATATTAAATGTATTATATTTACCTTGTATAACAGAAGGATATACTGAGCAAAATGTAGTCGGTTGTTGTATAATGTGTTAATACTGACCAGATGATATCACTGGGAGCGGGTGCGTAGCGGATGCCCCATTGGTGAGACTGGACCACAGTGGTGATGCTGGACTGCTGTGGTCTTCGACGACAGTGCACTCTACTGTAGTCCTTCACGATTCTTGAAAACACAACAAGAACTTCTTGGAATAAAGCTGTAGAGTATCACCTCAATGCAAACAGACCGGATATGGCTTCCTGATGTTATGTTGGACTCACACAGCAGTCATCCTTTCATCCCGGAACGTCACGAAGGCGATGCCCAGCCTCTTCATGGAGATGCGGTTCTTCTCAGCATTGAACTCATCTGTCCACTTCTCCTCTAATTCGCTGTAGTATTGTTCTGCATCCACCTGCCATAAAAGTTACAGTACTTCAACACAGAGACAACCAGATTTACATTACGTACACACATACATTTAAACTGCAGCACCACCCAGTGGATATATACTGTCAGTGCACCACAAACAAGACGACTTACCTTTTCAAATCCACATATGTCACAGCAGAATATCTGTGCACAGGGGTGAGTCTTGATCATAATCTTCCCCTCCTTTTGGGACTTTGTGGCAAAATACAGTCTTCCTTTCATGGCCTTGCGCCTGTAAAACCAATCAATTGTAAGAATTGTAAGAATTTGGGTAGTAAAAGTAAAGCCTCTTTACCTCTCAAAGTCCAGCCTCATCAGTTTGTTGACATCAAAACAGAAGCGGATATCAGTGACGGTGCAGCTGGGATAGGCTTCACTAGTCAAGGAATAAAACGATAATGAATATATTGCAATTGTGTAAAATTATAAAGGAAATCGGACTACTGAACAAAAAAAAAGCAAGGGATAGCACATGTACTGTAAATGTTTTGTAATCAGTCCTGGGTCAGCGATATCTCTGGGTATGCACGTGATCATCAGTGTTCTTGCAACCTGGAACACAAAATGCAAGTAAAATATTTGTTTAAAATTTCACAAAATATAAGACGACCCTGAATATAAGGCGACCTCTTTTAAGAAATGACAATGTTAATCGAGTGGGTCTTTGTGTAGTAGCTCTGTCTCTCCAGGCTACTGGTGAGTACAAGAAGAATAGTTACAGGAAGTAGTTTGGTTTGCATATATACCGTAATTGTGCCGCTCACAAAACAGTGAGGAAACAGGAGCTCTTTCTTTGACAGGGGGTCGAAAGGCATTATGGGAATAAATAATTTTTTTTTAAATTTTAAACTTATTTTGTATATTTCTTACCTACCTTTTGTGTGTTAAGTTGCTGTGTGATGAGTTTAGCATTCTTTGTAAGATGAAGTCAGACTCTTATATTGACTTAATGGCCTCCTTGGATTTCCCATGGGTTGACAAACTCAAAATGTCAACGAGCTACCTGGTCCTAATGGACCTGAGCATACCACAATATGCCATGGGCATGTGTGGCTCAGTATATTATAGCAATTAGTGATTTCTGTGAGTAGGGTTGATATGACCTAACAATGAAATAACATCATTTTTATCGGTGATATCATACAGCATTAAAATCTCAGTATTCACACAAGAATAAATCATGTGACTGACCTTCTCATCTTCTCTGTACTGCAGCCGTATCGAGTGGTGAGCCATACATAGGAACGTGACGAGGAAGTAGACTAAAGCAAATATGGCATGCAGCCACAGGAAGCTGTCCCTGTGCGGCCGAAAAAACACCAATATAGTCTGAACTATCCATTTTATGGCTTACATAACATTGGATGTCAAGCGAGCCATGTTGGACTTACTGTGCGCTAACATTAGCCAGTGTTGTTCTACCGAAGTTCTCAGGACTGTCTCCTGTAAAAATAATGAAACATGACAAAAGTGAAACATTTTAATTGGACCTGAAGGAAACCTCCTCGTTTGGGTGAGGCCAACTTTACTATTTTTAAGAGACTTTGGGAGGAATCCCAGCTTCTCTGTGACATTTTGCACCAAGTTTAAACATCACTCACACTTACACCCGACTCTGGAGCCACTTTTAATTTGGACACCCTTTGTTTGCTGTTGCTATGGCAGCATGTCAAATGCTGTTTGTTTAATGACTAGGGTGGCACATTGGAAGATGACAGTCAACAGCAATAAAGTGGTTCTGTGGACCGCCCAGCACCGCATGAACCCCAAAATGGATGCTGCCTTCATCCTATTATAGAATGGCTTGCTCAACACTTTCAATAAAATAAACACACAAATGCCAAATGGTGTTTCTGTTGCTATTTAGCAACGTGTGCCCGCGACCTTTTGACGCCTGCGTGTGTATGTTAACAAGAAGCAAATAATTGTCTCCACAAAAATATAAACGCAACAATTTTATTTTTACTCCCATTTGTCATGAGCCGAGCTCAGTATAAATTTTTCTGTGTACACAAAAGGCCTATCTCAAATATTGTTCAGAAATCCGTCTAAACCTGTTTGTGAGCATTTATAATTCATAATACATCCACCTCACAGGTTTGGCATATGAAGATGCTGATTATGAGTGTATGAGTATGGTTATTGCATTGGTGTGCTTCAGGTTGGCTACAATAAAAGACCACTCCAAAAAGTACAGTACATAGTGAATGCAAGGCCCCGCGTTGCAAGGCTAGTAAATGTGTTCTGCAGAGGAGTTTGGTGGCAAGCGGACAGATGTGTGGAGGACAGGAAGTCCCGTCAGGGTTTCAGAGTTGAATTTTTGCTGGTCGTGGGTTATGGCCATAACACTAGCCCATATTGTTATTATGATTATTATTATTATCGTGCCTGCTGTGAGATCATTTAAACCTGCAAAAGTACTTGTCGTTTTGGGAATCCAGACTGGTGCATGTCTCACCAAATTACTGACACCTAGTAACCAATGTAGAATACACAATTAACAATTCAAGTGTCATACTTCCTGTTCATTTAGCCATTTTTTGGTTTCAAAATGCTTGATTCACTCAAAAAATACTGCATATAATGCACATTTTGATTTAATATGCTTTAAAAAAAAGGCTGTGACAGAGTGAAGCCGCAACATTTGAACTGCGATGTGGTGAGGGACGATTGTATACAGCATTTGAGGCAAATGGTGGTCGCACCAGACACAAACTGCACATTTTGAACTGGCCTTTTATTGCGGCCAACCTCAGGCACACCTGTACAATAATAATGCTGTTTAATCTCGATATGTCTCACCTGTGAGGCGAATGGATTATGAATCATTAATGCTTACTGACACGGATTTGTGAACAAAATTTGAAATTCATTAGCTTTTCGTGTAGATAGGAAAAGTTCTAGTTCGGCTCATGAAAATTGGGAGTGTATTTCTACAGTTCAAAACCCCTTCAACGATTGAATAAATTCTGTTCTATTGTTTATAAAAAAAATAGGAGGCTCCATGTACCTAAGAGATTCCCAGAAAAGTTGATCGGCAGGATGACAGCCAGAGAAAGCAGGCACACCACGGTCATCAGCAGGATGATATGGCGCTGGAAGGACAGGTATGTGACGGAGTCAATGCCGCACTTGCTGCGGATCTCCTCGTCCCTGCAGAATGAAAGCGACAACTGTGACAGCGCTGGAAGTACCAAACAAATGAACGACTGGAAAGATACAAATGTTAATAATACATAACTGAATACAGCTGCCACTATACCTCATAATAATAAAGTGGTGGCACCACTACTTTGGCATTAGGCGTTGTGGTAACCGGACAGGAAGTTCCAAAAGAAGAAGAAGAAGAAGAGGGAGAGAGGTACATGCTGGTCTCACAGCAGCCCACACACATGAAAAACTTGCAGGGTGGCTTTACACTTTTCCCAGGGATCCCAGAGTTAGCCACTGGCACGAGAGCTAAAAACAGGCAGCCAAACCCCAGCATAACACTATGGAAACCCATGAACACCGGGGAAATAGCTTTTTACGGCCCTGAATCTGTTATGTCAGTCAGAGTCCAGCAAAGTGCAAATATTCAGTGGGGAACCACGGCACCAGTGGTTGCGTGAGGCCAGACTTGTTTGTTTTTGCTCGTAAATGAGAGAGAACATGACTTTAGATTTTAGGGTGACATCAGTTCTGAGGACCGAGGCCTAGCATATCGATGTAGAAAAGGACAAAACGCTTTTCAACTTTGAACTTACTTCATATGGTAAAGAGATTTCAGCCATGAGCAAAAACCCTAGAAAAGATAAAACCACAAAGGAGCTTTAACTATAAGTGTGTAAATGATACAGTATTATGGTCTACTTGGTGGCATTTAGCTTCTCATGAAAATGTCTACTGGGTCAAAACTCACCATGTCCTTTGTCTCCGAGTCAGAAGGGCTGGACTCCGAAGGAGACTTCTCTTTCTCACTTGGTTCTCCATAAAACAACGACGTAAGGCTGAAACAAGAAAATCACAAGCTGACATGTCATCACAGATATTTAAATACAAAAATAAAGTCATTTCCCTTTTAAGCACTGCAAAGTACTCCTGAAATTGTGTGTGAATGTTGACACTATGGAGCTAATTGAATGCTATTCAAGCAACTGGCTCCTTAGTTTTATAAAAAATGTTTTTCAAAACTTTTACATAAACAAAAATATAGACATAGACCAAAAAAATGATTGAAAACACCCAAATTTGTATAATGTTTGTACTTTGCGACGTCTCTACACACATGAATCTATATTGTCAAAATGGAACCTCGATTAGCATCCACCGTGGTTAGCATGTTGTTTAGTAAACGTAAAAAATGTACGCAAAAATTTTGTCTCAGTTTGTGCACATTTTCTGGTTATGACACAAGTCTTGTTATGTTATTAATACACTGTGTTAATCCAACTATGCTCTTAATGTATTTTTATCACAACTGTCCTTGTTAGCTTGCCCATAAAATGGCAACAGCTAGCTCTCCTGTCTATGAGTCATCAGTGGTTGACTCTCAAAAATGTTAACACAAATCATGTTTTTATTGGTATACAATTATAGTTTTACACGTGTTCAACAATTCTTAAAGTTATTTCTTGAATTCAATAGTGTTTCTCACCTTCTTTATCAAAAGGTTTCAGGTTATTGAGGTGATTAGCTCATAGCAAAACAGGAAGGTGGTGTTTATGAGGAAGGTGTTGATCTCACTGCCTTTGGTAAAAAGTAGCTTAAAGTAATCTTAAATGTTAATTTATTCCCTTTCATATGCATTTGGAATTGTTAAAATATAACGTGTTTTGTTATAAAATTATGAAAAGATTTGTTTGGATTAGTCCAGATGTGAGCAAACTATGGCCCGGGGGCCAAATACGGCCCGCTAAGCGTTTGAATCCGGCCCGCCAGTTGCATCCAAAGTATTTAAACCTTTAACATACAAGCTCGCAACATGACTTTCAAGTAGTCAGAGTCAAGTTGTAGTCAGGGATGTTCACATACTCTTTAATAGTCATTTTTTTATTGTACTTCTATTTCGTCTGATGTTTAAAGTGCTCCTGAAAAAAGGGGACAGAATGTGTGACACTTTTACGGATAAAATTAGGATTACAAACGTAAAACAGTTGGCATGTATCAAATATATATCCGGGCCCTGGACAATTTTGTTAACTGAATGAAGTTTGCCCACCCCTGGATTAGTTGCACCTTCTGGAACGCATTAATGATGCTCACCAAGGCTCCGCTGTGATCTTAACTGTTTTTCCTTTTTACACATTAGTCATTTGGCAGGTTCAAGTGGAAACGGTAATGCCACTGTCTTCCAAAACTTCCACTTAGAGACGTGTTTTCAAGTTACAGTATCCAGGTCCCCGAGTGCATTCTTCCAGCCATTTTATCCGTGCTGCGTCGCCAATTCTCTTGTCGAAAAGAAGCCCATAATATTTCAGAAAAAGTTTGTTTGTGCAGAGATTATTTAGTTCACTAACCAGCATGAAAACATGTACAAGTGTTGATGGGAATGCAATTGGATGGGACTAAAATTAAAATTTCTGCCAAATATAATGAATGTGAATGGTTGATAAAGTAAGGTGATGACACCCCAAATACTTAAATATGATAGGTGAACACAGTTATTTAATGAATCATGAAAAAGTGAATCACTTATGAAAATATTTTTGTGATTCGCTTTTCTACTACGGCCCTCACGGTGGCCTAGTGTTTAGCATGTTTTTTTTTTAGCTCCGTTCGAATCTCTGTGTGGAGTTTGCACATTCTTCCTGTGCGTGTGGGTTCTCTCCGGGTACTCCGCTTTCCTCCCGCATTCCAAAAACTATGCATGCTCGGTTAACTGCAGCCTCTAAACTGTCCATAGGTTTGAATGTGAGTATGAGTGCTGTCTACATGGGCTCTACGATTGGCTGGCAACCAGTCCAGCGTGTACCCCGCCTCTCACCGGAAGAATGCATGACAAGCGGTAAAGAAAATGGATGGCTGGACTTTTGTAGTACATTGATAATAATATGCAGTTTTCTATACACTCAGCAGAGGGAGCTCAAGGCTACACTAGGGCACTAGTTCTCCATCCATGTTGCCAAGGCCTACATTCAAAGACATGAATTCACCTGTCATTCTCCATCAACAGAGCCAGACGACCATAGTCCCAAGCTGCCTTCCTCAGACAGGAGAAAATCAGCAAAAGGAACTGTGAACCACAAAACACATGCAGGATTCATTACACAAACACATTTGCAAACAATCACAAACCTGGGTGCTATAATTATGATAATTATCCTTAATGATGCTGCAGTCTAATTTGTCCCAATGGCATATGTGCAGCAACATTTTTGCCCCCCGTAAAAACAACAATGTAAACCGCTCTTGTAATTACCGTCGGCACAGAACAATATAACATCTTCACAAATTCTTGCGATTGCATTTACGTAATCTATCTTACAGTACATAGGAGCATAACTACCCCCACCAATAATTATTTCATGATACCTTCCTCTCTTTGAGTAGTATGTGGTTGTCGTGGAAACTACCAGGCAGGTAAGTGTGCACACACACAAACACATGCAGTGCACTCTCAAGAAAATATTCGATCAATAGCAACAAATCAAAAAGGGCTCATTTCGTTTAATTACGTATACTTATTACCTACATACATACACAATATATCTAATGATAATAAGATGCAAACTTTTGAGCTCATCTCTCTGTGATATTTTGTCTTTCTTCACATCCATTGTCTCTGTGTTGTTTTTATTTGACTTTGTCTTAATGTGTGGGCACGCTCTCCTCCAATGTCTCAGATGTGATGATGGAATTGATGCAGAGGCGTGCTCCTCGGGGGTGGAGGACGAGGGGGGGGGACCTCATGCTTAGACTCATGCTTGTCATTAATAGACAGTACTCAAGCCCCTGTGTTGCCCTGACAACCAGTCAGTGATGAAATGAGCCAATTAAAACACGGTGGTGGCAGATTGAGAGCGATATCAGAGCAGAATGGAGCCTGACAGCGGAAGTCAGTTCGCTGACAGCAGAAAGCGGAAGCCTATTATTATCTGCCAAACTGGAGAGAAATATCTGCCTGTGCGCTTGTAAACAGTATTTATTCTAGGAGAAAAGAGAGTTTAAGACGTGGCATTCAGAAAATGTATTTTTTTAGGCCTGTGCATGCTTGGCTACATCGATGAGAGCTTCAACAACAAGCTTTTTCACAGCAGCATTGACGGGTTTAAGGGGTCAATTTAGCTCACATTTAATTTTGGAGGTTTTTGCTGAGGAACACGAGCTTTGTGAGCTATTGACATGTCACATGAAATATTGACATCCAATAGAAGCATATCATTTGTTCTGCCGGTCGATATCGGTAATCACATTTTGGACACTATCAAATATCAGATGTCGGTAAAAAAAGCCAATATCTCATTTTCAGATAATGTGATTTCTCACTCAGTACAATATACAGTAGCTAAAAAACTACGTAATAGCCTGAGATGTTGTGATTGTTATGTAAATATACAATACTCACCATCCACATGACCACATTGATAGCCAAGACAGTGGGCACCCCCCCAAACGGCAGACCCTGTAGTACACTGCTGCGAGAGTGTGCGCGGTAGCATCTCTCAGCCGTGCTGTTGTCATCCCCGTGGGAGTCAAGGAGGCCCTGTATGTTCAGATCAAATGGCCTCCCTTCCACAGGGGGCGCTCTGGACATGAACAGTGCAGTTTCAGCCATCAGCACTGGACCATACCTAAAGATACAGAGCAGAGTGAGAAATGTTTGAATTTGTCCTCTCTAAACAAGAAAACATATGTTTTTTTCTGATTACTCGATTAATATAAGGGTATATGGGTGCAGTCCTAGTTGTGTAAACTGACTTTTTTTTGTAAGTTGTCAATATTTTATTTTACTTGATTCGAGAGTGTTTTATGCAAACCTTTATATGTTGGTCACAATTCCATTTTGTGATATTCGCTTGAAGAAAATGAATAATATTTGAGTGATGGACAGTTTACTTTACCAATGTGTACTTGTTGTACATTCTCTACTAATAGTGATCTACAAGCAATCTGTGTGCATCTCTAATTGAGATCATAAGATTCAGTCGAAGGTACCGTCGGGCTCCATTAGCAGCCATTGATCTGACTTTTTCCTCTATCTGAAGAATGGAATTTAGATGCCACATAAAAACAACTCAAATAATAATTAAGATGAAAGCTACACATGGAGCTCTCTTTAAAAGGCAGATGTCGCAGGCAGATGCTAACAAAATGCGGATGGGGAACATATTGTTGAGAGAACAAACCGACTTAGCTCAAGTGTAAAATAGTCTGTTTACTCAAGCGTATATTTGAACAGCTGATGCCTACCTTTTCCCTGTGTACTTTCCTATGTAGAGCATGCAGAGGATATATGATCATTCACAGTGCCATGACCACAGACCGGAAGCAGTCACATACGCAATCAATACAGTGGAAGTTGTTCAGTTTGTGTACACACACAGAGGAAATACTGCAGTGCTGTGACAGACAAAGCCTTGCATCAGTACCACCTTTTTTGTATTGACAGCGGTCATTTCATGTGCAATATGAGATTTGTCATTGGATTCAAGAAGTGTTTACACTCTTGTGCACACAGCAAAACCCACAAATACTGAACAAACATTGTGTTTTGTTTTTTTTTGTTCACAGTGCCAGCTGTCAGCATCAATGATTTGACTTGCTGTGACTGCTGCACATCACACTTTCAACGGGGCTCCAGATAAAAAAAAGATATTTACAAATATAACCTGTAAGAAGCCCTCTTTATAACAGTGCACTTTGTGTCTTCTTCCCTGTGGTGAAACTGTATAGCATTGCGATGCTGTCAGATAGAGTCTCACTATGGACATGGCTGGGATGGATATTCCCTGAGGATGGATCACAAAGCCGATCCATAGCACACACACACACACACACACACACACTCACACACTCACTTTGTTCTGCAAGCAAAAAAATCATTTTCTCCATGCAGTTTATGCAAATACGTATTCTGTACTAAAGGGATTGGGCACACAAAGTGAAACAGGCATGAACACACCTTTGCTGGCTTCTTTGTGTATTAGACAAGAAGGCGGTCGATGATGCAAACTCCCAACGCCACCTCCAGAAAAGAGCAGGATGCTGACCAACCGTGTGGCTTCACACAACATTTGGACAAAGCGTGACTCAGCAATTTTCAATGCGGCGGAGATCACACGCTTTAAAAGCTAAAAAGTCCAACATGCTCGCTCTCATCCTGTCATATCCATTTCCTCCTCATCCTTTTGAACTCGGGAAGTTTTTTTTTTTTTTTTTAAATCCTCCATTTCCCTAAAGCGGGCTTCCGAGTGGAGGCAGCAGATGACAAAGTGGCGTTATTTATTTCTCTGGCTGACGGCGTGACCTCTATGCCGTGCTCATCCTTGATGCTGAAGTCTGCATCTGATGAGAATACAATAGCTGAATAACACCAGGCTATAAAAGGAAACACATTTGCTCTGCTAACCAGCTTGTGCAACACTAGGAGGATGGTGGTGGGGGTGGGGAGGGGGGGGGGGGTCATTTCCAGGGAGACAGGCAAAACAATGAAACTGTCAGTAGTGACACTGTGTGCTAGACCCTGATTCAGACCAGCTATGCTTCACACTCCTGTTCGTTTGCATGAACTCTGTGGTTGCTGCTGATGCAACCATTATCTCAGCACAGTTGCTTTACAGTCATTAAAAACCACAGAAAATGCAAACAGTCTATCATGGTGGCGTGGTAGCGTGACAGAAACAAGTTCACGATGACAATGCTGAAAACAAAGACGCTAATGTTTATATGCTTGTTTTGCATTCTCTTTTAATTTGACTAATGGAGTGAATAGTGAATAATCTTGATGAACATGCACAATTTGGCACTGATTCAAATTAGTATCGCTCAGTAGAGGTCAATACTGTAGGTGCTATTGGACACTCATACTGTATGTGTCCTTTAAGTACTGCAAGTATTGCAAGCGAGGACGGTATGTGATTTTAGGTGGATTCGCTGGAACGCACAGTTCCGATCATATAGTGAGATCGCATGCAGTGGAATGACTGATGGGTCCTTAATGATGAAGCACAACTCAGATTTCCATGGCTTGGTTTTTCTATGCTTGCTGCCTGCACTGGTACTGATACGACCGTCTGACTTGACATTGATGTAATGTCTGATATATGACCGTCTGGTATCTTTCACAAAAGCGCAGGCATCAATATGATTGAGGATGTGAACGAGCAAGTAACAACAATCACAGTTTGCCCTGCACAATGCCTGCACTAAAACGTTGATACTAGGGAATTTACAACACCGTATATATGTGTTTGTTCGAACCGCTGAACACAAAAGTGTGACAATTTGGCAGGAGACGTCCCCCAACTGAGTTGCCTGTGCTATTATTTTTCGGCCAAATACACCATATGGTGGCACTGTTAAATTAAACCCAATAAGTCAGATTGACTAGAAATTTCTCACACGACTAAACATTTTCCACAAAACACCCTCTGTAACTTTAGGGCTGAACCAGCATGAATTTTGCCACACACCTTTAGGGGAATGATAAGCACATGTTGTGTGCAAAACTGGTTGAAAAAATGGCCGCCATCAAGCAAAACATTGACAAAACTTTTAGGGAATCTGTGTTACACGTACCGGACTATAAGTCACATTTTGTTTTCATAGGTTGGCTGTTCCTGCGACTTATACTCCAGAGCAAATTATAAATGAAAAAAGTGTTTATGTTACATAAACACTAGACACCTTTTCTGTTCATGTTTATTTTTTGTGTAGCTGAATAACCATTGTGTTAGCATATCTTACACCTATTCAGCCTGTTCTCTATTCTTTTATTGTTAGAACTTGCCTTCCAAGAAGAAAAAATAAATTACCCGCAAAAAATGCGACTTATACTCCAGTGCTACTTATGTATGTTTTTTCTACCTAATTATGCATTTTTGGCCTTGTGCGATTTATACTCCGGAGCGACTTATAGTCGAAAAAAAAAAAAAATATATATATATATATAGATAGATATAGATATAGATATAGATATATACACGTTCAGAGATATGATGATTATTATAATTATGCTCTTCCAGTGATGCACCAGACAGTCAATGGGGGACATATCAAAAATCTTAAGGGGAACACATTGCGTTGTGGACTCCTATAGAGCAGCTACATATGATACACTTCACAGAAAGCTTTCTAGATCTTCCAGATTCTGCAACTCTTTCTGCAGTGTTTCCATTGACTTCCTGCTTCTGATCCAAACAGTCTGTTTAATTTACTCCACCGTCAGCCCTTCTCTTGCTACACCCACTCGGCTGTGATTGCTCTCACTCCCAAGCGCTCTCGAGGACTTCTAGTTTTGTGCTGCATTACCATTACAGCAAAATTAATACAGCCAAACCTTACATGAATAAGAATGTTCTTAATGACGTTTGCACAAAGCAGGATGACAAATACTAGATGAGAAATCTAACCGTTTATTCATTCTGAAAATGAAATAAATTAATATAGACAGTTATTGTTCTAAAAACATCATCATCACTGCAGCCGTACTAAGCCAGCAACCATAAAGTATTTGGTGGGCATGTCTGGAAGAGCTTTCCCCTCCTGCCATCACATAAGATTCATAACCTGTCTGAAAGAGATATTATCCTGCTCTGCCAGAGACATGCACCATAAATAAAAGGTGAACCTCTACTGACTCCCAAACCTCTGCAACTCATCAACAGCCAGTCAACCAGTGAGCGATAGCTGACAATCTGCGGGGCCAACTTCAAATTTGCATGACAGAGATGATTCTACAAGTGAAAGATCCAGAATGAATGAGCTCTTTTTGGAAGGTTATTTTGTGTGAACATTTGTTGGAAACCTGTCAATTTAAAATCTTAAACTGGAATATGTAAAATATGTACAAGAGCAGCATACAATTCTGGATATACAAAGATAATAATGCTCATTTTCGTGGTATTAAAATTGAATTCATTACAAATACAGTGGAATAAATACCTGATAGAGATGTGCACATGTGCTCATTAGGGCATGCAGGCTATAATGTGATTGACAGGAAGGGGGTGGAGCTACAGCCGTGACTATTTCTGCACCTCTCTATGACATGGCCCCCACGTACGTAGTGTAGATTAGTGAGGTGTGGTTGACTGATAGCAAACAGATGATGCTACATCACCACCCAGCCTCCCTGTAAAGGCCAAATGAGCCTCAGCATGACGATGAGGAAAACTTACTCACTCCAGCCATGCACAACAAACCAAACACCTGCTTCCTGTCTGGCTGCACATGCTCAGTAGGCCCCCTGGGGGGAGTGATGTGTGTATGCTCTGCTGCTGTGTGCACAACCCTTTTTAGAACCCATCTGGCATCTTGGTACGACTTGAGTCCAACATGCTTACCATTTTAAATGTAAGCACAGAATCTGTATTTTCTTTGCATTAGAAAATTTAACCCCCAGATTAATTCAGTACAAAGCCTATGGGAGCACTTCCAAAATGGGCCTGCCTGGGAGAAAACATGAGTCACATTATTGTTAGCCTCGAAAAAAAGCACACACGACTCATTAAACAGACCTCAGAAGGCTATCTCTTCTATTAAGCGATAACGATGCAGTCCATTCATAAACACGTCTCAACGTCTCAAAATTAGCATCTAAACTATTCTTTTCTTCTCTCAGCCAAACCTAAATGTCAAAATGGTGACATTTTTATTGTGCGTATTATCAAACTGTTCAGTAGAACGGTACTTTCGATGGACTGAGATGAGAAAATGACCTCCAATGAACAAAGGCTGCCCTGATAGAATGATTTGATGTAATTACTGTGTAACGTAGTAATTCACGATTTGATGCATTCTGACCCTTCACAGATTAATATATAAATGTCAGATCAGCAGCTTGCGTGCATGTAGTGATCTAATGCAATATGATATATGAAAAAGCATACACACGCCATTAATATTTCATACCTACAGTAGAAATGATATCATTTGACATACACCAATCACCACAAACGGACATATGAAAAAACTTAACACATTACAACACTATAAGGCCCCAGCAGCCCAGCTTACCGAACATCAAATGCCTGACTTCAGTCTGCTTCAGTATGGGTATTGAACCATACTGTGAGATTCTGAATGTTTTTCTAGCAACATGCTTGTCACTGTGCTTATATTGCACTTAGCTACACTATGTTTATACTGCGAGGTTGTCAATGATCAACCATCCATTCTCTAGACCGCTTTTCCTCATGAGGGCATGCTGGAGCCTATCCCAGCTGTCTTCACTTCTCCTTAAAAGCCATATAGCATTGTGAACATCAATGTAATGTCATGTAATACTGGTGTAACATCTTGGAAAGTAATATTTTGAGGATGTGAACATTAGATTTATAATTTGTAGTTTTAGTTCATCTTTTGGTTATCAGGAGGCTACTTCTTGTTTCATGGAGAATGACAAACACACAGTCTGGACTTGACATGGAGAAAAAATACAACTTTTACCAAATCCTCACCACAATTAATTGGGCCATGTGTTACCACTTGCCAAAGTTTGGGGAAAAGTGACTTGTATTTTTAAAATAAAGTTAAGGTAATTGACAACATGATGGACTGAAAACAATATATATATATATATATATATATATATATTTTGCAGTATTTGTTATGTTTTTGTTGGGTCTCAGTCCTTTCATCTAAAAAACAACATTTCATTAATTTTCTACCGCTTATCCTCAAGGATCACAGGAGTGCTGGTCTCCAGCCAATCACAGGGCACATATAAACAAACAACCATTCACACTCACATTCATACCTATGGACAATTTGGAGTCGCCAATTAACCTAGCATGTTTTTGGAATGTGGGAGGAAACCGGAGTACCCGGAGAAAACCCACGCATGCACGGGGAGATCATGCAAACTCCACACAGAGATGGCCGAGGGTGGAATTTAACTTGGGTCTCCTAGCTGTGTAGCCTGTGTGCTAACCACTCATCCGCTGTGCAGCCTATAAAAGAACATATTTGTATAAAATACATAAAAAGCACAGCTTGCCATGTTATTGGCTGGCGACCAGTCCAGGGTGTACCCCACCTCTCGCCCGAAGACAGCTGGGATAGGCTCCAGCACCCCCACAACCCTCATGAAGATAAGCAGTAGAATGAATGAATGAATCTCAAAAGCAGCTTGGGATCTTTGTGCTCATGCTTTGCCTGATCTGTATGTGCAGCTGGAGCTGTTCACCTCCTCCAAGTGCTGAAACATCCACAGCTAACAAGCAAAACAACATAAAAGAAAACCCAGCCTGGCAGCAAAGTAAGCATGACTTACCACAATACAACCAGGCCTTTTACTACAGTGTCAGAGTTGTCTTGAAATAATAATGCGTGTGTGATGCCTCTAAATGACCAGCATTCATATTGGGAGTCTTGATTAAATATTAAAGCAATGTTCTATAGGCTTTTCAAGACAAAGTAGTACATTCATTCATTCATTCATTTTCTACCGCTTTTCCTCACGAGGGTCGCGGGGATGCTGGAGCCTATCCCAGCTGTCTTCGTGCGAGAGGCGGGGTACACCCTGGACTGGTTGCCAGCCAATCACAGTGCACATATAGACAAACAACCATTCACACTCACATTCATACCCATTTTGGACAATTTGGAGAAACCAATTGACCTAGCATGTTTTTGGAATGTGGGAGGAAACCGGAGTACCTGGAGAAAAAAACAACACTTGGGCGCCGTGCAGCCTGAAACTGATCCATTGATCCATTAATTTCCATGTCCCATACAGACTGAACTCGACACTGAAACCAGGAAAATCCAACAAAATGGAGAGCTGTGAAGCATACACGCATATTCAAATTAGTCAAATTGCATGTTGAGTACAATAAATGTGTACATGTTGGCAGGTCTGTACCAACAGTTGAAAGTACTCCATAAAATTTGCTAAGCTACGTATGTGGGAGAACATGCAAACTCCACACAGAGATGGCCCAGGGTGGAATTGAACTCGGGTCTCCTAGCTGTGAGGTCTGCGCACTAACCACTCGTCCGCCGTGCCGCCCGATAAAGTAGTACAGTGTATGTAAAAAATATGACTTATCAATAGAATTCTAATTCAATTAAGTAATATGATTGATAGATTGGATACATTAAGTACAATTACTTAGTTTACTACAGTAGATAGTATAGAACATAAGGCATATATTTGTGTTGTTTTGTTCAACATTGCAATTGAATGAACATAAATGTCATGCAATTAAGCTTGGATTCAACAGGTCACACTAAGGTCTTTGTGTGTGTGACTGCAAATAGAAAGATAAAGGCCACTGTGTAGTATAATGGCTAAACCCTAATAGGCTCCTTATCTGGCAAGTGACAACTGCCGCTTAAGAAGCACATGTAAAGCACACAATGAACTGCTTGAGGAGCTTGCACGTTGTAGTGACAAGATGAGATGTATTGGGGTGTAACACGTTGCCAGACACCGCCACGTCCTCCTCGGGTGACCACTAAAATCACTCTAATATGATGCAATCACGTGACAAACCTCTCGTCTCCACTATAAGCGTCCGTATTTTAAAGGTGATTGTGTACAGTCATACAATGTGGACGACTGTGGCTCCCCTGGCTTGCTGCAGCACTCACACCAGTCTGCACACCCGCCTTCCTTATAAACCTCAACTTGATGGAAAAACCATTGCGCCACAAATTTTGCGCACTTAAAACCCTCCGCGGCAAGTTTAGCTCAGTAAAAAGGCCAATTCGTGTGAAAATGATCCTCACTCACCTCAAAAAGCTCGATGGTGGGCAGGCGTCATTGAAGGGATGCGATACTGCCGTGTGTGTTTTTTGTCTTCCAACAGCCAAGAAACACAAGAAACTCCCACCTTCCCAGGGAGCGTCCGACAATTCAACACCTGCCAGCAGAGAGGAGCACTCAGGGAGTGTCAACAAGCGGGTGTTTCACACATGACAGGCGAATCATTTATTATGATGCCATTATGATACTATAATAAATGTTTTAATAAATGGGAATTGGTCAAAAGGAAAAGAAAAAAGAAAACACACAGTATTATGTATGTTGGGGGCGTTTTCTTATGTCACTGTTACTGGCAGTTGGGAAAATTACATTTAAAAAAATATACTTTTATATACTTCCCAAACAAGTCATTGAATTAGTAACGAAATTCATAAATTCAATTACCAGGGAAAGTATACCGTTGAGGGATATTTTCTGTGAAAGGCTAATTTTATCAATTAGAGTAATTACACTAATGACATTAGCTGTGACTGGAAAACAATACCAACCCTGCTTGCTTTGGGGCATACAGTATTAGCATTAGCATTAGTATCCAGCAGGGCTGGGTGGATCCATCAAAATATCAATAACATTGATACCAAGGGTGGTATCAGTATTGGTATTTATTCTCACAAATATCTTTTATGGTGGTGTTTATTTTGCTGCATTTTAGATATTGGCGATATATATGAAGAAGGGGTAGGACTAAATAAGATTGGCTTCTTCCTACTCCTTTTCAGACATGTTGAACTGTAGAAACGTAACTTTGTTATGCATGCTTTAAACAATTTAACAGGTATTATCACTATCATTACCATAGGTATACTATATAATACCATATACAGGATCACTAATGACAACCGATATAAGAGCTGTATTATTTTTTAAAAATGCCTTATTATAATTGACACACTTCATACTGTGAAGATCTAATATTCTAATACTCTCATGCATCTAAATCAAGTTTTAAAGAAGTAGCTCAGCAACATTTATAGCAATAAGGCCAGAAGCAGCATGGTTTTGTTATGGCTGGTTAAACTACAGAGGCTGCAGTGCCACCTGCTGGAAAAAACTCTATCTTGCACCTTCAGTTCCTTTTTAAGTACAACTCTTTGTTTTTTTTTTATAATAAATGGATGCATAAACATTTCTAACTGATTTTCATGTGTGTGCGTCACTATTTTGAAAATAAGTTGTCAACGTTTTTTTGTTGTTGTTGTTGAATGACGTAAGAAAGGAATCTTCGCCAGCAGGGGGCGATGCTGCCCAGAGTGGATGTAGACGTGTGTTGCCGATCGGCTGCAAGTGAGCTTGGCGGTGCTGAAAAGGACAGTTCCTCCCAAGGCTGCAGGTACACGCATCTATGTGTACGCATCTATGTATCAGGAATGGCATTTATGACGTCACGCTTCGGTTATGATACTTCACGTTAAGGTGCCTGCGATGGGTGAGGTTTAGGTCAACGAGGGTGCGCGGAGTGTTGCCGGAGGAGGGGTGGGTTGGTGAAGGCACACCGTGGGTCATCCCCCGTCTTTTATACGTCACGTACCCTAGACCAGGACTATAGATGTCATCTTCCACCCAGCGTGGCATTCAGCTGTGGGTCTGTAGAGCACCAATGCAGATGGCGAGATATTTTTGGTCCATTCAGGGGGTCCCTAAGGTTTCAGGAACCCAATTTGTTGAGAGATGAGCTTTCTACAGAAGACTTGACATTTCCTCACAGAACATTGGTACTGCAGGTTGTATCTAATGTGTCACCATGCATCCAAGGAGGTGTTATTGGCAAGACCTAAGGCTGTGTTTACACAATATGCAAATGATGTCAATCTCTGTGTAATCTAACTGGTGTACAGTACACATTACTGTATATACCATTATATGCTTCATTGGCAAAAAGAAAATGTAACATGTGGGTGTGTAAGCGACAGGAAGAAAAGCTCTACCTTCCTTGTTGGTTTGCATGCTCACCCCTGAATAGAGAACAGAAAAATTATATTCGGGTCAATAAGATATCTGGTTGATTTAAGCTATATACAAATTTGATCATAATGAGTTAGAATAGGGCTGCACGGTGTAGGGGTGGTTAGCACGCAGGCCTCAGAGTTAGGAGACCCAGCTGTCTTCGGGCGAGAGGTGGGGTACACCCTGGACTGGTTGGCAGCCAATCACATGACAAGCTGTGCTTTTTATATATTTTATACAAATATGTTCTTTTTTAGGCTGCACGGCGGATGAGTGGTTAGCGCACAGGCTATACAGCTAGGAGATCCGAGTTCAATCCTACCCTCTGCCATCCTTGTGTGGAGTTTGCATGTTCTCCCTGTGCATGCGAGGGTTTTCTCCGGGTACTCCGGTTTCCAACCATATTCCAAAAACATGCTAGGTTAATTGGCGACTCCAAATTGTCCATCGTTATGAATGTGAGTGTGAATGGTTGTTTGTCTATATGTGCCCTGTGATTGGCTGGCCACCAGTCCAGGGTGTAATGTTATTTCTCTGTATGTTTTGTCAAAATTCAAGACAGTGTATTTGAATTTTAAAGGGATTTTCTTACTGCTGATGTTTGTGTCCCCCCCCACCCCCACAGCTATGTTCACCAGGATGCTCAAACTGAGGCTTCTCAACGCCGTGGCCCCTGCATACTTTTTCATGGCGACAATCGTCACCTTCATCCTGCACTTTGGCTTCTTCATCCCAACGATCTTCCCCACCCCTGACACATCACCCGGGGGGTCTACAACTCTTCACACCGTGGTTTTCCTTTTCCTCATGTTCAACGCCCTTGGGAATTACACAATGACTATCTTATATCCCGCAGCAAGTGCCAACGAGACGGCGGTCCCGGTGTGTTCACCACACTGCTCGGACAAAGTGGATGCTCACTACCTCCTCAACGGCCGCCACTTCTGCAAACTGTGCAAGAAGGTTATACTGAAGCGGGATCACCACTGCTTCTTCACCGGGAATTGCATCGGCAACAAAAACATGCGTTACTTCATCATGTTTTGCATCTACACCTCCTGCACCTGTTTGTACTCGCTGGTTCTTGGCGTGGCCTTTCTCACAGTGGAATACTCCATTTCCTTCGAGAACCCGCTGACCTTCTTGACTCTTCTCCCCCTCTCCACTGGTTACTTCTTCATGGGTGAGTTGCCTTATGAAACTATTTCATGATGGTACGATGATACGGCTTATTAAGGAATTCATACCCTCAACTCAGGAACAATCTCCGGCGTGCAGCTCTTCCTGGTCCTGATGCTGTACGTGTGGCTGGGCATCGGGCTTGTCTGTGCCGGTTTCTGCTGCCAGCAGGTGCTGCTGGTGGCCCGGGGCCAGACCTGGTGTCAGATGCAGAGTGGGCAGCTCCTGGAGAACTGCAGCCCCTGGAGAAGCAACCTCAAGGATGTGTTTGGAGCCAACTGGGCGCTGGGTCTCATCCTGCCTGTGCACACAGTGGAGATGTGCTCTGAGGAGGCACTAAAGCAGGACTGAGCCATCTTCTCATCATTCATTTATCAACTTGCAATAGGTCACACAGGCAGGACACTTTGGAGAAAGTTAGGATTCATTTATCTATTGAGCCAAATATAAGACGGTATTTTCCCTCGAGGTCTCAAAAAGGCTCAGGGTCTAGAGTTGTATACATGGAAATGAGACAGAGGTTTTCTTCCTGTCACTCACACACACACCAGTGACTTGGAGAGAGGCAGCCATGGCACAGAGACCTACTGGAAAAAAGGAACCGTCTTATATTTGTCTTAATACCAATTACAGTGGAACCTCTAAATATAAATTCCTCAACTGAACAGTCAGTTTTTCTACTTCCTCTTTGATTTGATCCAGACGGAAATTATAAAACCTTTATTAACAATCAAGATTTTTTACATTGCTTTTCAATAGTCACATGAGAATAAATAAAAGCTAAGTATTGCGTAATAAATCTTTAAAAAAGTAAAACTACTCGCTCCTTGAAGACACAACATGGAGGGAGCAAGGCGCTTGCAGAGCAATACAGGTACTGCATCTAAGCTTTGTAGGGTTTAAGTATTTTATGAATAGATATATACAAATTGTTAGATGACTAATATATATAGTGCCTTGTTTGGTTTCATTGTCATGCAAGTCATTAGCCATCATGCTTGCTTGCGGTTACATTGCATCTGCTTACAAGTGATCTTCGGTTTACCACCTTAGTTAGTTTACCACCATTTTGTTTGCACCATTTACAGTGCAAGTGGAATACATGAAGAATACATGACATAATCAGCACAAGAATGCAGCGTGTGCCTCGTGCCGAGCAGCAACACTGCTTGAGGAAGAATAACATGGCGTATTAGTAGGCATGTACGATAATTAGCGACCCGATATCAGCATAAAAATGCAATATCGGTTGATATCGGTATTATTTTTTTTTTTCCCAATCATGAAAACCAATATGTATACGACACATATGTGTCATATTCCACCACAGGATATGTTATCAGTATGTGCGCTGATATCGGCATATCGTTTTTCTGCAAAAAGCCGATATCGGAGAAGAAGTAGTTATGCTTCCAGACTAGCCTGGGATAATTTTTAAAAAATGTAGGACAAGCACAGGGACAAAAGTATAACTGTTTCACTTAATTCTTGTATTTAGTCTTTTTATTACTGTATTTTATATGTCATAGGTCATTTAGGTGTATGTCCCAACTTACATTAAAACTCGCTCATACTGTACTGAGTGGCCTTCTATGGTAATTGAAACATGTCCCCCTCTGCTGGGGCATCACCAAAATATAGAAAAAGAGAAAACTAAATAGGTTTAAGTTCTGAGTTCCTTCTGATACCCATAGTCACACAATTTGGCTCCAACTCCATTTTGTACCACTTTGGAGGTTCCACTGTATGTACTTTATAATGACGTTAAGTATTCCTTGGCACTCCTGTAAAGAGAGGAGGCATACAGTAAGCATATAGGAGTTTACATTTAGGTTTTAGTAGCTTTTTAAAAGCAATATTTAATAAGGTTTACTAAGGTTCATCATAAACATATACATACACTGCTTAGCCTTTTTTGTATCATGTGCTAAACTTGACTGCTGATGCCATTTATGTGTGCACAGAGAACATTCAGGAACATATTTTTACCGTTATTACATTTAAGGGCTAGCAGGCAAGAACATGTGTAGTGACCCTTATAAGTATCAATACAATATTATTGTCTGCTCCAGAGACTGGTTGATGATGGGCTATAGTGGAATTATCCAGGGTATTAATCACAATGTGCCATAAAATCATGTCTTACTTACATATTTTGTACACAACAGCCCCATAGATGAAGCAATAGCCGTACACTGCTAATGCTAATAATGGAGCCTTGTGGTAATACTGTAATAAGGACTTCCCACTGTTAAACTGCAGCTGCTTGACATATAGTCAACATTGTTTTAGAAATAAATACTTTTTATGACAGTGGTCAAAAAGTGCAAAACACTTTAACAAAAGAAAAAAAACAACCAAATTACAATTACATCATTCAGAAATGGAACGCACTGAATCCCAAGGGGACGTTTGGACCAATCAGCTCCAGAGACCTTGGGTGACAAGGAAACACGAGAAAAGCTGATTGGTCCAAACATTATTACTTCCTATATCTCAGGGATTTGGTACATTCCCGGTAGGATTGGTTTAATTATAATTTGGTTTGCTTTTTATTAACGTGTTTTGCACTTCTTAGCCATGGTATTTAATTACTAGAGCTACTTTTGTCTTTACCTGCTATACACATAAATCCAAAGTGCTATAATATTAAGTGAGTCTTCAGTTAAAATAATCTACCGCACTCAGGTGGTTTTCTGTGTAGTTGCGTAACATCTTTATTGGACAGAATATTTGTACCTGAAGAACAAGACAGAAGAAATGACTTTACAGTTTTATGACCGTTAGTCAAGGTGACGTTTGTGACAGGAGGCACATTTCACACAAAAAAAGGTCAAATATGTTTGTTAAAATAGAGTTACTACTACTATGGCCTGTAAAGTATTGCAAGGTAGTATTGCCGAAATAAAGAATTCCAAGTTGCCATTAATCCTCGCCATGATTGATTCTTTGGAGAGCTTCGACTACATGCAACCTTCTTCCTCCATGTGAAACTTGCATCTTTGCAGATGCTTACAGCAATCCAAGCAGCTCAAGCACTAACACGAGTATACAAACATTCAAAAAGGCACAGTTAACATTCATGTTCACATAAAAAAAAACAACAACAAAAAAACAAGCAGGGCGACAGTCTATAGTAACTAAAGTGCAAAAGGCTGATATGTAACGAATTTCTGCTACTGTTGTGCCATCATGACCCCCGTTAAGCAAAACAGAAGATATTAGCAGATCCTGAAGTAGATACAAGGCCACAAAACTTCACTTCATACAATTTGACCTTCTTTTTAAAACCAATTTCTCCAGTAACAAAGTTAAAATGTGTTTGGCAGGATTAAATAATAGCTTCTGCAAAAATAAAATCTTATCACAAATAAATAATACTTATAATAGAGATCAACAAGTAAATTATATATATAAAAAAAGACATTTCGGTTAACTGGCATTACACACTTGACGAGGGAGGAGTGGATAGTTCAAATTAAACAATTACAAGATCGACACTTCTTACGTATGAGGGCGTTTTTTTGGAATGCACGTGTGAAACGGTATCCTATTTGTCCAAAACCGTTAGCGTCTTGTACCGTAAAAGTCATTCCATAATGCAATGTTGTTTATGGACTTCTTAGAGAAATCATACAAAAAGTGAAGCCTTAAGGAGGATCTACTGTGCATTTTCTACCACCGGAACAGCTCACGGTGTTCATGGCGTGCTACTATATTTTGCATGACAATGCTATGAATTACATCGTTCCGTTGACTTAAAAGTGTGTAGCATGAGAGTGTATTCTTTTCCGAAACTTGCTCATGCAACGCAAACGATGTCTTCCCTTTTCTCGTGCCTTACTTTTTAGTACGAGGTCCTACAAAAGTCTTGGAACAATACATCTGTTAATGTGCTTGTCGTGCCATGCTCGATTGCGGTTTACCATAGCGGCTATAGCCCTACTTAAAAAGGACAATTATTATAGGCAAGGGTTTTAGACCAGCAGCACTGATTGTTTAAAGTTCAGACACAAGCAGCTAACATGGCTGATGGCAATATTACAAGCTTGTACTGACAAGTATTTGACGAATGACACCTGGGGACATACCATTTCCTCACATTGAAAGCTGCTGGTTACCTGTATGTGCACCAACACAGTGTAGGAAAACCATGTCACTACTTGATTGTTACTTATCATAGTCCTGCATAGACAGCTGGAGTTTAGTCCACAGGTGAGGATCGCCGCTCCCTAGAGCTTCCAGCAGGAGTGCGGTCTGCTCCTGAAGCAGCTGCAGCTGACCTTGGGTGCGCTTGTTCTCCTTGATTAACTGCTTGGTGCGCATAGTGATGCCCAGCAGGCCGCAGTTGCTCAGGATGTTGTACGTGTTGCTGAAACGCGTCAACTTGTTGCTTTCTGCCGAGAGGCTGTCTTGGTAATTGTCAGGACATGACCGGTTGGGCTCTACTTCAGTCCTGCACTGATTTGCGTGTGGGGCCACAGAGGTGGTGATCCCTGTCGTGAAGGAGAGCGACTTCTCGCTGAGCTGATCTGAGCTCTCAGCAGACAGAGCCGAGTGGTTGTTTGCTGCTTCAAACTTGGCCAAACTGGCTTTACTGTAAGCTGGCGCGGCACTCTGAGCGGTGGGGGCGCCATACAGCCTGTTGCCTTGCTGATGTCTTCTGTGTGATGATAATGAACTCCTCATTTTGGAGGACCTCTTTGAGGGTGCGTCCACTGGGTTTGGGGCAATTCTGGGGTAGGACTTAAGAGTGGACGTGTAGCTTTTTGATTGCTTGCCATTGTCAGAGGCTGTTTTTGGTGAGCTGCTGCTGTTTGACATCATTGGATGAAGCAGAACCATCTGAGATGGAGACATAACGCTGACAGACGAAGGAAAGCCCCACTGTTTCTCTGCTGGAGTCACCTGCGAAGGCTGAAAGGACAAAACTGGGATTAGTACACTGAAACCGATTATTACACGATGAAGCAAAATACCTTTCTTGGTCTTAAGTAAAGATAAGATGAACAAAATAAAGTTGAAATGAAAGCGCTGATGACTGGCAATGTTGCACAAACAAGTTTGACTGACACTTTAAACATCAGGCCATGAAACATGTGCAATACTTTATATACAGTGGGTGCCTAAATATCCACGATTCATCATTCCCGACCCTACACATTCCCAGCCTCTTTGTTTTGCATATTAACAGATTTTCAAACTTGAACTTGCTTGAACCTCATATTTTACGGGCATCTCAATTACTTCGAAACGTCGAAATCAATTTGTAAAATTATTATAAAAGTGATTGGAGTGAATCTGTTGAATGAACTGACAGAGCCTCACAAAGACAGCGGCTTATCTCTGATTGTGTGGTGAACACCAGAGTTTGGATTACAGCTCATGCTTGAGCAAACAAACTGCATCATCTCAACAACTTGACTGTATAGTAAAAGGTACCGCCAAGGTTGAAAATCTAGAACAAAAGCACAGCAACCTGAAAAACTATAGAAAAAGAAGCCAGTGGATGAAGACGCTATTAAAAACACACAAAATCTGCATTCTGGAAAAAAAAATGTGACCTGCATTCACTGATGATCTCTGATATGGGGGTGCCACGATGTAAATGAGGTATATATAAAAGCATGCAGTGTTTACCTGATTGAGGACAAAGTTATTCATAATCAACATCGGCGAAAGTCCAGCATACGAGCCTCCCATCACAGCCAGCTGCACACCAGCCGTGTCCTGGCCGACTGTGGACCTTTTCCTCCCTGCATCTTCACAGTCGGTCCCATCAACTGCACTTAGGTACTCAGAGCTGGCATCTGGAGGGAACAGAAACAAGCCATCTCGTCTTATTGAACCGGTCTAATGTTACCACTACCTGCGGCAGAACATTAATACAGTATAATGGAACCAGTGGCAGATGTAGATAAGCATCTCTGGAGTGCCTGGAAAATAAACCATCAACCACTGAGGTTTCAGCAGAGTCCAGGTGATTCGCTATTGTATATAAATAAAGACCTAAGTGACCTAGTAAAAGAAAGATACATGCTACACAGTGTGACCTAGATCTCTTTCTCTGATTCCAACTGACCTTGTATACTTAAAAAAAGCCCTCACAGTAACAGTAAAGTGTTTGCTGCATAGTACAACTTAAAGTTTATCTTGACAAAAATACCTGAGAAGCCTGAATCCCGGTCCAGGTCCTGCTTAGATGCTCCATGATGTGTTCCTCTGGTGAACGATGTTGTCCTGTGATGGACGGAGTGACTAAAACTGCTCATGTCTGTCTCCTCTGTGCGGAATAAAGAAGCAAAAGATGGACATTAACTGGAATGATTAGGAAAAAAACACCGAAGGTCATTTGAATGTTATTTAATAGCTCAATGACAACACGCTTTAATTGTCAATGTCATAGTTAAATCTTTGATGACATAAATAATCCATAGTCATCTGATGATCCTTTATCAGCGGTCGTTAATGACAAAAGTAATCACTCAGTGGATAGATCGTAGGCATGTAGCAAACAAACAGAACTAGGCATATAAAATCAAACGTGTAAACATTTGCGTGAATACAATGTGAGAAATTCATAATGGCTACGTTACAAAAACAACAATGTAGAAATTGGGAGCGCGCCAGTGTTGTGGCGACGTTAGCTAACATTACACATTGTTAGCATATCATATCGTTAGCGTGGCAAACAACCCAAGGTGCGACAATACATGTATCGATTTATATTCGCTAAAGTGTTAAACTTACCAAATGCGTTCAGATTTAAAAGCAAATTCCCGTGAATAGACTCAATGTTTTTTTCCCCACTACGTATACTGAAACGTTGTTATCCAACCACTTCCTGTTTCCCTCTTCCAGCAGGTCTGACGTCACACGTTGCTGACTTCATCTTCTTCTTCGTTGGTCTTCATAGCGACAGGAAGTGTAGTCACACGGCTAGCATTACTGCCGTCTGCTGCGCAAACAAGCTAACTAAAACAATAACTAAAACAAGAACTAAAACATCCTAATGATACGGTTCAGTTAACAGTACAAACAACCTCAAAGACAAACTTTACAAGCTAGCAGCTTGAAGGTACAAGACCAAAAAAAGTGAAAAATTTTAATTTGATAAATCACAGTTCATTTATTTATACAAATTATTTCTTGGGACATTGCTTTGGTTCATGAAATTCACTGATAAATACTGGTAATTTTTAGGACTGAAATAATTATCCAGTCACAAGATGCAGAACAACTCTTAAACACGGTTCTTTTTAAAACTTTACTGTGTAGACTAAAAAGAAAATCCAATACTCCACTCAGTCTACTGTGTCTGTCTCTGCTGTGGTGCATGTCATCCAACAGTACTGACAATTGTTTATTCCATTTAGACACTAGAGGGCGACATTTCACTTCAGGTATCAGTGAAATTTTTGTTGTTGTTGAAAGAAACAACCCTTTGGTCCATATTTATTCTGCTGTTTCTGTCAATAAATACAGATATTAAGCATGAGTAAGAACCTTTAAATACCATAAAAATGTACCAATTACCATACCCGATACAGTGATAATAACTCGTGTAATCAGTCTGTTTGGGCCTACATTGCACTTGGCTCCCAGGTGTGTGTCCATTGTGTCAGCTGTGTAACAACAGGCTTTCCACCAATTAAAACACATTTTCCGTTGAACTTTGTCATCACAAACACTGCGCTCATCACCAGACGGGCGTGTCTTCACAACAACCCAGCCGTTTTTGGAGTCTCTGGCTGCACACTCGGTATTGAAAAGAAGAGCGAACAGAGACTCTTGACGCTGTCGTTTGGCTGGAAATAAATAGTGAGCCGCACTGCAACAGGGCTTTGGCTGGGTGCTGCAGTTACCTTCGAGGGATCTGGCACCTGAACAACACAAATATAAAAATAAGAAGTCTTCATTGGTGCATGGCCTTCTCAATCATTTTTACAATGATAGCGCTTCACCTGTCACAGTCTTTCGTTTTTTGTTTCTCCTTTCTCCTCCGTCCTTTCCCTCTTTGTCGTTTTCTGTAAGAAACACTATAATTAAACTCTACAATAAAAAAAATACTTTGACTCTCAAGCAATGTTTTACCTTTCAATCTTCACAACAGGGTTTTTGACTCTGAGGAACAACATAAAAATGAAAATATGAATATCAAGGCAAGCCATAACAACACCTTCACAATGAGATGCAGTGCAAGAGAAGTATCCAAAATTCAACTCACAGTCACAGAGGTACTACGTTTACTGGTATCATGTTTGTACTGCGGTATGCTTAAGGTGTTCTATATTACTTTGGCACACTGAAGTAGCTCAATAAAGTCACACAATATTATACACAACTGCAAGCATACTGTTAAAGCAGAATGTTTGATACAGCACATATATATATATATGTTGTTCTTTCTTACCTACATTCACATGTCTGATGCTCCACAAAGGTCATTTCAACATATTCCTCTCCAAGCTCTGCCGGCCTGATTTTCAACAGCTGAGAAAAGAAAGAGTGGGGATTAGCGATACGCGAGGCGTGAATTGAAAAAAATCTGCGTCTAGCTATACCTGCATTGTCACATTAGTGGTGAGGGTGGGGTGGCACTCGAGCTTCTCGTCCCCACAGCAGCCTGCACACCTCACCAGGGGCACGCAGGCGGGGCTGTAGATGTGCTCCACCTCTGACGGGTACTCCTGCACCACCTCCACCAGCTTCTCAATGGTTCGACACAGGCTTCGAGCCCACACCTCTTGGAACGGCAACACTGTGGCGCGGCATGAACAATTACTGTTAATATTAATTATATATATATATATATATATATATATATATATATATATAATATATATGTATAATTATAATAATAATTATAATTATAATAATAATTATGGGCGGCACGGCGGCCTAGTGGTTAGCACGCAGACCTCACAGCTAGGAGACCAGGGTTCAATTCCACCCTCTGTGTGGAGTTTGCATGTTCTCCCCGTGCATGCGTGGGTTTTCTCCGGGTACTCCGGTTTCCTCCCAACATTCCAAAAACATGCTAGGTTAATTAGCGACTTCAAATTGTCCATCGGTATGAATGTGAGTGTGAATGGTTGTTTGTCTATATGTGCCCTGTGATTGGCTGGCGACCAGTCCAGGGTGTACCCCGCCTCACGCCCGAAGACAGCTGGGATAGGCTCCAGCACCCCTGCAACCCTCGTGAGGAAAAGCAGCAGAAAATGAATGAATGAATAATAATTATTATATATATATATATATATATATATATATATATAAATGTTAATATTAGGACTACACTCACACATACTGTATCACACACATTGTGTTGATGTAAGCGATGTATACATCAATGTAAACTGTTGCTGACCTTGTCCTCATTATACTGTACCTATGCATAATTTTCTATGCTGCGTATACTCTCATCAATATATATTCCTATATATTAATAATAAAAAACATGTGACTGTACAATTAGAGCATTGCAGACATGCATTTCAGTTTTCTTATTGTAACGTATTTGAAACCACTATATGGACTTGCAGCAATAAATGACCAGTTGACGTGGATTATGGATGTTTTTAGATATGGCCGGTTAGTATGCTTTCATTAGGAAGCAGTTTATATAATGCACAGTAAGATTTCCTGTGGGATTCAAGTGTGTAAAAGCATCCCGGTTGCCTGGTCATAGCAGAGAAAAGAACCGGGACGACTACGGTTCAAACGGAGAAGCAAGAAAAACAAACATTGAAAACATGGCTATCAACAGAGCCCCGCTGGAGCCGAGCTACCCCGGGGGCACCTCTGGGACCGACGTGACCTCTGAGGTCACAGAATGAAGCTTGACAACACAACAGCTGTTTATAAAAGACAGACATGGTGCGAGGAAAAAGCTGGGGACTTTAAAGTTGGACATTGAAACTTGACTGGATACCAATTCGATGTAGTCTTTGGACTGTGTCCTCTCATTTCTAGTTCAGCACATTACATGACTGTGTTGCCCTGTGACAGATTGACTTCAAAAATATTTCGCAATCATCTCTCAGATTCATAATTACTTACCGCTAAATGTTGTCTACCCAATCTGAAACTGGCCATAAACATCCAGTGCTATTTATTGATTGAATAAGAAATGCAATAGGACACATGTGGGCAACAAAAAAAAAACACCCATCACGTCACATGTCCCAATACTTTTGCTCACATAGAAAATGGGGCGAGTTCAAACAAAAGGTGTACATCCGATCCAGATGTAAATACTTTGAAATTTAAATCTCGTTTTCGTCTTTTAATGTCAAACCCAAAGATTCCCGTTTATAAATATCATTAATTCATTCATTTTTTTATGCCACTTATCCTCACTCAGTGGGTTGCAGTGTATGCTGGATCCTATCCCAGCTGACTTCGGGCGAGAGGCCGATACATCCTGGACTGGTCGCTAGCCAATCACAGGGCACATATAGACAAACAACCATTCACACTCACATTCATACCTATGGACAATTTGGAGTCGCCAATTAACCTAGCATGTTTTTGGAATGTGGGAGGAAACCGGAGTACCCGGAGAAAAAACAGGCATGCACGGGGAGAACATGCAAACTAAACTCCACAAGGAGAATCAAACCCAGGTCTTCCCGATCTCCTGACTATATGGCCTACACACTAACCACTCAACCACTGTGCGGGCTAGTCTAAAAAATATACTTCTTCTTCTTCTTAATATATTTCAGACATGTATACTATGTTACATTATTCTTTCTCACATATACACTTACAATACAATACACTTACGATATCTATCTATATATATATATATACATATATATATACATATACATACATACACACACACACACACATATATATATATATATATATATACATACTATACATATACATATACATGCATGCACACACACAATACCTCATTACTACACATGTCTGAAAAGGAGCAGGAAGAAGCAAAGCTTATTAAATCCTACCCCTTCTCCACGCCATAGCAGTTACCAATTCAATGTGTTTTTTTTCCACACATATAATCATAGAATCTTACATAAGACAAAACAACAAAAGAACAGTGGCAACATCGGACACCCCAGTAAAACCCCATGACATTGCCGAAGCACACCATCAACCCCGCCAACCAACCCACCTGGCCCCCCACCACCCCAGCAGTCCCCGCACACCCCGCTGCCCTCCAATAAGACGCCATTTTGGCTGGACCCATACAGTATTGTCTTATATTCAGCGTTGTCTTATATCCGGGTGAATACAACATGACAGTTAAGAATACTCACCATTAGTAGTGCTGTTGATGCCTGATGTGGGTAGACTCTGCGGAACAAAAAAAATATGGTTATAAATGAATAAATGAAGTAAATCTATTCTGCAATTTCCCCCCCTTTGGTAAATAAAAACAACTATTTAGGTTCCCAACCAGCTCCCTGTGGTACAAGACTGTGCTTATATTAATTATTTATTTTTCCTTTCCATTGTCCTCCCACACTAATTTATGTTCCCAGCATCATATAATAAACAATTTGAGTTTTTCATTTGCTTGGGAAAACACAGATCCCCGGCCTGACGCCGTCCCGGGAAGTGGAATCTCTGTTGGATAAAACATGGATAAACTCTCTCTCTGGACAGGCTGACCTGGACGATTTCGTTATTACGCTTCTGTTTGCCTGATGTTCAAAGTGCACACTAACACAATTACAAGTGAGTTACATAACAGCAACCAGACAGACAATACGTTTCCCCGATGATGGCAATAAAGACAGCTGCTTTTACACCATCTCTCCAAGATGCATCCTCTTCCTGTTATGAAGCAAAACGAGTCGGAGGATAGCATTTGTCAGCAGAGTGCATTTTTACTCCAACAATGTGATTAAAGAGGAATGTCCCGCTGTCCTTCACATGGCAGGGGGCTCCCACTAAACTGCTGACAACGTCTTGTAGTGGTGTCAACGAGATGGCTCGCAGGCAGGTCTGTTTATCTATGACTGATCAGTGACAGACACTCTGTTAGGAGCTTCGAAGACAGGGGTCACAAACACGCGGCCCGCGGGCCAAATGTGGCCCGCAGGACACTAGTTTGAGGCCCCCGCCTTGATATGAAAGTTTAATGTTAGTGCGGCCCGCGCAAGTTTGATATGGATGCTGTATGGTATCATGTACCCAGAAAAAATTATTACGTTTGATTAGAGGTTAAATAACTGTTAATAGTTATCCTCCCCATCCGTGTGGAAGTGGTAAGTTTTTGGCTATTTAAGTTTAAAGGAAATAACTTGAAGGCTACCGTTTAGGTCGCTAGCGCTCTAGTTCTAGCAGTTGCGCAATATGTTGTAAATAAAAAAAGTATAAATGTGACTATAGTCGTGTTTTGTCATGTCTACAGGGCTCTAATAATGCTTTGTTCATTTTAATCTGAAAAAAATAATTTGTCTACCCACCAACTATACGTGGTTTCTTAAATTTTTATTATTTGCCGTTTTATTATTATTATTATATTTATTTATTACTGATTTTTATTTATTTATTACTGATTTTCTTTATTCTTGATTTGTTTATTTATTTTTCATCTTATTTTGTGCAGAAAAATAAAAATTAAGATATTTGAGAACAGTGGAATGTTTTATCAGAGCTTTTATTGTAGAAAATCGGAACCAAAGCACTGAAAAAGTTTGTATATTTTTCTGTTTTTAATAAATGTTTTTTTTTTTTTTTTGGAAAACCTGATGCGGCCCAGCCTTGCCCAGACCCTAGCTCCAGTGGCCCCCAGGTAAATTGAGTTTGAGACCCCTGTTCTAAGAGTTTCCAGGCAACCACTTAAAGACTCACTGCAACCGTGTAAAAGATCGGGTAAAGAGTCACACTTTCCCCTCAGTTATTGTTAAAAGTCAGTCTGATAACTTTAATCCTATTCCAGGGTTAAATACCATATGATGTGCTCACTCTTATCCTAAGCTTTGGGTGAGAATTCTCCACATCACAAGGGCTTTTTGGCTGTTGTGAACGTGGCGAGGTGCGAAGGATTTTCTGACCTGAGTCATGGGTTAAGGCTCGACATGACGACGAAGCATCTTTGGCTCCTCCTGTAGCTGAGAGCAGAGGAGCTGGCGGATTAAAAAGGGTTGTACGATGTTCACTTAGATATTCCCTCTTAATCCTTTATAGAGCACTTACTGTATTTCTCTGACTAATTGGGAGTGGGAGGTCATTTAGGAGAAGCTCATGAGTAATAAAAGCTAAACACTTTAGGACTTTCTTGCGTCATTCTACTGTGAGACTCCTCAAGGAGTTTGTCTGGGAGGTCCCAACATTAATGGTGTCGATTCCCACATAACGGTCTACAATATTTATCATCAGTTTTAAAAGGTTATGACCGGGTTTATTGATTAGGCTCCACTCTTGCCGCTGTTTGGAACTTGCCCTGACTCAACTGGACAACATCTGACGAGGTCCACGTCTTGGAGGGCCCCGCTTTGATTGATGATCATCTCAAGACCGAGTGATCAACTCTACATCTAGGAACTGGACTATTATATTAGGTTATTTGGCTTTTCTCTGTTTAAACTTGGCATCTCTGTGTGGAGTTTGCATGTTCTCCCCGTGCATGCGCGGGTTTTCTCCGGGTACTCCGGTTTCCTCCCACATTCCAAAAACATGCTAGGTTAATTGGCCACTCCAAATTGTCCATAGGTATGAATGTGAGTGTGAATGGTTGTTTGTCTATATGTGCCCTGTGATTGGCTGGCGACCAGTCCAGGATGTATCGGCCTCTTGCCCGAAGTCAACTGGGATAGGCTCCAGCATACACTGCGACCTGAGTGAGGATAAGTGGCATAAAAAATGATTGAATGAATGATATTTATAAATGGGAATCTTTGGGTTTGACATTAAAAGACGAATATGAGATTTAAATTTCAAAGTATTTACATCTGGATCGGATGTACACCTTGTGTTTGAACTCACCCCATTTTCTATGTGAGCAAAAGTATTGGAACACGTGACGTGATGGGTGTTTTTTTTGTTGCCCACATATGTCCTATTGCATTTTTTTCATGCTAGGTTAATTGGCGACTCCAAATTGTCCAAATTGTGTGAATGGTTGTTTGTCTATATGTAATAATAATAATTACAATACATTTTATTTGTATAGCACGTTTCAGAGTACTCAGAGATGCTTTACAGTGAAGAAAAAAACAAGTTGAGTAAAAAACTGTGTAAAAGATGCTTAAAATACAACATCCATACATTCATTCAGAGGCTAAAAGCAGGGCGGGGCTTGTGATTGCCCAGTGATTGGCTGAGACCAGTCCAGGGTGTACCATGCCTCTCGCCCAAAGAAAGCTGGGATAGACTCCAGCATACCCGTGACCGTAGTGAGGATAAGCGGCATACAACATGGATAACATGGATGGATGAAATGCTGTCACAGTGAGAAGAAGGAACATTTATGTGAGGAAGTATTTCCTCGGCTAACTGCTCAACCACGGCAGAATCTAATCAGAAACAATAACCCGAAACACGGTAAATATTCAATAGGGTGAAAAAGAAAATATGAAAGAGAACAAAAAGATTCACTTGTCCGATGTTTGTCTCGTCAGATGTACGAGACTCAGACTTTCAGACTTTACATTCACTGGCAGCTCCACTACAGCGGGTTGGTTTGCAGAGTGAGAGTTAATCATATGACAGCACATAAAGATAAACCACAAAGGCTTATTACACTCCACTCCAACAGTGTGGACCGACATCATTTTTAACCTTCTTGCTTCACTCATTTTCAGCAGAAGTCATTTCATAACTTGAGAATTTAGTTATGCATCATTTACATCAGCAAGGGAAGAAATGTAGTTGGCAAAAGTACTGCTAATAATAAAACCACTAACTTCATCATCCACTGTATATCACCAGTCAGTAGATCCAATTAACACTTTAATTAACAAGGTAGTGGCTGAGGGTTCAAGAGTCAATTAAAGATTGACCACCACTATCAGCATTGCAATTATACAAGCCATCAATAATACACAAAAATGTATGGAGATGAATACCATTACTAAAGCAACAAACCCATTAATTAATTTGCTGTGTCGCCAATAAGGTGCCTAGTGGCGTGCATTGGCTCAAACTGCCTCCCAACTGGCTCATGGTGGCCCGTAACTATGGCAAAAATTGAGTTTGGCGGAAAGAAAATTTCAAAATGTTTAAAATCTTTGTCGCGCCAATTGCTTGATGCAAGTGTCCACCAAGTGGAACCAAATGTTACAAACAATCCGCCTATTGGAATCCACTGGAATGTAATGGCGCGAGCAAAGTTGCGGCAATGATGCTAGTAGTCCATTGGGCTGGCGCCAGATGGTGCCAGTTTGCGCCAAAGATTATGTGATTGGCGGGTAGTGGCTCTGTGTGGCGCCGAATAATGGCACCACAGCGAGCCACTACTGGCATTACATAAACTGGCATTAACTCATTATCTTTGAATATATGGTCTGTAAACAACACAAAAAAACTTTGACACTACAACATCATCTGGAGAAGTTCGGAATCAATATTTATCTAATAATGTCACAAAAACATTCATTTTCTATGTCGCTTGTCCTCACTTGTTGCTTGTCTGGAAGCTATGTTGGGGCCTATCTACCTGACTTTGGTCGAGAGGCGGGTCGCACCCTGAACTGGTAACCAGCCAATCACAGAGCACATATAGATAAACAACAATTCACACTAATTATTTGCACTTATTAGAATGAGGGAGGAAGCTTAACTGTGTGGGCGACATGCTAACTACTAGGCCACCTTCCAGCCAAGTGACCCAAAATGAAAACAAATACACTTTAGACTAGCCCAACTGACTTATATGCTAAATATATTCCTTCTTCCTTCTTTGTGTACATAAGCTTTCAGACATCAATGAATCAGAGTATGAAAAATACTGTAAAATACTGTAAAACTGTAGGGAAAAATACTGTATGCCTGCTAGCTGGCCCTGTGAGGTGAGGCTGAAATCTGATGGTTTAAATAAATTCCACAAATTCGATTTCATCACTTAAATTGAGTGACTACAGCATATTCTGGGTGATGTCTTCAAATAAGCTAATTCTGCCAATAGACACACAACAAGAAGACTGTCCAAAGTATTTTTTTCAACGTTGCTTTCAGCAGTGCAGGCCAGTGATGCGCCTCTTAAAAAAAAAGGCCAGGGAGTGGCGTGTTCTGGTGTCATAACACCTCAGACCACACAGGACCTGAAGCAGTAAAGCAGAACGAGCGAACACAAACAAAGAGACGGTTAGACGGGATTGGGAAACAGAGCTACCCGCCACCCCCCCGCCTCACTCGTCCTCCCTATCCATCGAGAACCAGATGCCACATGATCGACACCATGACCGCAACATTAATTCTTGTGTCTCTCACAGGAGCTGCAGGTCACTGACTGTATCTGTTCAGCACTCACTGGAAAAGGACAGCTGTTTGTGTTGCATATACACCCGCAACGTCAGCACCGCCATTACAGGTCTGACAGTAACCAGCTGGTTCTCAAGGGTGGTCGTCGCACCGTAGCAGAAAACTTGAACAGAGCGTATGCAAGATGTACCGCAACAATTCAATAGAAGTGTTCAAATCCACAGGTTGTCAACAATAGAAACAGAATCAATGCAATACTTTGAAATTAAAATGGAAAAATAATGCATTCCAAGTGGTTAGCGCACACACCTCACAGCTAGGAGACCCGAGTTCAATGCCACCCTCGGCCATCTTTATGTGGAGTTTGCATGTTCTCCCCGTGCATGCGTGGGTTTTCTCCGGGTACTCCGGTTTCCTCCCACATTCCAAAAACATGCTAGGTTAATTGTCCAAATTGTCCATAGGTATGAATGTGAGTGTGAATGGTTGTTTGTTTATATGTGCCCTGTGATTGGCTGGCCACCAGTCCAGGGTGTACCCCGCCTCTCGCCTGAAGACAGCTGGGATAGGCTCCAGCACCCTCTGTGACCCTCGTGAGGATAAGCCGTAGAAAATGAATGAATGAATGAATCCATTCGAGGATCAATAAATCACCATCATGAAACCTTTACTAGCTAAATGCATTGCTTTACATGCCACGCAAGTGTAAAAAGAAGTTAAGTAAAAATGACAATATACTATTTCTTCTTTCAGGCAGGAAACTGGACATGAAATATTTGGGGCACCATAAAGACTGGTCTTCCTTTAACACTCCTTGATGTATATAGTACATATACATATACATATACATATACATATACATATACATATACATATACATATACGTATACGTATACGTATACGTATACGTATACGTATACATATACATATACATATACATATACATATACATATACATTTAGTATGTACATATATGACATGTACATATATGTACTTATACATATATGACAAATCCATGTACATATATGACATATATGACATATACATATATGACATATATGTACATATACATGTACACAATGACGGATGAAACTGAACGAGATTTGCTGCTGGGTCCAAAAAAGGGGAGTGGTGCTAGTAGATGTCACTCACTCAAGGCTCGTGGACAAGCACGTGGCCATAGTGTGCACGCACATACACAAGAACAGAAGATGGTATCGACAATTTGCATTAGCATGGCTGAAAAAACATACCAGAAAAAGTAGCCCAAAAAAGCCAAAACGAGAAGAGCACTTCAATATAGTAAATATAGGAGGTGCTGTTTAGTGATGCATCTTGAGGTACAAGTGACAAAAAGAGGTAAAGTCTGTATAAATTATGTAAATAAACACATTTTCCTCAGGATTATCACATTAATTTATGTGCAAATGTCTTGACCAAAGCATACACACACACACACACACACACACAAGGCAAGTCTTAAGATAAGGCTGAGCGGTGGTAATTGTGGTCTCCATTACAGTAAACGCTGCTCTCTCTCTGTAAACCACAGTAAATTACATCCAGATGGAAGATTAAAGTCTGCTGAGTAGACGGCTGCCCCGAGCGTAACCGCTCCATCTTCTCTGCTGGAGGAAGTAGAAATCCATATTTCCTGATTGCGACCGTCCCCAGGGCCGGGACATTACAACTGGAGAGGAATACCACAACATTGCCACTCCTTTTCGGCTTGTGGGTCACTGTGCAGAAATGTCAGCCCGGATGAGTGTGAAAGGAAACCAAGGCGCTGACAAGAGATGTAATGTCGATGCAGATGTTTAGAAAGCTGCTGCCAAAGAAAGTGCGCTACAAGTTGTGGAAATGTGATGTCATAATGATGACAAGAATAAGGGAAAAAACACGACATCTGTACAAACACAGACACATGTGCATGTTACACAGATGGTTCCACTCAAGTATTGTTTTGCTCCTGGTGGAAAGGAAGCACCTGTGCCAGCAAAGCTAGGAGACCCTGTTCTTGCTCCACAAAAAGATATACTTGCTAATTACATTTTTATCACAACATGCCCAACATGTTAAAGCAGAATCAACATGTATTTGCAACATGTATGCAAAGGCTTGTTTACAATGTAGATCAGGGGTCTCAAACTCAATTTACTTGGGGGCCACTGGAACTCGGGTCTGGGTGAGACTGGGCCACATCAGGTTTAAAAAAAAAAACAAAAACAACAACAACAAAAAAAAAAGGCATGTATTAATAACAAAAAAATTTAAAAAAACTTTGCTTTGGTTCCAATTTTCTACAAGAAAAGCTCTGATAAAACATTCCACTGTTCTCAAATATCTTACTTTTTATTTTTCTACACAAAATAAGATAAAAAATAAATAAACTTAAACAAGAATAAAGAAAATCAATCAATCAGTAATAAATAAATAAATATAATAATAATAATAAAACGGCAAATCATAAAAACTTTAGAAACCGCATATAGTTGGTGGGTAGACAAATTATTTTTTTCCGATTAAAATGAACAAAGCATTATTAGAGCCCTGTAGACACGACAAAACACGACTATAGTCACATTTATACTCTTTTTATTTACAACATATTGCGCAACTGCAGGGTCTTGAGACACATGCTAACTCGCAAACTAGAGAGCTAGCGACCTAAACGGTAGCCTTCAAGTTATTTCCTTTAAACTTAAATAGCCAAAAACTTACCACTTCCACACGGATAGGGTGGATAACTATTAATGGTTATTTAACCTTTAACATGAACATTAATCAAACATAATAATTATTTTTTCTGGGTACATGATACCATACAGCATCCATATCAAACATTAAACTTTCATACCAAGGCGGGGGCCTCAAACTAGTGTCCTGCGGGCCACATTTGGCCCGCGGGCCGCGTGTTTGAGACCCCTGATGTAGATAATATCACACCCTTGATTTGTAATGCCAGCAGATGTTGATGCAACACAATCAAATTTGCACCTGTAGACTTACTGAATAATAAAAAAAAACATTCCTGGGGGGTTGAGGGGGGAATGAGCAGGAGGGACGTGTTTTTTGGCAACGCTTTTGCAGACTGCAACAGGATTTAACCTCAGATAGAGCTAGATTAGAGCATATGGTTTATATGCAAGTGTCACTCATAGCCAGGAAAACAAAGAGAGTGTCAAAGTAGTCAAAAAAGAAAGGTGGGTGGGAGTTATTTCATGACCCCCATTCACTGCACCTTCATTAGTGACAAGGTGAGCAGGAAGTGATTATTCTACGAATGTTTTGTGGAAGTCATCAAGGCAGTAACAATTACTTCACTGTACACACACTCAGTACACAAACAGAAAAGCCAATAAATGATTCATGTTATGACAAAAATATATTTAAAAAAATATTAAAATTATTATGTCTTGGGTGTCTGGCCTCTTGTTGCTAGGCAGAATTCATAGGGCTCAGCCATTACTGCCCCGCAAGTCAATGGAAAAAACAAGCCATAGACAAGTCACTGCTGCACTGTATTAACAATAAAATACATATTGCAAAGAAAGGAAGCTAGCGCCATATTTGTTGCAAATTAACTAAAATATAAATACAAGATATTTTAAAACACTGGCCACTAGGTGTCACTAGTAATACGCACCAGACTCGGCAAACACAAGCTTTTATTATTAAAATGATTTATCTAACATCTCATCATCATAACAATAATATGGGCTATTGTTGTGGCAGAACTGATACTCGACTTATTTAAGTGTAACTTATTTAAGTATTGAATAGATTATTTTCTTTACTATATTGGGTAATGTGAGTGTAAAGATGACTATAGGGGTGTTATTTCATGTCTCCAGGGCTCTAATAATGGTAAAAAAATCACATTTAGAAAGTCATAAGCAGGTTTTCTATGCTATAACCACAAAGATATTCTGATTAACATTGAATTCTACTTTAAAATACCGTGATCAGGTATGGAACCAATTAACCTCCAATTAAACAGATTTCAAATTTGATTTCGCCCTCTCTCATTAACACTTTATATGGCGACTGTTATTCCAACTCTGTACAGTGGACGGCATCATAACGCTGCTAATTAACATAACTGTTTTAATACATCTGTTCATTGATATATTGAGATATTAGCTGTACAATGACGTGTATATTGTCTTGTAGATCAGTGCACACTTTCATGGAGCCCAGGAAACTCATAAATTCGGTTTTGTAATCATTTGTGTATGTGACAAGGCACATGTGCGACAGGTACAAAACACCTGGATGTCTATAATTCTTTGTTCTGTTATTAAATATTACAATTTTTCAATAAAACACTCAACAACTCAAGTTAGCCTCTATCTAATGATAACAGTACATTTAGTGAACGATTACGCCGCTTATGCAAGTGATGCACTATCATTGATAACACGCATTTCTGGGAAGAGAATCCTTCTGACGCAAGCAGGGCAGATATTCCCTCTTTATTCCTCGGACTAAAGGCACCAGAGGACGGTATGGCTTCTGTGAAACAGCCTGACGTGGTCTCAGGGCTAAAGAAATAACAAACACCTTCTCAGCGAGGATGTTAAATCAGTTCATAGTTGCTGTCAATCATTACAGTGAAAGGGGAGGCATTAATCCACTACATTCTGAGGACCCTGGATTTTGTCACTTGTGCTTTGACTACAAGCAGGCCATGAGCTGATTATCAAGGATTAGTAGAAATGTGCTGATTCCACTCCCTCATTCGCTCTCAGGCCAAGCGGCTGCTTGTGTCTTTGGTTGGAGTGGTGACTTTGAATACCATAAGTCTTTAAATGGGGAGAATTTTTTTTAAAAATGCCAATTTAGTCTTAATCAACTGAAACTTAATTAATGTGACTGATCGAAAAGTCAATGAAAATAGCTTCCACACAGGCAGAGATATGTTTTAGGTGTGAAAACTGCACGTGGATGGCAAGCACGCATAAAATATAAAAAATATTTACCATGTTTAAATACCAATTTAGTCTTAATCAACTGTAACTTAATTTATGTGACTGATCGAAAAGTCAATGAAAATAGCTTCCACACAGGCAGAGATATGTTTTAGGTGTGAAAACAGCACGTGGGTGACAAGCACGCATATAATAAATATTTTAAAAAAAATATTTAAAATTTGTCATACCATGGCTACGCCCTCACTCATACGGGCTGATAATTCTCCAAAAGTAGAATATAACACAACAACTAAATGACTGACAATATTTACTTATCAAGTAGAAAATTAAATGTTTCCACGCACCACTTGCAATTTACACGTGTGCCACTAGGGGCACGCGTACCCCTGGTTGGAAATCAGTGCTTGGGGAGAATTAAAAGAACCATATTGGAGGTAACAGTAAATTACAGTAAAACAAAAAAAGTTCAGTCAACAGTAATGACTAATTCTGTATACTTTATTACTGTAATAATGTTATAAATGTAATGTAATAAAGCCTTTCTATGACGGGATTAGGATGCAAACAAAAAGCTAATATTAGTACTTCATTAGTACTCATTAGTACTGTCAAGTTGTGACGATGCCGAAATAAGAACACTACTGCGGTGTGTAAAACGGTAAAAAAATTATTATAAAATTCGATTATTCCAATCAAACATTTACATGAGTGACTCGACAAAGAACGGAAGGTGTTGGTTTTTTACCTGTGCAGGTAAGAGCAGCAGATAAAGAGCCACAGCAGCCTCGACCACCAAGACCAGTTTCATGTTGGGTTCCAAGCGATGATGGATCCACGTCAAAAACAATCCCAAAAAAAGGAAAAAGACGCCGGACGGGAAAAGTGATCCGAGCGAGACAAGAAACGTTGACGTTAATCAAATCTTGATTAACGCGTCTTGATTAGCAATCATAATAATAATAAATAGGCTATATCATGTTTTTTTTAACTTCACATGAACAGAAGGGATCAACCAACTTGGTAAAATGATAGTAATGGCGGAACTAATACTCGTAGTAATAAGCCTTCCAGCCACAGAAATCAGCCTCCAAGTTCCACTCCTGCCACATAAATACACACTTGTCTCTAATTGGCCCTCACTACCTTTTTCACCAACTCAACACTTTTATCCCCTCCCCTCAGTGGTTCTTCCTGACCACCCCCTCCTCCTCCTCCTCCTCCTCTTTCTTCTGGCTCTTTTACTGCCCACCAAGGCTCCACATGATGAACTATGAAATGGAAACATATCAGATGCTGTATAGGTGGTGATCACGGGGTTCTTTATTCCTGATCTCCAGACTACACAGCAGGTGATTTACGCAGGCTGAGTGCATGTGGAAGACCGCCACAAGAAGGAGGAGGAGGAGGAGGGGGGCAGGTAAACATTTAGAGAGCCTCTTTGCTGACCCATGGCTCCAGGATGCTCAGTGATTTTGGGCTGCAGAGACAGGAAAAAAAAAAAAAAGCAGGGGGGAAATTCCATTACTGTTGACACATAGAGTTAATCTTCTCTGTTTGCAGAAACCTTGGAAGGAAAAGGATTCCTTGTGGGCTTCCATGCATTCCTTCAACAGGGCTGAATAGTTGTAGCTTCTTGTGTTATTGTACAGATCACGCTCTCTAAACATCTCACATCGTCAAAGCGGACAGAGGAGCTGCAAGGAAAACAATCAGCACGCGAGGAAAGACATTATAACAAAATTGTCCCTTTCGTTATCATCCCTCTACAACAGGGGTCTCAAACTCAATTTACCTGGAGGCCACTGGAGCTAGGGTCTGGGCAAGGCTGGGCCGCATCAGGTTTTCCAAAAAAAAAATTTTTTTTTATTAAAAACGGAAAAATATACAAACTTTTTCAGTGCTTTGGTTCCGATTTTCTACAATAAAAGCTCTGATAAAACAATTCCACTGTTCTCAAATATCTTATTTTTTATTTTTCTGCACAAAATAAGATGAAAAATAAATAAACAAATCAAGAATAAAGAAAATCAATCAATCAGTAATAAATAAATATAATAATAATAATAAAACGGCAAATAATCAAAACTTAAGAAACCACATACAGTTAGTGGGTAGACAAATTATTTTTTACAAAGCATTATTAGAGCCCTGTAGACATGACAAAACACGACTATAGTCACATTTATACTCTTTTTATTTACAACATATTGCGCAACTGCAGGGTCTTGAGACACATGCTAACTCGCAAACTAGAGAGCTAGCGACCTAAACGGTAGCCTCCAAGTTATTTCCTTTAAACTTAAATAGCCAAAAACTTACCACTTCCACACTGATAGGGAGGATAACTATTAACAGTTATTTAACCTTTAACATGAACATTAATCAAACGTAATAATTTTTTCTGGGTACATGATACCATACAGCATCCATATCAAACTTGCGCGGGCCGGACTAACATTAAACTTTCATATCAAGGCGGGGGCCTCAAACTAGTGTCCTGCGGGCCGCGTGTTTGAGACCCCTGCTCTACAACCTAATACGTCTGAGTCCTTGAAGATGATCTGTCTTCACAGCGACATGTGCATTACAGAGGAGGAGGCCGTCAAAGAAGTCTCCCTGCAGGCTGTGATGCCTCAGTGGGCAGAGACGCTCTGCTCGGTGATCTATCTGTGTTTTCAAAGGTGCACTCAGTGATCGCGCCCACTAAGATCACTGGGCTCTGTTTGCACTATAAATATGGAGTGACACCAAGCCAAGCTGTTGGGAGTGATCATCACACGTCTGATCATGACACAAGGCTCCGACTCCCTCTTTTTACAGTCGTCGAGACCACAGACTTAGAAAAAAAAAACAAAAAAAAACACTTGGGTAATTTCCATGTAACGTAAGGGGTGTGGCAATGTGGGGAATTGAAATATTAAATTTTGGTGCAAATCCATTTTTTTCCCCCACTGTTGTTATAACAAAAAAAGAACAAGATATAAACAATGTAACATGAGGTTGAATACAATTTGTTCTGGAACACTAGTCCCCCTTTGTTAAAGTTTTTTTTAACTATTTTTCCCGTAGGAAATAATGAAGACTAAACAGTTCCACCATGAAACCATTATTTTACTGCAAAATCCGTGGTTTAAGGAACATGTCAACATTCTCAACTGTCATAAGAATAAGTAAACAACAGTTTATATTAAGCTGCAAAACAATACAACAGTCTTAACTTCATTAAGACATGACGACTTAACCCCCAACCTGTCCTAGTTGGCCGTTGTTCATGCAGTATTATTGATTTGTATACCGAACAGATTGGCTGTACAAGCGATGGCTCCAAGAACACCGCAGCTGTTGTGATTTATTTATTTGGAAGGCCACCACAAAGTGCAAGCTTGGATACGGTGGTAGAGAAGAAGGAGTACAGATAACAACAATAATAACAACCCCTGCAACCTGGTTGGAGAACCTGTGGATGAACAGGAAGTGCAAAAATCAATAAGAAAAGACAATCTATCTCACTTTTTCGCATCGTTGAAAATAATGAGGGCGGCACGGTGGTCTAGGGGTTAGCGCGCAGACCTCACAGCTAGGAGACCAGGGTTCAATCCTGTGTGGAGTTTGCATGTTCTCCCCGTGCATGCGTGGGTTTTCTCCGGGTACTCCGGTTTCCTACCACATTCCAAAAACATGCTAGGTTAATTAGCGACTCCAAATTGTCCATAGGTATGAATGTGAGTGTGAATGGTTGTTTGTCTATATGTGCCCTGTGATTGGCTGGTGACCAGTCTAGGGTGTACCCCGCCTTACGCCCGAAGACAGCTGGGATAGGCTCCAGCACCCCCGCGACCCTCGTGAGGAAAAAGCGGTAGAAAATGAATGAATGAATGAATGAAAATAATGATAGGTCCATTTTTGCTGGACTGAAATTTGAACCTGAATCTCAGTTTGAAGTTTTGCATTTTTTTTTTAAACCCAAGTGGTGTGAGCTGGTCGATGTTCTCTTGATGTTGTGAAGAGCAAATTGGTGGCTCTCCAGAATTGGAGTGACAAAGTAAGTTGACCCCTCATTTTCCTGGATTGCTAAGTAAAGAGTACACAGATGAACAACATTAATGATGTCCATTCATCTTTGTTGGGATCGATTTGCTATGCACCACTATGGGACCCTCAAGGAGATGTTGGAGAGCCCCCCTTGAAGTACCCTGGGACCTACTGGACCTGTTCATTAGTCTTGTATCATTCATTCATTTTCTACCGCTTATCCTCACGAGGGTCGCGGGGGGTGCTGGAGCCTATCCCAGCTGTCTTTAGGTGAGATGCGGGGTACACCCTGGACTGGTGGCAAGCCAATCACAGGGCACATATAGACAAACAACCATTCACACTCACATTCATACCTATGGACAATTTGGAGTCGCTAATTAACCTAGCATGTTTTTGGAATGTGGGAGGAAACCGGAGTACCCGGAGAAAGCCCACACAAAACTCCACACAGAGATGGTCAAGAGTGGAATTGAACTCGAGTCTCCTAGCTGTGAGGCCTGCACACTAACCACTCACGCGCCGTGCAGCCTGTTTCATCCCTTATTATTCATTCATTCATTTTCTACCGCTTATCCTCACTAAGGTTTCGGGTATGCTGGAGCCTATCCCAGCTGTCTTCGGGCCAGAGGCGGGGTACACTCTGGACTGGTCGCCAGCCAATCACAGGGCACATATAGACAAACAACCATTCACACTCACATTCATACCTATGGACAATTTGGAGTCGCTAATTAACCTAGCATGTTTTTGGAGGAAACTGGAGTACCCGGAGAAAACCCATGCATGCACGGGGAGAACATGCAAACTCCACACAGGGTGGAATTGAACTCGGGTCTCCTAGCTGTGAGACCTGTGCGCTAACCACTTATACACCGTGCATCCCGTCTTGTATCATATGTGATGAAAATGATTTAAGTGAGTACTGTATGCTTCCCGAACACCTGGACACCCAAACAGGACATGAAAATATTCCAAGCTTCCTTCTTTCCTGTCATTGATAGGCTGTGAAATATAAAAGGCCGGCAAATAGGAAGTGATTCAAGCATGAGTGCAAAGCTGCTTACTGTTGCCTAAGGTGATTAGCGCATGTTCATTCATTAAAAACATGTCAAATCCTGCTTGAGCTTCCATGCCGCATTGCCGTATTTGTGTCCCGGACACTTGTTTTTGTTCCAAGGTTGTCAGGTGTCATCCTGTTTTCATGGTCCGTCTGTTCCACGTGTGAGCATTGTTTCATTTTGTGGGAAAGCGTGCAGTCATCTTTGTAACACACAATTGGAAGTTATTTTAGTCTGGAGGTGTTTTTGAATCACTCACTGAGGAGGAATCTCCAGATATTGGTATAGCGATGCAGCTGTGCAACATGTCACCATAGGCCACTGAAAGCTTAGACTAAATGAACATTTGTTCTCTTTGGAGAATTGAAGTGTCTGAAATTTAATTTATGGAGTAGTTTAAATTTAGAAAGCTCATTTTACATGAGAAGAATTTGAGGTGTTGTTTGAGAAACACTGGGCTATGCAAAGAATCTGAGTATAGGTTATAATATCCAGTAGATCCCTGCACATTTGCAATTTGACATTCATGGTTCAGGAAATTTGCAGATTCTTGGTAAAAAAAAAAAAGTTTTTGTCTCCAAAAATAGGCAGCTCCTTTCTAAAAAAAAAAAAGTCTCAAAAAATAGGCAGTTTCTTTCGAAAAAAAAAAAGGGCGCGGCACTGCGGTCGAGTGGTTAGCGCGCAGACCTCACAGCTCGGAGACCAGGGTTCAATTCCACCCTCGGCCATCTCTGTGTGGAGTTTGCATGTTCTCCCCGTGCATGCGTGGGTTTTCTCCGGGTACTCCGGTTTCCTCCCACATTCCAAAAACATGCTAGGTTAATTGGCGACTCCAAATTGTCCATAGGTATGAATGTGAATGGTTGTTTGTCTATATGTGCCCTGTGATTGGCTGGCCACCAGTCCAGGGTGTACCCCGCCTCTCGCCCGAAGACAGCTGGGATAGGCCCCTGCCACCCCTTTCGACCCTCGTGAGAAAAAAGTGGTAAAAAATAAATGAATCATTCACAAGTCAGTAATAGTTTGATAACATGTGATAACACAGGTAAAATATACAGCATACGTACATGTTTAGGTCATTGAATGCAACAGATGTTATAATTCTTAGCTGCTCGACAGTTTACTGCCTCATTGATCGCCATTACCTTCAAATTCTTCTTCTTCTTTCTCTTTTTGTTTTGCATTCAGGGGTCGTCACAGCAAATGAACCGCCTCTATCCAACCCTGTCTTCTGCATCTGTCTCTCCTGTACGACTATCATGGCCTCCTTCACTGCATCCATAAACTTCCTCTTTGGTCTTTCTCTATGCCTCCTACCTGGCAGCTCTAAACGCAGCATCCTTCTACCAATATATTCACTATCTCTCCTCTGGATATGTCCCAACCATCTCAGAGTGACTTTATCACCAAGGCCTCTAACATGTAATGTCCCTCTTATGTACTCATTCCTGATCCTATCCATCCTGGTCACTACCAATGAGAACCTCAGCACCCTCATCTTGCTGTCTTTTCCTCAGTGGCACTGTCTCTAGACCAAACAACATGGCTGGTCTCACCACAGTTTTGTATACTTTTGTGGGACAATTATTATCCATCAATAATTGTTATTGTGACGGGCCGAATATAGCGTATCTAAATTTAAGATAGTGATACTAACGTAATGTCTCTCTGATGTACTCATTCCTGATCCTATCCATCCTGGTCACTCCCAATGAAAACCTCAGCATCCTTATGTCTGCTACCTCCATTACCGTGAAATTAGTATCATAAATCCTCCTCTGTTGTTTGATAAATTGCCAAAAATTTTTGAGTAGGTCACTGTAGTATGTGAGTGACAGGAAGAAATGCTCAGAGGAGAAGTTAATTGTACACTGAGAAATTACATATATTAGATTACATTATATAGATTTGTTGCTGTCCCAAAAAAACATATGTACAGTATTCAGCCCAACAGGTTTTTCTCATTATACGAATAAATACACATAAATTATGAGTTGCAGATTATGATTCTGCGTCCTTTCTGCTAATATAACACCTGGATCCCAACGAGAGGAATGCTAAATTGAGTGTTTGTCCGAGATAAAGTTTCATCACCTCCACAAGTTTGCGGTCGCTGGTGTCTGAAAGGAAAACAGCTCCGAGAGTGAGTTATCACCGCCCGTGTCACCGCCAGTTGTGAAATTGGTGGGTTTTCTAAACGAGGAGCGAGTAGGTGAGGTCTGTGTCACGGACGCCCCGTCGTCAGCGAGCAGGTTATAACTCACGCCTGCGGCCGTACTCCAAACTCCATTAAGAGGTCCCACATGTGGAGCACATTGGCAAGTTCATGGGTTGATGCTATGAGCGGTGATTTGGCTCGGGCTATTAAACAGATGAATTAGATCTTTTTAACATCTCTCGTCAAATAATAATAAGACCCTCAAATTATGTTCAATGTAAATACAAAGTGTGGGCTGCAGCAGGTGTGCTGCTGCATTAAATTACACTGTAAACATGCGCTAATGTTAATGTAAAGAACTTTTTTTTTTCTTCAGCTTCCTGACATGTTATTAAAAGTGATCATGTACAATCAGGCTAATACTAGTTTAATAGTTACTTGTGATGAGATTGGATGTAACTCAAGTGGTGGCTGACTCTTAAGTACACATGAATTTGAGTCAGCCACTAAAATACAATATTGAGTGCTTATATTTGTTTTTTTGCAAATGAGAAGAAGAATTATTATTATAAGAATTATAAGCGCTTTCCCTTGGAAACACACACTCAGGCTATAAACCTTGATACACTTATTATAAGTCTATAATTCCTCAATATATCATTTTTGTCATAAATAACTCAATTGAGGCTTGAAGCTTGTGTCATAAAAATTACACTTTTATTGCATTCTTCATAAATGACAGCAGGATTAAAAGGATTTTTGGCAATGATAATAATAATCATATAAAACAAAGCACCGAGGGAAAGCTTTCATTTAAGGAAAGGCGCCCACAGGAAGCAAAGAAGTAGGCCGCGGCCCGAGCGAGTGTTAGGTGAAGTTCACCCCTGCGTTGTTGTTTACACAAGCAAAAATTGTGCATAAAGATTTATTTATATGCGATGAAGTACATCTACTCAAATTGCTTGTTGAACAAGGAAATGGGAGCAGAGCACGGAGAGGGAGGGCGTGGGGTCATCAGAGTGCTAAGGGAAGTTAATAACTTGGAATAATAAATAATAAAGCCGAGTGATGGGAATTTGGCAGCTTTTGCCATTTATTAGCATCAGTTTAGGCGTGCAAAAGCGCCAGAAATGGCTGAGCTCATCGCTTTCGTGGCTACTGTGCACTTGTTGGGACAGAAGGTCTCATTACTGGTGACAATGTGTACATTATGTGCCTGCACACTCAAAGTCTGCTCTTGAAGTGACGCTGGGTCGTGGAGACAACCGATCCCAGATGGTGGTCTGCCCTGAGGGGACAGACAATTGAGGACCACCAGGGTGGATAAAACGGCAAAGTCAGAAGAACAAGAATCATATTCACTATGTCTAAAAAACGAAAATCGACATTTATTTCTTCAATGGTCTTGCATTTGTTAGGAATATTTTTAGTGACATTTCAGCTGCCGGGCTGCACGGAGGACGAGTGGTTAGCGCGCAGACCTCACAGCTAGAAGACCCGAGTTCAATTCCACCCTCGGCCATATCTGTGTGGAGTTTGCATGCTCTCCCCTGTGAATGCGTTGGTTTCCTTCCACATTCCAAAAACATGCTAGGTTAATTGGTGACTCCAAATTGTCCATAGGTATGAATGTGAGTGTGAATGGTTGTTTGTCTATATGTGCCCTGTGATTGGCTGGGATAAGCTTCAGCACCCCCTGCGACCCTTATGAGGATAAGTGGTAGAAAATGAATGAATGAATTTAAGCTGCTAGTCCCATGTTAATAAAGGGTTTATGTAGGGATAATATTAATAACATTGCCCAACTGATATTATTGGCCAATATTGGCATAAAATGAGACATTGGTTCATATCCTATTGGGTTTTCGTCAGCCGTGTAATGACACAGCAACATGCTTGCTATCTCAGTATATCTGCAGCCACCGGAGCTAGGTTCTGGGTGAAGCCGGGCCGCATCAGGTTTTAAAAAAAAACAAAAAACGCATTTATTAAAAAACGGAAAAAAATCAATAAAAAAAATATCTTCAATGCTTTTGCTTCTGCTATACCCTACACTTTTTCAGTACTTTGGTTCCGGTTTTCCACACCAAAATATCTGATAAAACATTCCACTCTTCTCAAATATCTTAATTTTTATTTTTCTATACACAAAATAAGATAAAAAAATAAACAAATTAAGAATAAAGACAATAAATCAATCAATCAGTAATAAATAAGTAAAATAATAATAAAACAGCAAATAAGAAAAACGTAAGAAACCACATACAGTTGGTAGAGAAATTATTATTTTTTCAGATTCAAATGTACAGTATTAACAGTTATTTAACCTTTAACATGAACATTAATGAAACTTAATAATTTCACCCAATTAGCAAGTTAGCATTGTACTCAGTTCCATCTGGAAGCAGCGTCATAACTTTAACAACATGTTTGATGAGATGCTTTATCTTGGACGTGTATTTTCCGTTTTATTCCAAATCATTTCCTGCATTTATTTGTACCCAGCGTCATAAGCTTTTAGCTTCATTGCTAATCCAAAGCAAAACAGGGCGGGGTTAACAGGATAGGGTAACAGTATGGGCGGGGCAAAATCATGTTCATTGTGTCCGGTGTGCACACAGCTTTAAGCTGTCATTTCAACATTAAACTTTGGTATCAAAAGGTGGGGGCCTCAAACTATTTACAACATATTGCGCAACTGCTGGGTCTTGAGACACATGCTAACTCGCAAACTAGAGAGCTAGCGACCTAAACAGTAGCCTCCAAGTTATTTCCTTTAAACTTAAATAGCCAAAAACTTACCACTTCCACACGGATAGGGAGGATAACTATTAACAGTTATTTAACCTTTAACATGAACATTAATCAAACGTAATAATTTTTTCTGGGTACATGATACCATACAGCATCCATATCAAACTTGCGCGGGCCGCACTAACATTAAACTTTCATATCAAGGCGGGGGCCTCAAACTAGTGTCCTGCGGGCCACATTTGGCCCGCGAGCTGCGAGTTTGAGACCCCTGCTTTAAAGCACCGACTTCAGGTGAATGTATTTGATTGTGACTGGTCAGGGGTAAAAATGATTGAAAACGGGTGTTACAAGATCAACAAAGCTCAAAAAAAGGGGGTCACGTTTGAGTTGATCTGAAGGGTTTGGGGGTTTTGAAGGTATCTAGATAAGCTTTGAACTGCAGTGGAAGGGACTAGTGTTGAATGAAGACAGACCACTGACTAAGGCCCCGCACCCCAAGCTGCAAAGGGATTGAAAAGCAGCGTTAATCAGGGGAAAATAAACAGAGCAGTGCTCCAGGGCATCATGGTAGGACTGCAGTGAAGTCAGGCCTGCATGAGGTACCGTCCTTTATGGTGTCCGTCAGTTTGGTTTCCATCTCTGCTGTTTTAGTCAGTGGGAATGTAATTATTGTCGTGTTCTTGTGCCTGTCACCGCATCACTGCATCCAGGGGTCACTCACTTAAATGGGTTATTCTGGACTGCAGCCAACGAGACTCGAGGATCCCGCGTACGCACAGGGAACCTCCAAGGAGCCAGCACGCTCCATCCGGGGGACTCCGTCACAATCTCCGAAATCGAGGGAATTTTCCCATCGAGATGAGAAGCAGATGTCTCTTATGGTCTGTCGCACCGCCTCTTGTCTCCCTCCCTTGTTGAGTCAAACCTGGACCTCCATCCCCTCAGGGACTGGAGCGGAACATGAGCACCATGGGAAGGGTGGCTGCCCCTGAGGAGATGACGAAGAAGCACTTTTTATGGGAGGCACTGCCTTTAGGTACAGAGCTGACAGCACATGGAGCCGCTCCAAAGGCCTGCAACTTTCTCATGGAAGTACGCAAACAAGTCCGCAATGATGAAAACGTCATGTTCAGACACCGTCTGGCTGGTTTAGGTGGACTGGAGCAGCTCAGAATCCACGGCCTTGTTCCCAGCATTGATCCAGGGTGGGACCCCCTGACTCTTGGCCGGAAAAATAAGTCAGGGAAGATCAAACGTGAGATACTTTATCACTCCTTTTCTCATCACCCTTCACTGTAAATGCTCTAGTCTTGCTGTGTGTGCCTGCAGCAACTCCGAGCAACCCCGAGCCCTGCATCGTGTTCTCGCTTGACTCTAGCAGCTCAGTCACGTTGCAATACGAATATTCTGACTTGTGGCATAAAACAACTAAGAACAATCTGCTGGCCACTCACTACGCAATTCCATGCAGTCTGTAAACAGATCTGCAAAAGGAGAAACACAAACTCCAGGAGGAGATGAGACTGACTGGCTATCCCAAGGCGGACGAGATATAAGGCTTACATGGATGCCTGCAAAATGTCAAACTTGTTGTACTATCATCCAAGATAAGGTTGTTGGTATGCAATTGTTTGGGCAACTCAACCAACGCATTGAGGCTAACGTCATCGATGACGTTGACGCAAAAAATACGTCCACGCAAGAACTGCACATCGATGCGTCGTCATTCAGAATCAAAAAATGACAGCGAGTCTGGGAAGAAAGAGAAGTTCTTGCAATAGGATGTCAAAAGTATGTGAGGACTTTACACTTAAAGGTAACGATTCGGTGGGCTGTGCACTGTGCAAAATATGTACAGTAAACCTTGGATATATCGGACTCGGATATATCGGAAATTCGCTCACAACGGACAGATAAAAAAGAACCAATTTTTCTGTAATGCATTTCCAATAAAAATTCATTGCATATATCGGATTTTTTATAACGGATTTCGCCTATTTCGGACAAAATCTCCAGTCTCGTTCCAATGCATTTCCATTAAATTTCCCTCGCATATATCGGATGGCCGCATCGTGGCGCTCCGATTCGCCGAATCGTGACAGGCCGCTATACGACGTCATTTGCAGCGTTTGCAGCGTTGCCTGCGCGTCCAGGTACATTGGAAACATAGTCAAGGAAGTGCCTTTTTATAACGGATAAAATCCGATTTACGCATATACCGGATATAAATCCGATATATGCACAAAACGGACATTTTCCGGTATACGCATATAACGGATTTTGCTTATATCGGACAAAACCAGTGGGAACAATTGAATCCGATATATCCGAGGTTTACTGTAGTACTACCACAAAGTACTACCACGACACCTAGCAAGAGGGAAACACACACACAGCAGCTGTTATTTTTGATTTATTTTATCTTTATATTTTGATTCAGATTGTTTTTTGCACAATAGTTTTATTTACTGAAAGAAAGTTTAATTTATTATTTTTGTTATTCTAGGATTCAATTGTGAACTTGTTTTTTCAATTGTGAATTGTTTTATTGTTCAATACAATTATTATTTTTACTTGTTCATAAAAATATATTGGAAAGAAGAAGTTTGTGTTTTATTTCTGGAGATAAATTAAAATTAATTGATAGGTCAAATTATGGAGAGGTAATCGAATCGAAATCAAATCGTAATGGTAATGGTTTAATTTCATTTGAACATAAATCAGATTACAATTGAATGCATCACATAATCAGTTCACAGTTCCACATGTCCAAAAGGAGTAGGAAGAAGCAAAGCTTATTAAATCCTACCCCTCCATCTGGTACTTTTACAATCAGTAACTGTTACATTTGTTCACTTCCTGCTTTCCTAATATAGTTTACTTTTTTTTTTCTTTTTGTCATGTACCGAAGTACGAGGTGATATGACATACAATGACATATTGGTTACCATAGTAACTGTCAATATAGTAATATATATATATAGCACATCATGACTGGTTCAAGACTCTTCAGAAATCGGATTTAAAAATGAATCGTTAGATTAATCGATGCATCAAAAAACTGTTTTTGTTGATTAATCGATGACAAAAATAATAATAAAAAAAAAATAATAATAATAAAGATTAACCCAGCCCTAGTAAAGAGTGGACATCCACCCATTGGACATCATTGGGAAGTTCTACAATATACCAGCGGTGATTACCCACTGTGAGACTAATGAGGGATTACGGAAATGGACTCAGAGGGTATGCCACTACCTGGGGGCAGTAACGGTTTGGCAGGATTCCACCAGACCTGTTGAATACTTTCTAAGAAAGATTAACTCCTAGTTCCTCTTAATGTGATCTTGTCATTGAGTTTCCTATAAAGGACAATCAACCAAAGTAAATAACACCAATTTGCTTCATCATCCATTCCTAATTCGTCTATTTAAAATGTTTTGACCCTTTTATCTGAGCACAGTGTGAAGTGACTCACCACGGAGGTCAATTCAAAATCAAACCTATCACAACTTCTTGATTGTAATTTTATTTAATGAGCCAAAGCACAGTGCACGTCCTGAGGGCTCAAGTCATGATTGAAGGTTACTGGGTGATATTACTGCAGCAGACGTAGACCAGTCTTAATAAGGCTCTGTTTACATTCTGTGGCCCCATATTTCAGCAGACTTCAATGACCTAGGATTAAAAGGAGCCTAGTGGCGACATGATGGCACAGAGACACACAAGATAACAAGCAATGCAGATTAGGGTTGAAACTCTTCAGGAAGTAGGAGGTAAACCTAGAGCAAGGGTCTCAAACACGCGGCCCGTGGGCCAAATGTGGCCCGCAGGACACTAGTTTGAGGCCCCCGCCTTGATATGAAAGTTTAATGTTAGTGCGGCCCACGCAAGTTTGATATGGATGCTGTATGGTATCATGTACCCAGAAAAAAATATTACGTTTGATTCATGTTCATGTTAAAGGTTAAATAACTGTTAATAGTTATCCTCCCTATCCGTGTAGAAGTGGTAAGTTTTTGGCTGGAAATAACCCCCAACCCCCCCCCCAAAAACGCATTTATTAAAAACAGAAAAATTAATAAACTTTGCTTTGGTTTCGATTTTCTACAAGAAAAGCTCTGATAAAACATTCCACTGTCAGATATCTTAATTTTTATTTTTCTGCACAAAATAAGATGAAAAATAAATAAACAAATCAAGAATAAAGAAACTCAATCAATCAGTAATAAATAAATAAATAAATATAATAATAATAATAATAATAAAACGGCAAATAATAAAAACTTAAGAAACCACATATAGTTGGTGGGTCAACAAATTATTTTTTTCAGATTAAAATGAACAAAGCATTATTAGAGCCCTGTAGACATGACAAAACACGACTATAGTCACATTTATACTCCATTTATACTTATTTACAACATATTGCGCAACTGCAGGGTCTTGAGACACATGCTAACTCGCAAACTAGAGAGCTAGCGACCTAAACGGTAGCCTTCAAGTTATTTCCTTAGCCAAAAACTTACCACTTCCACACGGATAGGGAGGATAACTATTAACAGTTATTTAACCTTTAACATGAACATTAATCAAACGTAATAATTTTTTCTGGGTACATGATACCATACAGCATCCATATCAAACTTGCGCGGGCCGCACTAACATTAAACTTTCATATCAAGGCAGGGGCCTCAAACTAGTGTCCTGCGGGCCACATTTGGCACACGGGCCGCGCGTTTGAGACCCCTGCATTAGAAGAAGCTCAAGCAAGCTTTGACTTTTGACTGTAAGTGCTCGATATGGGTGGTAAAGGAGTGGAACCAGTCCAACCAGAGGCCAAGATATTTGTAACAGGTCACAAACTCCAGTTCCGAGCCGTCGCCACAGAAGATTTTGGGAGTAGGGGTGAGATCAGGTTTCCGGTCAAAGATGATGTATTTGTTTTTTGTAGTGTTAAGGAGAAGGTGAAGTCTATGGAAGTGCTGCTCTACTGAGGTGAGACTGAACTGAAGTGTGGATGTTGCAGAGTGTAAGGAAGGTCCCTCTGTATATATAAGATTCATTCATTCATTCATTTTCTACCGCTTTTTCCTCACGAGGGTCACGGGGGGTGCTGGAGCCTATCCCAGCTATCTTCGGGCGAGAGGCGGGGTACACCCCGGACTGGTCACCAGCCAATCACAGGGCACATATAGACAAACAACCATTCAACAACCATTCACACTCACATTCATACCATTCATACACATTCATAATTTGGAGTCGCCAATTAACCTAGCATGTTTTTGGAATGTGGGAGGAAACCGGAGTGCATATATAAGATGATTCAATCAATTCAATTATGGTATTAATCATTTTGGGCTTAATTGACAAACATTGGCGACATACAGTACAGATCTACTCCTGTCAATAGTACGCAACCTGAATGCCAAAAAAAAGATCATTTTCATATCATTCCCAGATCACAACCTCATCACAGTCTCCCGTTTCTGCCTTTTGTAGTCCTTTAAAATTCACAAGCAGTACCTGGAAGCTGAACTCATCAATCAACTTGACATATTTTCGAAAGTGAACAATGGCCGCTCTCCGCTTTAATTTTCCAGCGTTGCACCTCTGCCGCTTTCATTCGTGCTCGACGACACCTGGCTGTAAAGACACAGCAACCCACGGGCACCTGCACTAACTGAGAGATTAATCACACAAGCCATCGATGCTGATGATTTACGGCGAAGCGTGACAGTGTGGTCAAAACAGACACAAATGACATGCGGGACGACCTGCAGTTTAAACGCTGCAGCAGGAGACCTAATGGGCCATTATTTGGAATTCAACGCTAGGCCTCATACCAAAGGGTCCCCCCCCCCATTGCCACTTAGCGAGGGGAAATGAGGGGAAGGGCCCATCTCCCATCTGCTTCTTTTGATGGTGCAGTTCCAAGGATTCCCCTCTCTCCCGCCCTTGTCTCTTCCCTGTGGTTTCCCTCTGCCTTTTCTTGCTCCTTTCTCAAAGGACATATTCCCACACTGTGACCAGAAAGAATCAGGGCCCACTTTCCCTCCATGGCAGCTTTATAGCTTGGCTGGGGGTAGGGTTAGAGGGGCATGAAGCTTGTCACCCCAAGGGACCCCCCACCCCTTTTCTTCTTCTTCACCACCCACCTGTACCCGAGCTGTCTGCTGTGTCTCACACAACAGATAAAGTCTAACAAATGGATTCTGTCAAGTGTTTTTTTTTTTTTTTTTTTTGCGATTTCAGTAGTACTCTAACGCTGCCGCCACCTCCTGGGATGCCTCTTATCATTGTGAAGAAGTCGCAGTATAGGAAATGCCAACTTAACTGGAAGGGGCTCACACACATTGCATGTTTATCTGCCATCTGTAGCGACAGGGGATTTGCAGCAGCAAAAGGGGGGCCTAACTATTAGCCTCGTAGCGCTCTGGATGGGGCGCTGCAAGATCTTTGCACGGGATCTTGTTACAGGCCTTGCAGCAGGAAAAATGGCACCGAGCATGCAAGCAAAAACGGGAATCAGGCTGTGCACGCAAGCATGGGAAATGTACTCATGAATCGACAGGCCGGGCCAGGAAACTACACATCTGCAGATGTTGAACAGCTGCGAGACATCAGGAGCGACAGCATGGGAAATAAGTTGCTCGTGACATCCTCGTTCACACTGCTGACTTTTTCAGTAAAAGCGTCTGCGTGATGGAGAGCTACTGTGTGCCATTAATGAGCCAATTGGAAAAAAAAGCATTCCTGCAACTGAGAGTCTATTTTTGTCTCGGAGCGTTTTCCCATTAAAAATCGGAAAAACGGTGAGCGCATCCACAAATGAAATGCAAGCTGAGGACCGTGAAATAAGAGGACAATGATTGCTGCATGTAGCTGGAACCACAATACTATGCTTATTATCTCATATAAAACAGATGGGATTGGGATGATGTGGTACATGCAAGCCAAGCACGTCTCTAGAGGAAAGTAAAAAAAAACGAAAAAAACGACATATTATTCCCATGGATAGCTTACTCAGTTCTAAATGGATAAGGTTTATAAACAGCACTCTTATTTGTATATTTCTCACTTCATCAGACTTCAACAAAAATGGGGAAACAGTATAAACTATACAAGAATATTAGATCAGAAACATCTGTTCCATCATAGAACGACTCCAGTCGTCCAACTGATGCTATCAGGTTTGTTTTTATTTGCGAGAGAAACCTCGACAAATGCTTTGATGGCATATTTACAATTTGTGTTTAGTATCAAAACATGTCATCTCCAGTCACTTCCCTTGGGCAAGATGAACCATGTGACCTAAAGTGGAAGTCAATTGTTCTAAAGTCTTTTGAAAACGAGCAGCTGGGATGTCATGAAAGCGTCGCTCAGCTTTATCAGATGGGCTCAGAAGCTCTTCTAAACATGTAAAAATGTTTTCAATAAGAGAGCCATCTGATATTAACATTTTTGTATCCGTCTAATAAAGAACTGAATTCACAATAAGGAGTCATGGAATCATTCTGTCCTTTTTAAAAATAATTTTTCCTGATAGAGGGTACCAAATGGAATATACAAAATATAAACGCTGAACTTTAATGGGTTGCTTTGCACAATCCTACAACCGATTGGAGAAAGAAAGGAGCTGAGGTAACTTTTAAAGCTAAGAAGACTGTCAACAGTGATGGACTTATTGCTGCAAGATGGCTGCTAATAAAATCCAGAAAGTCAAGTTCATCTTGTGTCAGCCGCTTCTTGCATATCATGCAACAACAACCAAGTACGGATCCCTCCCGGATGCTTCCATGGTGAGGTGTTCAGGGCATGCCCAGCCGGGAGAAGGCCCCAGGGCAGACCTAGGACACGCTGGAGAGATTACATGAAATGTTCATTTAGCCTTTTCATTTGTAAATTTGTATGCATTTAGAATTACTTTAGGTATGTAAAACTATAGGGGCTGCACAGTGGACGAGTGGTTAGCGCGCAGACCTCACAGCTAGGAGACCCGAGTTCAATTCCACCCTCTATGTGGAGTTTGCATGTTCTCCCCGTGCATGCCTGGGTTTTCTCCGGGTACTCCGGTTTCCTCCCACATTCCAAAAACATGCTAGGTTAATTGGCGACTCCAAATTGTCCATAGGTATGAATGCGAGTGTGAATGGTTGTTTGTCTTTATGTGCCCTGTGATTGGCTGGCCACCAGTCCAGGGTGTACCCCGCCTCTCGCCCGAAGACAGCTGGGATAGGCTCCAGCACCCCCGCGACCCTCGTGAGGAAAAAGCGGTAGAAAATGAATGAATGAATGTAAAACTATAGGAGCTGCACAGTGGACGAGTGGTTAGCGCGCAGACCTCACAGCTAGGAGACCCGAGTTCAATTCCACCCTCTATGTGGAGTTTGCATGTTCTCCCCGTGCATGCGTGGGTTTTCTCCGGGTACTCCGGTTTCCTCCCACATTCCAAAAACATGCTAGGTTAATTGGCGACTCCAAATTGTCCATAGGTATGAATGTGAGTGTGAATGGTTGTTTGTCTATATGTGCCCTGTGATTGGCTGGCCACCAGTCCAGGGTGTACCCCGCCTCTCGCCCGAAGATAGCTGGGATAGGCTCCAGCACCCCCCGCTAGGTTAATTAGCGACTCCAAATTGTCCATAGGTATGAATGTGAGTGTGAATGGTTGTTTGTCTATATGTGTCCTGTGATTGGCTGTTCAGGGTGTACCCCGCTTCTCGCCTGAAGGGATAGGCTGGGATAGGCTCCAGCACCCCTCATGAGGATAAGCGGTAGAAAATGAATGAATGTAAAACTATACTCTTTAACTATAAAAACGTGTTTTTATTGAAATCATAGACGGGAAATGTAACTTCCGGGTCCGGTTACTATTTTATTTGAAAGCTAATTGGATACTAACAAGGAAATGTTCTAATTTGAAATAATATTAAATACAAATGGAGTCACTCAGTATATTAATAACATAACAGGACGTGCATGCAAACAGAAGCAAAATTGTGGCGTGAATACTTGACGTTAACCAAAAAAAATGCTAACCGGGGCGGACGCTAACCAAGGTTTGCAGTCAAAGTCAACCTGTTTTTGAGATGAAGTGCAGGAACCGAAAACTGACGTTTAATAAAAAGGCCCGGGAAAAACTCACAGGAAGTTCTCAGGGTGAAGATGAGGTATGATTTGATGGAATAAAAATTCAGAGTGATACTGAATGTTGTCTCAATAGAATAGAATACCGTCCAATGATGCCAGAACATAGTAATGGTGTCCACATGTGTGATAGCCTCTCAAGATGAGAGCAATGCCATATGATTGCAGCATTTCAGGTGGGTGTATTTGTCTAAAAAAGGTGGACCTTTTGTCTAAAAACTGATATTTTCTCCATCACACCACAGGCAATCATCCCAGTCTGTCAAAAGCAATACTGGACTGACCGGTTAATTCCTTTTGTGACGAGCTCTAGAGACAAGTCGTATCTTTACGTCTGATTTCCTCTCAGGCTCTGGGAGACCTGGCAAACATCCTCTTCATCGCACTTCCCAGAAACACGATTGAGAAATGTCCTTTCTACGGAGATGTTGGAGTGGCTTGCTTCGCTCGGCTACTAAATCTCACTTTTCATGAGGTGCCAGGATTGTAAGGCTTGGCTTGTTTTACTACGTTCCAGTCAGATCACCGTGATCACAGTGAATAAGTTCAAGTAAGGTGATCTTGGCTGTACAAAGAAGCCAAAAGATGTTCACTTAGCGATCGGGAGGTCTACATGAACACGTGAAAAATGAGGATTTAGTCTCTCATGAAGAGCATAAAAAAAACATGACCTCATGACCGCTACTTAAGACTGAAGTAAAGCTCTTTCAAAGGGAGAGGATTTGATGTCTTCAACCATCAGGTTGGACTGTAGGGAATATAAAATGACTTTTGTGTCCCCCTAGTGGCAGATATTATATCCAGTTTTCAGATGGCTCCTCCTAAATGCACTCAATGTATTCAAATGTCCTTAATGAGCCTTATATAACTGGAGAAATTAATAAATTAGAATATTGGAACTACTGCAAATTCTGTTAAAGGCAGAGTCTCTGACCTGAAATGTATACGCATATACAAATAAAAAAAATCAGAACCATTTAGACTGTTTTTTTATTACAATAATTTTGCCACATACCCCAATATAAATATAAGTGTGATAATGCTCCTGCAATTTTCAGGTTTACCAGGGGGTGACGCTATGGTAGCAGAGAAATGAAGGTAAAAATAGTATAGAGTATTTGTATTATATTTATCATAGTCAATTCTAAAAATTCTGTCAGATAAAGACCGATATTCAATATTCAATCAATATTAATCAATATTACTATAGTCACAGCAGAGAATGTGACATGAAGAAGTTTTCTTTTAATAATACATAATAGTCTTCATGACTTTAATCATGCATTAAGTAGCTAATGATTTCAAGATGAAAAAGTTAACCTACATAGACAATACCATTACTGTTAAATGATAAAAAAAAACAATGTTTGCTTGATTCTGCAATATATTTGTGAACATCTTTGACATTGCACATGCAAACGTTTCCTAAAGACACTTTTGTTATGATTAAATAACAAATGTAACAACATTACAATGTAAAAAAAAACAGTGAAAGCTCCCGAGACACTTCTTATTGTATTAATGTCAATGTCCGTACCAAGTCATTAACCATTCTATGCTGTAGGATTTGTTGTTTTGTCACCTACTGTGTGATTTGACCTCACCAAAAACAAACAACAACAAAAAAAAAATTCCACAAACACTCTCCAAGAACACACTTTTACCAATCCAATGTAGGTCCAGCAGTTAAGCAGGTCAATATATTTAATAATAATAACAAACTACATCATATATGTTATATGAAAGATCATTTTAATGTTTTTAATACACCTATCAACATGAGACTGGAGCAGCTACACACAATAATCCACTTTCTAAAAAAATGTTCTAGATCTTCCAGAATCGGCACCTATTCCTGCTGTATTTCCTTGGGTATGTGCTTCCCTCCAAAACAGTCTGTTTTAATTTATTCCACCCAAGGCGTGAGGTGGCTGCTTCTACTACCTGCCGGCCATCTTGGCGCAACATCAGTAGTGGAAATGTGATCATGAGACACTTTTTGCGGGACAACCAGATATCGGTGAGCTCTGTGATTCTTTCCATCTCTGCCATGAATGCATTTTTCTGGCTTCAGCGACAGTTTGGCGGATATTTCACTTTCATGTTCACAAAAGCAAAGATTGGGGACGAGAGGAGAAAGCAGAGAGGGGAGTGCATAGAGCGTATCTGGCCTACAGCCACGCCCATAAGGAAGCCTGCTCCTCTGTGACATCACAAAGGAACTGATTTGCAACGCCCTCTGAAACCGAGTGTTTTGAACCATCCCAAACTTCTTTCAGGGCTCGCTTCCAAATGCACAAACCACATTTTCTGAAACTTTGGCATCATTTAACTCGCAAATACAACATTCTAACTACATTTATACTGTAGGTTAGAAAAGTGGGAAAAGAATAATAGGTCCCCTTTAAACAAAGAACTATGTAGTCCTTTTGGAGTTTTTGTTTTTGTTTTTTTCGTATTTGTGCAAATACCCCATACTAGCAAATGCGTTTAGAGGTTTCATCCACTTCTTGACAGTTTGTTTGCTCTATTCAACGTTCCGTAGTAGTTCCGAAGTCTGCATCTGCAGTTGGGTATTTTCTGGAAAAAGTTGAATTCTTGTTTTTAATATGTCTATCAATTGCATTTTCTGTTGCGTGCTGATTTGAACACATCAAGTACAGTCAATCAAGTAGTAAGACAACATCATTGGCATTGAAGGCAAAGGAATATGGCCATTCACAATTGAACTTTTTTCTATTTAGGGTTGTGGCAAGGACGCTTAAGAGCCATACGCGGTTTCAGAGCTGCGGGTTGCCGACCCCCACTATAGGAGGAATGTACTACATCAGTTTGAGGCGTCAATCCTGCTCGCCTCATTCTAAAAAAACACTGCTTCTGTGATATAGAACAAGATACATCAACATTTCCTGGCACAGTAATCACTGAGAACTGATGAGTCAGCTATCCTGTTGAAAGCACTGTACAACAACATCCCGTACAGGCTGTCAATCATGTCTCCGACCACAGCTTACAGCCTCACAAAGACTTGCACTTTTCATCACCACGTAGTGACACATACTGTATAGTCCTACTGACAAGAGGCCGCTTCTGCTCAACCAGCCTCAGTAGACCATTTGAGCAACGTCACATATCGTTCTTCTAGTCCAATTACCAATTAAGGCCCTGAATTCCCACATATCCTGGGATGGACTTCAGTGAATTTGCAGCAGGAATGACTTGGCTTTTATAACCCCTCCACCCCAACAAAAACGCTCAAATTCCAGTGAGACCTTTAATTTGCGTATGCGCATGTTGAGTTGAGGTTTAAGCCTTGCCCGATTAGCGGTAGCTTCCGTTCAGCCTGTGGCACAAAATCAGGTAATAATGAATAGCGGAGATCAGAATTACAATTATCATTCAAAAAGCAGTTCTGGGCGGCACGGTGGTCGAGTGGTTAGCGCGCAGACCTCACAGCTAGGAGACCAGGGTTCAATTCCACCCTCGGCCGTCTCTGTGTGGAGTTTGCATGTTCTCCCCGTGCATGCATGGGTTTTCTCCGGGTACTCCAGTTTCCTCTAATTGGTGTTGTTGCTTCCAGTAATGTATGTATGTTCCATATTTTTTTATCCAATCAGATAAAAGCTAGTTTATGTTACCGTATCAATGTTATCTGCACAGGGCCTTCAGAATTAGTACTGCTGGCCCATGTCACATATGCACTATTAGCAATGGGCTGTTTTTCTAAGTGGTTAGCATGTAGGACACAGAGACAGGAGATCGGGAAGACCTGGGTTCGAGTCTCCGTGTGGGGTTTGCATGTTCTCCTGGTTCCTCCCACATTCCAAAAACATGCTAGGTTAATTAGTGACTCCAAATTGTCCATAGGTATGAATGTGAGTGTGAATGGTTGTTTGTCTATATGTGCCCTGTGATTGGCTGGCTGGCGACCAGTCCAGGGTGTACCCCGCCTCTCGCCCGAAGACAGCTGGGATAGGCTCCAGCACCCCCCTGGACCCTCGTGAGGAAAAGCGGTAGGAAAATGAATAAATGAATAATAAGGGATAAAACAGGTTGCGCGGTGGATGAGTGGTTAGTGTGCAGGCCTCGCAGCTAGGAGACCCAGGTTCAATTCCAATGAGGGCAGTTCTTTTATGACAATGATGGGAGCCATGAACCTCATAACCTCTGCTCTTGCATCAATGTACACTAAACCACAATTGAGTTTTTTTTGTGTGTTTTTTCATACCCAGTTAGTCTTAATCATTAGCTTTTCGTCATGTATACTGCATATGCAAACATATAAACATCGAGCAAAATCCCATTTCTGCCTCCGTCAATACTTGCACAATGTTTGTTGAGCATCATGTGATATGAGAACCATTCTCAATTCTACATTCTGACTGAGCGTGACTTAGACAGACCCTTGAGCTAATATTGACGAAAGCATTAGTCTCAATCTCATCTGGTCAATCAGACTAAACGTCCCCTCCCCTTCCTGTTGTCCAGTCTTTGCTACACAATGGCCTCACGTTGGCAAGCTAATCCATCATCCTGACTCCACTTACCAACAATGGAGCGAGCGGAAAACCCTCACTGAGGGGTTTCACTTTGAGACGCCCATAGGCCATAAATCTCCTGTGATTGCAACCTGGCTTGCTCAGGTGGGATGGAGTTAAAGCAGAATCTTTTCAGTGAAATACATCAAAAATATTGTGGTACTACATGACAGGAAACATGGGAATGCGTATAAAGCAAAAATGTGTCTTTATGTTGACATTTGGGCTGCTCGGCGGGGAGTGGTTAGCACGCAGGCCTCACAGCTTGGAGACCCGAGTTCAATTCCACTCATGTCTGTATGGAGTTTGGACACTCCCACATTCCAAAAACATGCTAGGTTAATTGGCGACTCCAAATTGTCCATAGGTATGAATGTGAGTGTGAATGGTTGTTTGTCTATATGTGCCCTGTGATTGGCTGGCGACCAGTCCAGGGTGTACCCCGCCTCTCGCCCGAAGACAGCTGGGATAGCCTCCAGCATACCCGAAACCTGAGTGAGGATAAGCGGTAGAAAATGAATGAATAAATAATAAGAGATGAAACAGGCTGCACTGTGGATGAGTGGTTAGTGTGCAGGCCTCACAGCTAGGAGACCCGAGTTCAATTCCACTCTTGACCATCTCTGTGTGGAGTTTTGTGTGGGTTTTCTCCAGGTACTCTGGTTTCCTCCCACATTCCAAAAACATGCTAGGTTAATTGACGACTCCAAATTGTCCATAGGTATGAATGTGAGTGTGAATGGTTGTTTGTCTATATGTGCCCTGTGATTGGCTGGCCAATATTTCACTTTCATGTTCACAAAAGCAAAGATTGGGGACGAGAGGAGAAAGCAGAGAGGGGAGTGCATAGAGCGTATCTGGCCTACAGCCACGCCCATAAGGAAGCCTGCTCCTCTGTGACATCACAAAGGAACTGATTTGCAACGCCCTCTGAAACCGAGTGTTTTGAACCATCCCAAATATGTGCCCTGTGATTGGCTGGCCACCAGTCCAGGGTGTACCCCGCCTCTCGCCCGAAGACAGCTGGGATAGGCTCCAGCACCCCTGCAACCCTGGTGAGTATAAGTATTGGAAAATGAATGAATTAATGAATGTTTGGTGGTTCTTGAATGCACCATGGTTGCTGTGCGATGCAAAGTGAAACTCCCATAACTTCTATACACTCTGACTCTGATTTCATCTGTTCATCAATCATCTTACATTATCATACACTAGTGGTGAGTACCTAAGTGAATCTAATCTAAGTATTATACAAAAGTAGAAAACAACAACATCAAGCTAGCAGGATGATTTAGAGGAGGGAGGAGGTAGCGAGTGTCGAAACCAGACATTTTTACGGGTGTCTCAGGTATTACCATCAACATTCGCTACTGCTCCTTGGACAAAAACCCTGTGAAAAGCAGGGATTTACTGTTTTTCTTATGGGAAACCGAGAATTGGGTGTGGTATATTTTGTATAGATGTTAATTTAGTCCCTCACTAACGACCCTTTCCTATAGTAACTCTAGACTTAGGTTATTGTCCAAAGCTGATCAAATGAAGGGAGTTACTGCGACTCTGCCCGGCATTCTAATTGGTGTATTGATTGCCTTTTAACTACTGTATAAGTAAAGGTCAAAGACTAATGCTTTCTCCCGCAGAGGTCACATGTTTGGCATAATGCCCGTATCACATGACATTGAGCGTACGTGCTCTGCATACAACAGCCACACATGACGTTGCTGACCTTCAGAGAAACACGTATACGCACAGTAGCTTATGAAATGTTGATGTGCGAAAACATGCTACCAGCGGGTAAGTGCGACTAATTGGCAAAAGACGGGCACATAAAGATGGTGTCTCGCTACTGTAACTACAGTGTCTTCCTCCGACGGCGTGCTCAAACGGGCATGAAACATGGAGGAGTGTGACTTGGCATAATCGTGGGGCTATTTTTAACCCTGCAGTTTGGACATGGTATATTTTATTCATATGGAGGCTGGCAAAAGAGAGCAAGCTGACTCAATTGCCTGCAAGTTTGTTATTGTGGCGAGAGGAGAAGGAGGAGGTGATGGGATTCCATAAACAGGTCACCGTTTCTTTGCAGATGGAAACAACAAAGAAAGGTCATATCATGCTGAGATACCTCAAAGGACAGTATTGTAATTTATATTGTGTGCTCATAAAACTCCACGTAGAAAGAATACTGCGACTGCAACATCATAAATCTGCTGCATAGTGGCGGGATTTGTCTGCCTTTTCTTTATTTTGTTTATTAATAACATGCATTATCACTAAACACAAACATAATATTAAATATTTAGCAATGTTTCACATACAGTATGACCTTTGCAGGTGAACATGTCATATGACATTTTGTTTTTATTGGCCCTTGTTGTATTCTAAAGATAAACCTAAATCAGTATTAATGAGATATGCGATCAGATATTAAACTAATTTTACCTACAGTGGTTACCACGCAGGCCACACAGATAGGACACTCGAGTTCGATTCCCCCCACATTCTAAAAACATGCTAGGTTAATTGGCGACTCCAAATTGTCCATAGGTATGAATGTGAGTGTGAATGGTTGTTTGTCTATATGTGCCCTGTGATTGGCTGGCCACCAGTCCAGGGTGTACCCTGCCTCTCGCCTGAAGACAGCTGGGATAGGCTCCAGCACCCCCCGCGGTAGAAAATGAAACATGCTAGGTTAATTGGCGACTCCAAATTGTCCATAGGTATGAATGTGAGTTTGAATGGTTGTTTGTCTATATGTGCACTGTGATTGGCTGGCGACCAGCCCAGGGTGTACCCCGACTCTCGCCCGAAGACAGCTGGGATAGGCTCCAGCACCCCCGCTAGGTTAATTGGCGACTCCAAATTGTCCATAGGTATGAATGTGAGTGTGAATGGTTGTTTGTCTATATGTGCCCTGTGATTGGCTGACCACCAGTCCAGGGTGTACCCTGCCTCTCGCCTGAAGACAGCTGGGATAGGCTCCAGCACCCCCGCAGTAGAAAATGAATGAATGAATATTCAGGGTCAAGGATGAGCTGGAGCCTTTACCAGCTGACTTCCTGGACTGGTTGCCAGTCCTACCTATGGACAATTTAGACTAACCAGTCCAGGGTGTACCCCGCCTCTTGCCTCAAGACAGCTGGGATAGGCTCCAGCACCCCCTGCGACCGTCGTGAGGATAAGCGGTAGAAAATGAATGAATAAATGAATGTTTTGTTCAGAAACCTAGCATATATTAACCTATATTTGCATATTTAATGTATCAAATCCTGACATCCTTCAGTATTTCTGCATGCAACCCTCTATAGAAAAAGTTTGGACACCCCTGCTGTAGCCAAACAGTCCCCATTCTTACTCCCTGCTGCACTATCCAGGTTATCTTTAGTGCATATTGAATATTTATGCTCCTGGTGGCTGGGGACTCAGTCACTGATCTCTAAGGTGACTTGCTGAGTGTCTGTGGGGGGGCTTGTGTGCCTGGGATGAAGTCGCACGGGACACATTGTCTCTTCTTAGCCTCTATTAGGCAAAGGATGATGGAGTGGGGACACATGAGAGCCAAGGGGGGGCATCGTAATTAAGCAAATGATCACAGTTTCAATCATCAAAACCATATAATAGCATAATATACAGTATAAATACAAAGCCGGGATCTAAAAATAGTTTTTGCACGAGATACATGGAATAAGCACCACTACACAGGAACAAAACAAATCTCCTGTCACTAGAATGATAATACGATAAAGGGAAATGTTTTGCTTCTAACAAGCACAGTCTTTTTTTTTTTTTTGACAGTTCATCATTCACAGACGATTTGTATCTGAGGATGCTCTGAATGTTAATAGTGTTGTCTGAGATCGCAGCCAGCCTCATTGCGCTCTTATTGCTGGGGGGCAATTAGAGGTGATATTAAAGAGGATGTGAGGATGGATTTTTTTTTTTTATGATAGCTTTTAAGATATTGCTGCAAGGACTGAATGATTTCTTTATGGATCACTCGACTCGAAGGAGACTTTCTCTCAGTGCCTTGCAGTAAATATGCATTAAGAACATGCTCATGCTTAAACTATTTGATTTTGATAGATATAGATATAGAGTGATATGATAGATTTGATAGCATTTGATAGAAAATAACTCAGACATCAAAGTTAGAAACCAACACATTTAATGCATGAATGATAAAAATTGAATGCAAAGCAATACAATATAATGTAGGCGATGGAGGAAAACTGCTGCAAAAGCTTTTAAGAAAGTGTCCGGTAATAAATTTTCAAAAGATGAGGCAAAACTTTCTGGGCAATTGTTGTAGCCGCAAATCTGCCCCCTCCCTCCCTGACTGAATATGTGAGATAAGTGCTTTGAAGCCCAAACAAACTGAAACAAAGGAACACAAGGTGGAGATTGGTTGACTACGTAAGAAAAGAGGAGGAAGTAGTCTGCATCCAAGGGCATCATAAACCTCAGCGTGTGACTGCACAACAATGCAGAAAGAAGACACACCGGGAATCAATTTCACACACACAAAGTGGAGGACTTGGAAGGAGGCGCATCAGAGAGACATTCAAGTACAGCATCTTGTGTTGTTGGATTTGGAGCCTCGTTTTATGGGCAACATCGACAAGCCGGGGGATGCAGTCAGTGGAGTGCCAGCCCCCCCAAAACCTGTGGCCAGCTGGGAAAACAGATGGTTCCTTCATTTATATCAGCATTACTTCAAAGTAATGAGCACAACTTGGAAAACGAACATGTGCAAAACTTTTTTCTACAGTTTAACAAATACAATGGAATTTTTTGTATAATGTAAATCCATTGAATCCGTTCCAGACACCTAAAAAAAATACATTTTATACAGTGTAATTCTAAAAATGGCCCACACAACTAGGATGCCTGAGTTCGAGTCCACCCTCTGGCATCTTTGTGTGGAGTTTGCATGTTCGTTCCATGCATGTGTGGGTTTTCTCCGGGTACTCCGGTTTCCTCCCACATTCCAAAAACATGCTAGGTTAATTGGTGACTCCAAATTGTCCATAGGTATGAATGTGAGTGTGAATGGTTGTTTGTCTATATGTGCCCTGTGATTGGCTGGCGACCAGTCCAGGGTGTACCCCGCCTCTCGCCCAAAAACAGCTGGGATAGGCTCCAGCACCCCCGCAACCCTCGTGAGGATAAGTGGTAGAAAATTAATGAATGAATAATTATAAAAAGATGAATATGGAACTTATTTTTGATGAGAACCGAGATCCAATTCAATAGAGTTTCTCACATTATTTGCTGGCATTCACTTTCTTTAGCCCAGTCCTTTTCAGTTATTTTCTGCCATGTATATCAACCACCCCAGTTAAAAAAAAAAAAACAGATATCGTTTCTGGGTGATTTTCAGCTAGTTTTGCATTTTTCCAGTAACCTCACCTATGGACATACATTAATTTGGAGGACAGGGTGAATATGCCCCCTGCACTTTTTACCATCTAAAAACAATGTTATACTATATTACATTGAAATGGGCCAAGCACTAAGACTAAGCGGCCACTGAAGTCTGTTTCCCTTTCGACCTCCCATAAGCCCATTGATTGGCCACCCTGTTTTTTGATTGCTTGTCCCTGCTGTCAAACTATGAGCGCCAAGTGTTGTGTTAGATGGCCATGATGGGGGTCCGTGTTCATTTTTTCATTCATTCATTTTCTACCACTTATCCTCACGAGGGTCGCGGGGGTGCTGGAGCCTATCCCAGCTGTCTTTGGGCGAGATGCGGGGTAGACCCTGGACTGGTGGCCAGCCAATCACAGGGCACATATAGACAAACAACCATTCACACTCACATTCATACCTATGGACAATTAACCTAGCATGTTTTTGGAATGTGGGAGGAAACCGGAGAAAACCCACGCATGCACGGGGAGAACATGTAAACTCCACACAGAGATGGCTGAGGGTGGAATTGAACCCTGGTCTCCTGGCGCTAACCACTAGTTCACCGTGCCGGGTCCGTGTTCATGTGCCACTGTAATTTGTTAACATGTTAGCCATTTCTTTCAATATGAGAAGTGTCATTTACATACAAATAACATTTGAATCTATGCCTGACTTTGTGCACACCTGTGTATTTGTGTACATGTGTGTGGTGCTTCTCCGCCCCGAGGTCAATCCGGTTGTGTCCCCCTCACCTCTGAGCCCCCCATACACATGTCTACAAAATTGCTTTGCGTTCTATAGAACACTGACAAAAGCGTGGAAGAGATGTGAGACAGGCCGACACGCCAGAAGAGGAGGATGACAACACAGCAGCAGGTGCACTGCAAGTTTTCCAGCAAACTCCATGTGTGCATGTTTTGCCCCAAACTGTCAGAAACTGTATGAATGTGTCATGGGGGCATTGTGTCCCCAAGTGGGGCCTGTGATTCCAGCCCAACACATGCAGTTTGCCAAACAACACAATTGGCAGATTCGCCATTGGCATCCTGTTCGCTTTACAAATGAGAGCTGGCGAGCACGGACATGAAGACATTGCAGAGAACGTTCTGCTACCTATACAACATCCTCCAGCATGATTGGTTTTGGTTGCGGATCAGTAATGATCTGGGCTGAATAGACCCAGACTGCAATTAATTTCAAGGATGAGATCCTCAGAGCCATTGTCAGGCCATTTGTTGGTGCAGTGGGCCACAGGGTGTCTTCTGGTGCATGACAATGTGGATAGGATGTGTCAGCACTTCCTGGCGGACAAAAGCATTCATGCTATTGACTGTCCTAGCCTTACATGCAAAATAAGCACTTCTGGGAGATGTTTTGTTAAGATTTGAAATGTAAACATTTAATTCACTTGTCTAATTCAAGTGTTACTTTAGTGTAGTCCAAAATAAGTGTGACCTAAAGTCACATTTAGAAGCTGTGAACCGATGTGTGAGACAAACATGTTCTACATTTGTTTTTTCTCTGAATCACATTCATATTTAATCATGAGCAGTAAACTGAAACATAACTGAGATGATGGAGAGTGAAAGGGAATGGATGCTAAAAGGCTATAAGGCTAAAAATAACCAATTACCTAAAAATGTCATCCAATACTTCTCTACAAGAGAGGAGAAATATGATCTCAGGGAAGAAGTACATTAGAAACACTTATATGCTAGGACTACGTTAAAAAGCCATAGCATTTCAGTATGTGGAATCAAACTATGGAATGGATTGAGTAAGGACCTCAAACAATGCACAACGATGAGCCAATTCAAGAAACAATACAAGCAGTTGATGTTTGATAAATACAAGGATGAAGAGTCTTGAACCAGTCATGATGTGCTATATATATATATATATATCACTATATTGATGGTTACTATGGTACCCATTATGTCATTGGATGGTCATATCACCTTGTACTTCGGTACGTGACCAAAAATAAATACATAAATAAAAAATAATAATAAATACAAAAATAAAATAAAATAAAATAAAATAAAATAAAATAAAATAAAATAAAATAAAATAAAATTAAATTAAATTAAATTAAATTAAATTAAATTAAATTAAATTAAATTAAATTAAATTAAATTAAATTAAATTTTTGTTATTATATTAGGAAAGCAGGAAGTGAACAAATGTAACAGTTACTGATTGTAAAAGTACCAGATGGAGGGGTAGGATTTAATAAGCTTTGCTTCTTCCTACTCCTTTTGGACATGTGGAACTGTGAACTGATTATGTGATGCATTCAATTGTAATCTGATGCATGTTTAAATGAAATAAAACCATTACCATTACCATTACCATTACCATTACCATTACCATTACCATTACCATTACCATTACCATTACCATTACCATTACCATTACCATGCTGCAGCCTGGCGAGCAGCACAGGGTGTAGTCAGCTGGGATAGATTCCAGGTCCGGATCAGCTGTAGGCAATCAGCTGTAGGCAATACATGGATGCATATTAGATGATGTATTTCTTTGTATATTGAGGTCAGATCAAATATACACCCACTAATCCCTTTATCCTCGGCTATGTCGTCACTGATACACCTGACTTTTATTTCTGTCAATCATTATTGCAGTTAAGTGTATAATAGTGAGAATATGAGACAATACACCTGTCAATATTCTTAGACAGAGATGTGGTGACAACAAGTGTGATTGTTTTCAGAATCACAATCACAGAATCACTGCTGCCTGGAAGCTGATAATAGAATTCCAAGACATGTGACAGTAGTAACACGCCCCCTAGTGGTTCTGGTTTGTCCCACGCGTCGAGCTGGGACAAGCACACCGTCTGTAACGTTCAGGAGCGTCAGTGGAAAAAAATGTTAACGTGCTTCCAGCTGTTCTAATTGTTGATTCTTGGTGTGTTTTTTTTTATCTCTTCGTCCCTGCTCTTTTCCACACCGAATCATGACCAGTACGGAGAGTATTGTGGAGCATCCTTGCGCCGGGTCGGAGCCCCTGAAAGACAAGAACACACACTTGCCGGGCAAAACGACGCCGAGTGGGGGCTCCGGTTGCGGCGTCTTCGTGGACAGCGGCGGCCCCAAAGTGACAGTCAACGGGGTGCACGACATCGAGGACCGCATCCTGAGGATCACCGGCTACTACGGCTACAACCCGGGGTACTCTAGTCACAGGAGTGAGTATCAGCTTACAAACTATCAGCAAATAAACATTTTGCGGGTATAGTCATGAAAACGTAGCCTGTACAATGATTTGCAATCATATACAAGAGTACTTTATTGATTGAGTTAATATACTTTATACTGTAGATCCATTCATAGTCTATATTATATTGATCCATTCATCTTCCAAAAGCTCACTATACAGTGTGACACTACATTGTTGATCCATTCATATTCCATGCTATACTATGACATGATAACAATAGTACTACTTATCCTATACTACATTATACTGATCCATTCATCTCCCATAAACTCATGACAACAATAGTACTACTTATCTTGTACTATACTACATTATACTGATCCATTTATCTCCCATAAACTCATGAAAACTGTAGTACTACTTATCTTATCTTATCTCATGCCATGCTATACTACTGTATATTGGTCCATGCATATTCCATAACATAACTGTACACTACACTCTTGTGAGATGACTAATTGATTCATAATCCAGGAATTAATCTTCCCATATAATGAGAATCCTCTTGCTAAAGGTCATATCTATTCATCTATAGAAATGGTGATCAATTTGAGGATTAATCGGTCCGGTGTATGAGTGTTGAATGCCATGAACCAAAGTTATTAAATATGGAATGTGCAGGCTGATGCAGCTCAGATCAGTCATTGATGTCTTCCTATGGCAGCCTCGCCATATAGGTTTCATTAACGTGATTCATTGTCCATATGGCGATATAGAAATATAGAGAGGCTCTCTCCATGATGCATGATTGCTTGCTCCCCCCCCCCACCCCCCCACCCCCCCACACACACACCTGACATTGAGATATGACACAACATGCATGTTTTTTTTTCAATTTGTCCACCTTGTGTTTGATTGGTGGTGCAATATTGGAGCTTTTGCTGACACTGCAAATCCAGGCATTGAATATATGTGATGTGCGATGATGGTGCACTTTGTTCTGGGAATGATGCTCCAGATGTTGATATTGACTGTCAGTCACATTGTAACAACAACCAAATAACTAAATAATAATACAAGGCCTTTTACCTTGGTCTTGTGTATTCACTCCATATGAGAAGCCATGTTTCAGGAGCTGAAAGGCATCACCCCAAATGAATTGGACTTTGCACGCAAGCTCCCAAACATCTCACCCTGACTGTTACATAAAAGCTCAGCTCCACATTATTTAATCAGCTACAAATCCAATACTGCATACTCCTTTTTGTGCATAATACACATAAGGGAAATGTAAATATGCAGATTCACTTAAGAACATGAATAGAATGTTTCCATATAAGACAAGGAAAAGGAAATTAGTCTTTTGCTCATTATGTGTGTCCTACCGGTTGCAGTAGATTAATCATGGATGCAATCACACTTTCATTTGGGTAGATATCCACCCATTCAGGTTAATCTCTTGAGAGGGTTAACTGATTAACAAGGAGCACCCAAAACAGCTCTGAAACAATTCCGATAATGAGCCACTTTGAGGTTGTAAGCAATGCGAGGTTTATAGGCACTGACTGTCAATGCGGTTGTTACTGGAGCAGTGCGGAGATGATAGCGGGGTTCCATTAGCCACAGATGTGGAATCGTTCCTCCACATGCATCCTACATGATTCTTCATTCCGGCTAATACATTGTAATAACACTAAATAAACACCAGGAGGCGCGTTCCTCACAGTATTCCATTTTGAGTGAATTTTAAATAAGATTACATGAATAGCAGCATATTCAGACAGTATTATTCCCGATACACTGCCCCACTGTGGCAATTCATTCCACAGTCGAGGAAGATGAATGATGACATGTCGTATGTGCTGTAATTTCAGGTGTAAGGAGCAGGTGTGCATCATAATGGCCCCCCATAGCAAGCCTTATAAAAGGCCACACACGTCTGCAAGCTAAGAGGGGGGGTTATTTGATTTGGGAAAAACATGTTAGATTTTCCGATATGATATGCCATCTGTGCAGCCCCCGCCTATTCATCAAGCCATTTTAAAGTCAACAGAATGTATTCCTCAAGGCGCTCTACTTGCAAAGCTATTAAGTGTACTGTTGTTAGTGAGAAGTAGCCTGCATGAATTAATTATGTACAGGGGCATATGCCTCTTAGTTAAAAAAAAAGTTTTTTTATGCAAATGAGTATAGTTTACCAAATTGTCAATAAGCATCAGTTTCCATACACAAATCACATGAACAGAATACTGGGCTCATTCTGCCCTGCCTTTGGCATGATGGTATATTTAGTAAGACCCTGTTGGCGTTTTGTTATTATTGCCACTTGCCATCTGTGTAGAAGAAGAGTTTGCCTCTGAGGGGCTTCTGTACTACATTCGGTGACCATGCTGTGGTACATTATGGCGAAATCTTGTTGTGAGGCAAAGTCAATGTAGCTTTTAACAAGCGACTTGCACTAATTGCCAAGCCCCAAACATGTGCACAAGAGGAATAGAAATGGAACTAACTTGAAAAGGCATATTCTGTTTGGCTCCTGCTGTCCCACACGACAATCCAGTACAGTAAATGCCTCCTCAGCGTCTCCTGGAAAAACCATTAAAGTGATTTGCTTTAAAAAAAAAAAAAGCTAAATTAAAAAGGGATCAACACTGTTGTGATGGTACACTCCCTGCTGGCTGAACAGGCCTAATGCAGGACAAATGATAGGTATACAGCTCAGTAATGTGATTGCATACAAATTAGAATGCTACCTGCATGGTGTGTTCAAGTGCAGTTCAGTCAATGACTCCAAGAGTAAACAGCAAAATAATGCACACTTTCTGCCCCAAAGATTCGGCATGGTCATGCAGCCACTTTCAACTAACTGGCATCCATGCCTGCTCTCTCGGAGTTATTTATATCTAGCCTAGTGTCAAACCGAATGTGAGCTTTGCCTGAATGACTCCTGGAGTTCTGTTAACCTCCACATCCCCCCCTGAGAATCAGTGAAAACACCTTGCATAACGGGTCCAGTGTTACTTACCATTCTGTGCATTGTGTCCATATGTTGCTGTACACCTCTTCGGGCTCCAACGTCACGTCTGAGGAATGTTTTCTGTAATTAAAATAACATTTATATGCTATGTGGGTACAATAGAATAGTTTTTTATGGGCAGGCCTGAGTATCACGTCCTGCTTAACAGTGCCCCTGTGAACTCCATGAGCACAGAAGTACCCATAAACGGACTTTCCATGCCCTTTAATGCAGTGATTCCAAACCACTGTGCTGCAGCACTTCAGTATATGCAATATACGCATAATGTATATTTATTCATGTATGAAAAATGAAATAAAAATAAAATTAGCATTGGCATAATACATAATGCAGGTTTTATACATGCAATAGAGCGTAGAGCATAGTATGCAATGGAGGAGAAAGTCCATCATGCTGGTGTGCAATTGACCTGGGTAGGTCTCGGTCATCAATACGAAAGACAAAGACACATACCTGTCCATTTTTTTGTTTTTTTTGGGGGGGGGGCTTGAAAAATGTCTATTCGAGCAGGGAATCACTCAACAGTGTGCCGAGGCTATCTTCATAGTGGACTGTGTCTGGATCCTGGTTACTAACACGGCAGCCAAATCTGCCCGTGGTGTACTACAGAAGTAGTAGTCAAGTAATTAGTTTTGCTTGTTGCGCTAATGTCTGTTGTAATATAATGTAAATCCGATTAATCCATTCCAGACACAGAAAAATATTAACAAAAACACAATTTCTAGAGAATAACTATAGCTTTACATGCAGAAAACAATACAAAATAATTATAAATGACTTATAATTGATTCAGACTTCCTGTACTTCCTGTCAGAGATCAAAACTGAGAGTGTTTTCTTCGGCCCCATGGTGGGTTATTTAGCAATGACACTCATTAAAAGAATTACACATTGTTTCAGCAACATGTAAAGTGCTTTGTTTGGGGAAATATTTGTGGAAAAAACTACTAGTTTAAGTGCAATATTCTCCAAAAAAAACAAGACAGTGTACGAAAACTGGGGCTTGATTTCAGTGAAACATTTTCAACCGATTCATACAAAACTGGGATACATTTAAACTGACGTTTATTTGACAAAGACAGAATGCAACCGTTTCAAGTTTCAGTTATTTTGTTTGTATTTGATTGTCAAAAATGCATAAAATGTTTAACTGTCACTGTGGATGAGTCTGGGTATGCTGCTGATGTCCTATGCAACCGGCATGCAGGGTCTGTGCTGTTTTAGTGTTCACCACTAGGCGTCCTCATATCCCATAGTTCCAAGAGCCGAGTGAGAGGAGAAACATCTCTACCTTGGTACCCAAGTGAGACCGTGTAGTCTGTGTGCTGAAAAAACAGCAATAATTATCAAACTATCTCCATTAAATGAATAATATTTCAGTGACGGAGAGGCGATGAAGACAGACAAAGCCTTGCAGGACTGAGGAGTGTAAATCTAAATGACAATAAGGCCTAAAAGGGCTGAGTGCGTCAGTAGATGGGAGTGCAGCCGTTGCTATGGAGGTAAAGAGGGTGAATGCTTTATTTTATGCTGCTTTGATCTGTGACACGTCATCATCGCGACATCGCGATGTCCACTCGGTTGCAAGTTTATCTTGGGAGGTTATACAAGGTCATAACGGATGGAGAATTATTGATTCGACATTGAAAAGTAACTTAAAAGTCATTTTATGGTGAAATAAAGTCATACGCTGTACATTTAATAGAGCAACTACCTTGCCAACTTTCCAGTCCCCTTGACTAATATTTGGACATTAGTGCCTGTGCTCGAGGCACTCGCTCTTAATCTGATAGCGATTAGCAACCTGGGCTTTGCTGACTGAATGGTTTTTTTCCCGTCCCTCTCTGTCTAGCTTTTGTCTCCACTCATCAGCAGGTCTATTTTTAAGCGACCCTCATCTCACGGGATCCATCCTCCTATCCTCTGCTTACACTAGAACAAACACTATAGCTTCAGCCGTGCTTGGCGCAAACCTTCAGTCTTGTTAATGGCTGCAGTATTACGGTTTATTTAGCAGATCTTGACTCCTGCGTTGTTGAGATCACATGAGATACACTAAGTGCGGAAATATATTACGGCGATATCACTTTTTCAGACGGGTTGCTGAAATATGCCTTCTAGCTACGACTGTAAAACCTCATTGCAATCAAAAAGGCTTGATGCTGTGCATGTTGCTGCGATGCCAGAACTTGGCTAATGGTAATTTAATAACCGACCTCCTGAGGAGACAAAAAATATTTATTTCCAGTGGTTTTCATTCATTCATTCATTTTCTGCTGCTGGAGCCTATCCCAGCTGTATACCCTGGACTGGTGGCCAGCCAATCACAGGGCACATATAGACAAACAACCATTCACACTCACATTCATACCTACCTCCACATACGTAGAGATGGCTGAGAGTGGAATTGAACCCTGGTCTCCTAGCTGTGAGGTCTGCGCGCTAACCACTCCACCACCTCGAGTGGTTTTCATTCATTCATTCATTTTCTACCGCTTTTCCTCACGAGGGTCGCAGGGGTGCTGGAGCCTATCCCAGCTGTCTTCGAGCGAGAGGGTAAACCCTGGACTGGTGGCCAGCCAATCACAGGGCACATATAGACAAACAACCATTCACACTCACATTCATACCTATGGACAATTTGGAGTCGCCAATTAACCTAGCATGTTTTTGGAATGTGGGAGGAAACCGGAGTACCTGGAGAAAACCCACGCATGCACGGGGAGAACATGCAAACTCCACATACGTAGAGATGGCCGAGAGTGGAATTGAACCCTGGTCTCCTAGCTGTGAGGTCTGCGCGCTAACCACTCCACCACCTCGAGTGGTTTTCATTCATTCATTCATTTTCTACCGCTTTTCCTCACGAGGGTCGCAGGGGTGCTGGAGCCTATCCCAGCTGTCTTCGAGCGAGAGGGTAAACCCTGGACTGGTGGCCAGCCAATCACAGGGCACATATAGACAAACAACCATTCACACTCACATTCATACCTATGGACAATTTGGAGTCGCCAATTAACCTAGCATGTTTTTGGAATGTGGGAGGAAACCGGAGTACCTGGAGAAAACCCACGCATGCACGGGGAGAACATGCAAACTCCACATACGTAGAGATGGCCGAGAGTGGAATTGAACCCTGGTCTCCTAGCTGTGAGGTCTGCGCGCTAACCACTCCACCACCTCGAGTGGTTTTCATTCATTCATTCATTTTCTACCGCTTTTCCTCACGAGGGTCGCAGGGGTGCTGGAGCCTATCCCAGCTGTCTTCGAGCGAGAGGGTAAACCCTGGACTGGTGGCCAGCCAATCACAGGGCACATATAGACAAACAACCATTCACACTCACATTCATACCTATGGACAATTTGGAGTCGCCAATTAACCTAGCATGTTTTTGGAATGTGGGAGGAAACCGTAGTCCCCGGAGAAAACCCACGCATGCACGGAATTGAATCCTGGTCTCCTAGCTGTGAGGTCTGCGTGCTAACCACTCGACCACCTCCAGTGGTTCTATCAAGTCAAATTAGAGTTTTCTCCTGCTATACTGTTTGTTTACTTTGTCTCTGCATATACGTATTTTGTATCTTGGCCAGTGTAGTAATGTGGTGTTGTCTTCTGGTAGATACACCACAGCCAGAAATAGTAGGACCTGAGGGCTTTCCTAGACAAGGATCAATCACATGACCTGAACTGACCTGCCACCAGACAATAAGCGTTTCATTCAATTTGAAATTTGACCGTAAACAGTAAAAGTCCTGCATAGACACGGCAGATAATAGTGCACTTGTACACACGCAATTGTAGTACTATTCACACTTTGTATGACTAATTTCTAAATGTCAACTATTTACATTTGCAGCATAACATAATTAGACTGGGTTTGCTTATTTGTATTTCCGTAATGTCTGCCTACAGTTTTTTAGGCTAGTTATTCTTCCAATTAAGGATGCTTCCATTTTGCAAATGGACACATTGATTGTATTATTAAAAATTATGAAACTTTCTAGTCATTTTTTTAGTGGATTAAACATTGAATTCACAAGTGACAAATGTTTAAGCCTTGACAGAGATATATGATGCACCAGCTGGATGCTCTTGTTGAGGTAATTATTTATTATTATGAGCATTACTCAACTTTAGTAACTGAATCTTGGCACAAAGGTCGATCCTACACAAAGTATATTATAACTACAATTACGTATAGTTGCTGGAAAGATGTCACCTTGCACTGACTCCCAACCGCTCCACTTCTTCGCCGTCTAAGGGGGTCAGGGCTGGGGCCTCCCCAGGGGGGATTGGAATGGTGCACAATGGCCCCAGGAGCTTGGAAATGTCTGCAGCATTTTTTCTTTTATTTAAATATATCCATATTAAAACCAACGCTGTAAGTCTGGGACTACCGAGCTGGTGAAAAAAAGCCAGCTGAGATAGGCTCCAGCATTCCCCTGATAAGCGGCATAGAAAATAAATGGTGTGTGTGTGAAGAGGAGCAGCTAACATTAGCCTCTGCTGCTGTTTGCTGGACTAGGACTTTACTCTGTCTTGTGTAAACGGACGGAACGTATGGTGGGAAAGAGCTGCTTCGTCAGTAAGCAGCCGCAGGATGCTGTCAGCTGTGGTGAAGCGAGGTAGAGAGTGAATGAAGAGAGGGAGAGGTGAATCAGATCAATAACAGTGGATGCGTTCAACAGCACAAATGCACTTTGTGTATAATACTGACCTCAGCTAAAACTTCATCTAAAACCTTAGTCAAATGGATAGACTATAGTGTGCGTATGTGTGTACATATGGTAATGGTAATGGTAATGGTAATGGTAATGGTAATGGTAATGGTAATGGTAATGGTAATGGTAATGGTAATGGTAATGGTTTTATTTCATTTGAACATGCATCAGATTACAATTGAATGCATCACATAATCAGTTCACAGTTCCACATGTCCAAAAGGAGTAGGAAGAAGCAAAGCTTATTAAATCCTACCCCTCCATCTGGTACTTTTACAATCAGTAACTGTTACATTTGTTCACTTCCTGCTTTCCATAATACAATTTAAGGTTTTTGTTTGTTTGTTTGTTTGTTTTTTAATAATACACCTTGTAACAAAGTACGAAGTGATATGACCATCCAATGACATAATGGGTACCATAGTAAGTGTCAATATAGTGATATATATATATATACGTATATATATATATATACGTATATATATATATATATATATATATATATATATATATATATATATATATATATATATATATATATATATATATATATATATATATATATATATATATATATATATATATATATATATATATATATATATATATATATATATATAGCACATCATGACTGGTTCAAGACTCTTCATCCTTGTATTTAGCAACACATTCGATATGTGTAATCGAATGAGTAGACTAGCTTACTTTACCATCTCGTCATCACCTATTTGTCTTTTTTCTGCTTCTTCTTACCTATAAAGAGTGAGACGACAAAGATAATATTACTGTTAAATGTCCTGACTCGACATACGGCCGCAAGCTTGCAAGTACGTAAACTTGGGTTCATTTAGTGAGAGGTGTAGGTGCGGTAAGAGGATCATCTGAATAGTAAGAGCAGCTAATGCACTCACTGGATTGACAAAGAGTCTTATGTACAGTACTCTACAAAGGTATTGGGTTATCACTAGATTTGTGGTTTTAATGGTTGTTTGTGTGATGTAACTTGGCATCAAGGCTGGATGGCGGCCAAGTGATCCAGCTAGGAGAGTGTTTTTCAACCTTTTTTGAGCCACGGCACATTTCTTACGTTGGAAAAATCTTGCGGGACACCAATAACCAATATTATTTGCTTCTTTCAGTTTTTTCCTGATTACGGACTCACCACAGCAGATCCTTTTGATCCGCATACTAATTTAACCAACAATGTTACAACATTAAGTCTATTAGAGGAACGAGGCAATCAGCTAGTGTTGCCACACGGACGAATATTACATTGCTCTGCCAGTCTTTACACCAATGACACGCGACAATGACATACTATTTGCAGAGAATTATTAATACATGTTAATTAAAAAAAGTGATATTGAATAATTCCTCACTTGTGTGCCGCGGGACAGTTGTTGAAAATCACTGAGCTAGGAGACCCGAGTTCAATTCCACCCTCGGCCATCTCTGTGTGGAGTTTGCATGTTCTCCCCCGTGCATGCGTGGGTTTTTCTCCCACATTCCAAAAACATGCTAGGTTAATTGGCAACTCCAAATTGTCCATAGGTATGAATGTGAGTGTGAATGGTTGTTTGTCTATATGTGCCCTGTGATTGGCTGGCGACCAGTCCAGGGTGTGCACCCCGCCTCTCGTCTCAAGACAGCTGGGATAGGCTCCAGCACCCCCCGCGACCCTCAAATGAATGTTTTGTTCAGATACCTTAGCATATATTGATCTATATTGGCATATTTAATGTATCAAATCCTGACATCCTTCAGTATTTCTGTGTGCAACCCTCTGTAGAAAAAGTTTGGACACCCCTGCTGTAGCCTAACAGTCCCCATTCTTACTCTTCTTATTCTGCACTATATGTGCCCTGTGATTGGCTGGCCACCAGTCCAGGGTGTACCCCGCCTCTCAACCAAAGACAGCTGGGATAGGCTCCAGCACCCCCACGACCCTCATGAGGATAAGCGGTAGAAAATGAATGAATGAATGAACTTGGCATCAAACCCCATTAGCATCACCATTATAGCACCCTGAAAGTAAGTTTTCAGTATCTGTCTTGAGAAGCAGGAAGCAGGAAGTTGTTGTTAGCATTAAAAAAAATATATTGCGCATGCCAAGCTAGCAGTGTTAAACATTGGCATACAACGATATGTTGTATAGTACTGTATCGTTGTCAAGAGAAGGAGATGTTCCATGCAGGAAAAGTGACACCCAGAAATGTGACGACATGGCTGTGAAGCAGGAGACAGTAAGGAGAAGAGAAGCCTGCTCAGGTAGAAAGAAGGACGTATGAGGAGATGAGCAAGCGCGAGAATAATTAGCCCGGGCTGCTTGGTTACCTTCCAAACAAAGCCGCTGATTTGTGGAGCAAAAGAGGAGGGGAGGGGGGTGGAGGGAGTTGGACTGAGAGAAACGAGGTGGGGGTGGTGGCGAGGATAGAGTGAGTTGAGGAGATTGATTGTGCCATGCCACACACACTTGAAGCTCAGTCTCCCTTGGAGACAGCGGCGGCGGCGGCGGCGGCGTTGGATCACGACATGACATTGCAACAGTAGCGGGTGCAGCTGTGTCACTACTATCCAGCTAGAGGAGGAGGAAGAGTGTAGGACTCCGGACTGGAGTACTGGGAAGAAGAGTTGACAGGCAGGTGAGGTGGGGGTGGTGGTGGTGGGTGGCGACGGCGGTGGTAGTGGTGGGGGGGATAAGTGAAGTGCGTGAAGAAGAAGCGGAGGAGTAAGGATGAACGGAGCAAGGATGAAGAACTGCTGAGTGTGCACATTGACACTCACTCACACACACACACACACACACACACACACACACATACATAGACTTCCCAGGGAAGGACAGTGTGTTGTGGCCCCCAGTGGAGGATGAAGAAGCACTCTGCCCGAGTGGCTCCTCTCAGCTCCTACAGCACTCAGGTCCTGACCTGCCCCATCTCTGAAGGTAACTACATGCCTTTATCTTGTACTTTCATGTTGGCTAAGTGAACTGTATGCCACATGCACATTTAGTTGCTTAGATTGAGGCATTATGTGCACTTTTCAACTTTACATATAGCAAAGATGTATAGGAGTACACAAGAACACACCTTTTTTTTTATCTTTGTCGGGAGAAGCTCTGCATGCATATGGACCGCCCAGACTGGATGTAAAAAAAAAAAAAACACATCAGCAAGTTGTGCTCACTTGTCCTTTCCGTCGGGTTGAGCACTTCTACCCTCCACGACAATACGCATCCCGATCCTTAAGAACCTCAAACTTCTCCTAAAGCCATCATCTAATCTGTATATCTTACCTTTGTTTCAGATTGCAATAAGATACCCTTAATCCTCTTTCTGTAAGCATCATGAGCACCCCAGCATCTCCTTAAGACGACTTATCAAGGCAGCACATGACTGCGAGCTTCAGCGGGTGTCCATCCATCAATGTCACGATAAAACACACACCAGATTGAAATGTTGAGTTGAAGTAGCGTATACTGCGTCACCGAAGAGGTCCATTAACTGTGAGCTTGTAATGAATGGTACTATGCAGCATAGTCGGGGATGCTTGGTGGGATTGAATCAGGTTAGTGCTTTGAATGACGTCTTCCGCTATAGTGACGACAATAAAGAGTAAATATGGCCGACACTGGGATGTGATTTGTTGATGTGGACGGAGTTTCTTTGAGTTTATATTGAAATAGTGTTTTGTAATGCTACAGCAGAGACTGGTTTCCTGTCAGTAACACGGCCTCGTGTGAAAAGAAAATGTTGGCCATGAGAGCCGTTTTCTCTGAGGCAGGGGAATAGCGGACTTTTAATATTACCGCATCTTGGCTCCAGATCAGCCTGTAGTGGCTTTTATACCTCAGGACTGAAGCTCCCGTATCCAACACTAAAAGCTTTAGATTTTCTCTGTAGTGCCAAACACAAATGATTTTTTTTTTTGCTTGGAGGATGAAAAGAAGCAGACAAGAAGAAGACCGAAGCTGATCCACTCTTGCAGAATAGAATGGCAACAAATCCCTTTCACAAATTCCCGAAATTTATAAGTTAGGACATTAATTTTCTACCGCTTTTCCTCACGAGGGTCGCGGGGGTGCTGGAGGCGGGGTACACCCTGGACCGGTCGCCAGCCAATCACAGGGCACATATAGACAAACAACCATTCACACTCACATTCATACCTATGGACAATTTGGAGTGGCCAATCAACCTAGCATGTTTTTGGAATGTGGGAGGAAACCAGAGTACCCGGAGAAAACCCACGCATGCACGGGGAGAACATGCAAACTCCACACAGAGATGGCCGAGGGTGGAATTGAACCCAGGTCTCCTAGCTGTGAGGCCACCGTGCCGCAAGTTAGGACATATTAAAGCATTTTCTACAGTTGATCAACTTTCCTATGTTTAATAGTTGATGCTTAACTTTGTTTGAGACATTAAATTGACAATGTAATCTTTCATTTACATACAATATCTAGTATATGTTATTGTGCCACACTAAATTCAATAATATACCTGATACAGATTGGATATCTCAAAAAAGATTTACAGCAATCCACTTTCATTCCGCTCAGCTTTGTCAGTGGCTGTACTCCCAGTGCTCTACTCCTTATCGATTAAAAAAAAAAAAACTCCATAGATGCATTAATGAGCGCCCCTGAGATGCTGTGCTATGGTAGAAGGGAGATTCTAGCATCACATGCTGAGCTGGCAAAGACAACTCCGGCAGTCGGCAGTCATCTTTGATTTCCTGCCCTGGTGTAAATTGATCAGTGCATGCAGAAAAGTAAAGGATGTGTGCCTGAACTTGTCTGCCTATGCATCCACATACCACATACAGTCCTGTGTTCATGTATATACCTTCTTTTGTCATTCATTTGTCAGTCATTCATTTGTCACAAATGTCACTCAAAATATTAGCTTGAAATGTTAAATATTTCCATCATCCATAATCCCTATGTGAGACAATATTGCGTGTTTTTCTCTTTCCTGTGTGTTCTACATAGCCGGCTTGTGTTGGCAGTTTTTCACTAAAAATACAGTATATGGGGGTCATGTATTCTGCCTACAAATGTGTAAAATTCTGTACTACTTATTTTCATATTTGGGGGATTCAATCAACTACTTTGATTACCTGTTAGATTTTATAGATGTATTAGTTTTATATTGTGAACCTGTAACTTGCATCCATGTACGACAGGGGTGGGCAAACTACGGCCCGGGGGCCACATCCGGCCCACCAAGTGTTTGATTACGGCCTGCCCGCTCTTTCAAAAGTTTTTCATTTCAACTTAACATACAACCTGGCAACATGGCTTAAGCCAACCTTTTGATGGTTTAAGTAGCTTTTTTATTAATTTGTTTATTTGAGGTGGTCTGCTGTTTACAAAGTGCTAGTAAAAAAAAGGGACACATTTTTACAGATACAATACTGGACTGTTTACATGTAAAATATATAGTCTGGCCCCCCCATACATTTTGTTAAAGCAATGCGGCCCACGTGTCAAAACATTTGCCCACCCCTGATGTACGACATATATAAATACTTACAAAATGCACAACTACACAACATCACATCTTGTCAAAGCATCTTCCTGCTGCATAATATTGAGTATATTGACTTGTAAAACAGCACCCTCTGCTGGATTTAGAGCTGCAGTACTTTTTTTTTTTACCCACAACCCTACACACACCTCCACACACTCAGACAACGCTCAGTTTTTTGCATTAGTTAATATTAACATAAAAGTTTTATCATGAATAGCATTTGACTACAACTTGGTTGTTGTTAAGAACAAACATGTCAGTTTTGTGTAGATATGAAAATTTATGTTCTGCACACGTGAAACCAAACTACAGGAGTAGTATTTGTTGGAGTGTCAGAATGTGTTAAAAAACTGTGTTATTTGTCTTTCCGATAGGAGAGGATGGTTTGGAGTCTCACGCTGAGACGCCAGGCAGTGAGACAAGTGGAGAAAGCCGGTCGTACCAAACATGCACCAGCACAGTGCTGAAGGTGCTAGCTGGTCTGCTGATGGTGCTGTGTGTCTCTTCCTCCTGGGTGGGTACCACTCAGGTGGTCAAGCTGACCTTCCAGTCATTCTCCTGTCCTTTCTTCATCTCCTGGTTCAGCAGCAACTGGAATATTCTCTTCTTTCCTATCTACTACTTTGGACATGTGCTGATGACAAGGGAGAAGCAAACACCCATTCAAAAATTCAGGTGATTCAGTGTTTGAATTTAAAGCAACATGAACCGTTGGTTGGCTTTCATCAATTTCATTAATATGACCAGTGAGTTGTCCACTGTTCCACTGGGGTAGGGTTCAATTCCTGCACAAGAGAAGCAGTATAAACTTGATGGGTCAATAATGGTGTGGCAGGGTGTAGTCCGCCTACCACGCAAAGCCAGCGAGGATAGGCTCCAGCGTGCACGTGACCCTAAACGGGTTCAGTACAGTACAGTCGATCCCTGCTTTTTCAGGCGTTACGTTCCGAGACCACAAACTAATTTTTATTAGATTATTTTTTGTTTATATTTATTTCAACATTAATCATTCATTCATTTTCTACCGTTTATCCTCACGAGGGTCGCTGCTGGAGCCTATCCCAGCTGTCTTTGGGCGAGACGCGGGGTACACCCTGGACTGGTCGCCAGCCAATCACAGGGCACATATAGACAAACAACCATTCACACTCACATTCATACCTATGGACAATTTGGAGTCGCCAATTAACCTAGCATGTTTTTGGAATGTGCGAGAAACCCGGAGAAAACCCACATATGCACGGGGAGAACATGCAAACTCCACACAGAGATGGCCAAGGGTGGAATTGAACCCTGGTCTCCTAGCTGTGAGGTCTGCGCGCTAACCACTAGACCGCCGTGCCGCCCCTACATTAATCAGTAGATTAATTAATCCAATTATTAGATTAGACTCAGATCCGGACCCCTGTCTTGCTTCTCTTGCCATTTTTCACTAGCAACACAATCCAGGTTTAAACCCTTAATATGCCTCACACAAATTTAAAGCAAAGCTATGGTTGGTTGAGTTTGGTGAGGAAGAATGCGAGACCAGGGGGGGCATCGACCCCATTAAAAACACGGAAGGGATTACGTAGGATACAGATTGTGACCCATGACCTTTGAATTCACAAATGTTTGGGTTGAATGGATGAACATTTCCAATTTAAGACATACTTCAGGGCCTAATTTTGTGGCGCACACAAAGCAATGTTAATTTCGTCCAGCGCACCAATTAGCGCAGCCAATTTAAAATGGCTTCTCCATCTCATATCAACATTTTAGAAGTGAAAACTCCGCCTGAAAAAAGCTTCTTCACACGTATTCTTTCGTCCCTCTTTGCCACTTGCGCCGGTGGCAAGGGGAAGGAAGCGTGGGTGTGCCGAGCTGCGCCGGACTGCGCTGCTCACACAAATTAGAGCCCTTCATCTGAAAAGTACTTTATATCTGCAAACCATTTAAGATCGACTGTATCTTTCCACAGAGAGTGCAGTAAGCTGTTTGGCGAAGAGGGCATGACTCTGAAGCTTTTTGTCAAGAGGACCGCACCTTTTTCCATCCTGTGGACGTTGACAAACTACTTGTACCTTTTGGCCTTGAAAAAGCTGACCGCCACTGATGTCTCCGCCCTTTACTGCTGCCACAAGGCCTTTGTCTTTCTTTTGTCCTGGATTGTCCTCAAGGACCGCTTCATGGGTGTGCGGGTATGTACGGTATGATTACTTCAGACAAGACATGCAGATAGTAAAATGTATCATTTACTATCTCTTTAGATTGTGGCTGCCATCATGGCCATCACAGGTATCGTCATGATGGCGTATGCTGATGGTTTCCATGGTGATTCCTTTGTTGGCGTGGCATTAGCTGTGGGCTCGGCTTCAACATCAGCTCTGTATAAAGTGAGACCGCCAACCACATGAAGCCATTTTTTGAAGCCATTACTGTGTTGACTGTAGAGTTTTGTCTTCCGGCCATCCAGGTGCTGTTCAAGATGTTTCTGGGCAGTGCCAATCTCGGCGAGGTGGCTCATTTTCTTTCCACCATGGGCTTCTTCAACCTCATCTTCATCTCCTGTGTGCCCCTCATCCTGTATTTCACCAAAGTAGAGCAATGGGGTTCACTGTCCTCGCTTCCCTGGGGGTACCTATGCGGTCTAGCAGGACTGTGGCTTGGTGAGTATAGTACCCACAATGGGTTACGCAGTAGGAGTAGTACACGATACATACAAAAAACATCTACGTTCTAATTACCATCCATACTTTCCGTTTTGTCTTCTACAGTGTTCAACATCCTGGTTCATGTTGGTGTGGTGCTCACATACCCTATTCTCATATCCATAGGAACGCTACTCAGTGTGCCTGGAAATGCAGGTACACTTTCTGTACATTCACTCATTAATAGTATCAGTTATTGCACGGCGGGCGAGTGGTTAGCGTGCAGACCTCACAGCTAGGAGACCTGAGTTCAATCCCAACCTCGGCCATCTCTGTGTGGAGTTTGCATGTTCTTCCCATGCAAGTGGTTAGCATGTAGGACACACAGTCAGGAGATCGTGAAGACCTGGGTTCTATTCTCCGTGTGGGGTTTGCGTGTTCTCCTGTTTCCTCCCACATTCCAAAAACATGCTAGGATAATTGGAGACTCCAAATTGTCCATAGGTATGAATGTGAGTGTGAATGGTTGTTTGTCTATATGTGCCCTGTGATTGGCTGGCAACCATTCCAGGGTGTACAGACAGCTGGGATAGGCTCCAGCATACCCGAAACCTTAGTGAGGATAATATGTAGAAAATGAATGAATGAATAATAAGGGATGAAACAGGCTACACGGTGGTTGAGTGGTTAGTGTGCAGGCCTCGCAGCTAGGTGACCCAAGTTCAATTCCACTCTTGACCATCTCTGTGTGGAGTTTTGTGTGGGCTTTCTCCGGGTACTCCGGTTTCCTCCCACATTCCAAAAACATGCTAGGTTAATTGGCGACTCCAAATTGTCCATAGGTATGAATGTGAGTGTGAATGGTTGTTTGTCTATGTGGGATAGGCTCCAGCACCCACCGCGACCCTTGTGAGGACAAGCGGTAGAAAATGAATGAATGAATAGTATCAGTTATCGTAATAGAAACCACAGCATGCCAAACCATTAAATATGTTGGATTTGCGTCGGTGGCAGGGGAAGGAGGCACGGGTGCGCCGAAGCTGCGCTGGACTGCGCTGCTTATAAAAATTGCAAAATGCGCTGGCCGCACTCCGTTCATGCAGCCTGGTCACGCATGACTCAGAGAGAAAAGAAATTGGTATATCATTCAAATTTAAGATCAATTATTTTTCCGAAACTTTCTCATACTAAATTATTAAATGTACAATTTATAAGCTGCTATAAAAAAATATGGGGGGACCACAGCTTTGTTGTTTTGCTTGCTGTAAACGATACAAGTAGTAGCTACTTATTAAATGATTTAAAATGACATATCTTACACTTTACACACACATTCCCATTTACCAGTTATAATGGATGAGGTAAAGTACACAATGTGTAGTTTTTGCATAATACTGGACACTAACAATCAAACCACAATAAAAGCGTAGCTTCCTTGTCTGAGGCAATTAAAATGGTTGTGGTCTCATGCAATAGCGGCCACGATGACAAACACCTCTCCCGCCCTGGTAACACAATCACCAGTGTTTCTCAACACACCCCAAATGGCAAGATTGCCATGGTAACACTAAATACCTCCAGACCACCTCTTAGCTTTAACCAAGCATCCCACAGAGGATAAAGTGGATCACTTGTGCATTTTTTCACTCATCCCAGTACAAAAATGTAACTAATTTGTTTTGTTCCCTAACTCACTGCCCCTCTGTCGTTGCTTACCACAGCTGTAGATGTTCTCAAGCATGAGGTGATCTTCAGCGTGGTGCGTCTGGCTGCCACTTGCGTCATTTGCCTGGGCTTCCTGCTCTTGCTGCTTCCAGAGGAGTGGGACTCGGTTACATTGCGATTCCTGGCCAACATCGCCGATAAGAAGTCGGAAGAGCACGGCGAGGAACTCACGGATTCCAGCGTGCACACGAGAAGTCGCAGTCGAGCCAATGGTGCCGTTTCCCTTCCCTTAGGAACTCCTCTGTGAGGTCTAACTCCACGAAGAGGGGCACCAAATGGAGGAAGACAGGATGGATTGTAAACCACAAATGTATTGGGGGATACATCGTTGTCTCCAGCTGCACCTGGCGCACTACGAGAGGCATATTTATGAGTTTTGCAAATGAAAATGGTGGAAAGTGTTATTTACTTTCTTGGTAAACCTGCCACACTCAGCCCCTCGCACGCTGACTGGCCTCAGCCCTGCTCTGCTCTGTAGAATGTATTCTGTGAATATAAATCCTGGCAGGGACAGTCTGGCTTATAACATACGTATGTATTTAACGATGGAGTAATACATGTATTTATTTATTTAAGTCTTGAAGAACTGCATTACATATAAGAAAGATTACAACAGTTATTCCACTCATAATGTACAGCATCTTTTGTTTCTTTTTAATAAAAAAAAAAGAACCTTATTTGGTGTGGTGTAGCGAGATGTTGCAAGGCTAGAAAAGTACATCTTTGGTGTTAGCGCCGACAATAACAAAGTTAATGGAGCTTGGTTAAAAATGCATTTATTTTAATTTGGAGATTTTTTTCAAATGGCTTTATTAGTGGAATAGCTGTGTCCCATTATGCGTCTCTAAACCCAACCCATTCTCAGCTGCCTATTTTTTATATCTTTAGAATACAGAGAAAAGAGAAAGTGTGCGTCTCACATAAGGATTGCGAATAATGGACAAAATTCCCCCCAAAAGTGCAGTTTTCCTTTAAGTCTGCATTCACTGTGGGTGAGTGCATACAAAAGAAAGTACTAATATTAATCAGTATTCATAGAGTATTAATCAGCAGAGATTATTTCAAATACCAGTCCAGGGTGAACCCCGCATCTCACCCAAAGCCAGCTGGGATAGGCTCGAGCATACCCCTTATCCTCACGAGGTATGCTGGAGCTTATCCCAGCTGTCTTCCTGCGAGAGGCAGGGTACACCCTGGACTGGTGGCCAGCCAATCACAGGGCACATATAGACAAACAACCATTCACACTCACATTCATACCTATGGACAATTTGGAGTCGCTAATTAACCTAGCATGTTTTTGGAATGTGGGAGGAACCAGGAGAACATGCAAACCCCACACGGAGACTCGAACCCAGGTCTTCCCGATCTCCTGTCTCTGTGTCCTACATGCTAACCACTTAGAAAAACAGCCCATTGCTAATAGTGCTAAATGTGACATGGGCCAGCAGTACTAATTCTGAAGGCCCTGTGCAGATAACATTGATACGGTAACATAAACTAGCTTTTATCTGATTGGATGAAAAAATATGGAACATACATACAATACTGGAAGCAACAACACCAATTAGACAGGCTATGAAATGAAGATAATTGACAGTTGGGAATAAATTAATGCACTTTCATTTAACAAAGACTTGCTCCCTTTTATTGTGATTAAGTTCCTACTAACAGATTTAGTTATACAATATTTGGGGGAATTTGGCCTTTTGTGGACTTACAACAAGTTCAGCTCATGAAAAATGGGAGTAAAACTAAATATTTATACATTTGTATAAAAATACCGGAAATGCAATAGCTCACTATTGCATTTACATAAATGCTACTGATAATAATAATAAAAATAATAATGGCAAAGCGCTTCAGAAATTGTAGAAAGAAGGTAAGACAGCTTGAATTATTTTTACAGTTTCTCCAAGTGATAAATAAATAACTATAAAGTACATCTGTTTTTAGCCATGTAGGCTCCATGATGAGTGAAGGGGGTGCAGAAACCATCAGGTTCTCTCATGCATTTAGCTCTCAGATGCACATTAACCTGTGGGGAGTGTTGCTACGGAAACATCACCATAATAAGAATGTGTAAAATAAAATCATGGATGGATTATGCCCAGCGGTGCTTGAACAATGCTTTACCTGAATATAAAAATGATTTAGTTAGGTCACTAACTAAACCAAGGGTGTCCAAGCGTTCTTCGGAGAGGACCAAAATTAAAATAAAAAGAGTTCCACTTTGATATTTTGTGAATCAACACGTACAACATGTAAATAACACAACACTTTTGTTTTGGCTCACATTTTTCACAAGCTGAACTGAGATCTAAAACGCTTCCTACACAAAAGGCCTATTTCTCTTAAATATTCTCTAACCCATTGTTAGTGAGAATTCATAATCCATCCACAGGTGTAGCATATCAAGATGATGTGCATGATTATTGCACAGGTATGCTTTAGGTTTAAAAAAGGCCACGTCATAATGTGCAGTTTAAGTGTATTTGGGGTGGTCCGGATGGGTGCAAAACCCCCAACAATGGCCCTGAGGCTCTCGCTACAGTATCTCTGTGCATTCAAATCACCATCAATGCACGGTGGCAGTGGGGGTCATGGTATGGGCAGCCATGTATGTTATGGATAACAAACACACATGCATTTTTGATGCCATTTTGAAGAGAGTGAGTATGCTTGAAATGCTGTATGAACTTCAGTTTTTGCTCTTTTTTCCCATTTTTGCTGTTGTCTTATTAATTTCTTTTTGCTATTAACTTTTCCATTTTTTTTCTTAGCAGAAAAGAAAACTTTCATCCACCTTTCAATGTCCCGTGTTTGTGTGTATAGTGCCCTTTACAGGAAGGGTCCAAAAAGTTTACAACTGGTATGAATTCATGGACGTCCTCCAGTTTTCCACAATGGGACCCACGCAGATAGAGGTATGGACAGGCCGAAGTGCATCTATAGCATGAATTATTAATTTGAGGTTGAGGGGAACATTGAAGAGCTCACAGAAAAAAACAAAGATAACCAGGGCGGAAGAAAAGGAGAATATGAGAGCTCCAAGTGAGAGCACTTCTCGTCCCAGCAGATCTGATGAAAGTGCCGTTGCAGTGGAAAGTGGGCTGCTCTACAGCCTCAGTGGGGTTTATTTCCAGTGTACACGGAACAAAAAGGTTTGTGAAGTATAGACTGTATTGTCTAAAAGAGTTCATAGGAGGTATTTCATGCATAGCTGCTTGATGAAATCTACTTCTGTACCATAATTATTGCAAAATGATACAAGTTGTTAAAATCTACAAAATGAGCCCAAGAAAGTATAGTACAGCTAATTGAGTTAATAAGTAATTGATATTTGCACAGTTTCCACTAACTATATATTTTTACAATTGGAATACTTTGTCATTCATTTTTCATTCTGTAAGGATTTGTGATGGTGAGACATAAAAAAAATAACGAAAAGCACTCATTTCTTTACTGGTTTGACACAACAATAATGGTGTTTTATCAATAAATGTATTTATATAAATGTCAAAGCATTCAGGAGATTATTTGTAATTGATGGGTTTAGGGCGCCCTCTGTAGATAAAAGTAAGGTACAGCACAGGATGGAATGAAAGTGGTTTTTGTTTTTGTCTTCATTAGTAACAAAAAAATCTATTAACTCCATGGACCATATACTGCTTTTAATTCAAAAATTTTGTTAAGATCAAAAGGGTCAACTGGTATAAATAATCATCTACAAGAGATCCTATACCGTAACCTAACATTTGGTCCAACGTTGTTGAGGTAAAAAAAATATTTAATAAAGTTATTAAAACACCCAATAGTTCAACTAAATAATGGTGAAAAAGATTAAATCAGGTAGCAAAATCTTAAATCGTCATTAAATCGGCAACACTTTATATGGTAGTAGTAGAAACTGACATGACTCATTTGTTAGGAGCCAACAGGTTCGATCTACAATCTACCACTAGGTGTCCCTAGTGTGCTAAAATAGATGACCCCACACATTTAAGTGACATTTATTACAATGTGTGCTCCGGTGTACGGTTTAAAAAGGTAAATAATTGACTTACTGTGGCTGTTAGAAATAGCAAGTGCCTGGAACTAATTTCATTTATGTTTTAGCATAATTAACGCATGCTCATCACGTCAAACCGCCTGTTATGATGGCAGGTGAAGAACTGTATAGTACCCAACAAAGTCACAAAGAGTCTGACGCCCTTTACATTTTGTTCCTTACATGAACACATTAAGGGTAGTACAATTCCAACAGCATATCTTGTATGTATAGTACCTCCAACTCACAAACACGTCTGCATGTGCTAAGAATCGGAACACTTCCGGATTGTCACTCGACATCCGCGAGATGCATTCATGGACACTCCGAAAATCACAACGTTTTTATTATGCATGCGAATGTCGCCTTCATAAAAAGTCAAAGAGAAACAATAAGTTAATATTGTTAGCACTTACTAACGTAACTCCTAACTCTAACTGTAGAAGTACAATTTGCTGCATTTAAAGGGGGGACTGGACTTTTCTCAGCGCATTGATACTTACTGACATACTCATGCTAGTTCTGTCAACAACAGCAAGACAACACCAACATGTCCGTGCTTATTTGGATGGCACACAAGACGTGTGATCCAGTCCTCTTACGCAAACGAGCGTCTTGTTGAGTCTTTGGAGAGAAATTTAGAGGTCTGTGTATGACCTGAGGCGAGCAGTCAGCGGTGTTGTGTTAGTTAGTATCAATGCGCAGAGGAAAGACGTTTTGGCAGTTTTTAATAATCAAAATACTGCAAGATAGCAACTATTACATGTTATCATCAGTGTACATGTCAATGCATGATCACGGCATGTATATTAAATGATGCAACCTTGTTAGAGGGTTTCTATAGAGGGCTTCATAGGTGTATCCCAGTGACAACATTGTAAGCTAGCTCATTAACTAATTTTCTTGTGTTATAATGCATGTAATAATATATATATACATATAATAAATTATGGGATTTTTAAAAAGTGCAGTTTCCCTTTAAGTGTGCGCAGAAATCCCAGAAAATACATTTACAGTACACTCAAACTATGTGAATTCACATGGTGCCTTTGACCGCAACACTTCAGATCAAACATTTTAATTTGAATCAATGACAACACAACTGAAATCAAAATTAATATTTTTATTATTATAGGAGAAAAAAATCCTAACCTACATGGCCCTGAGTGAGAAACTGATTGCACACCCCCACCCCCCATGTCCTGTCACATTTCTGTTCATAAAATAAAGTTAAGAATCATAGTTGCAAATTGAATATTTTTTTGACAGTCCTAATTTAAAAACAGAATGTCATGTCTACCGCTGAAGGCAGTGGAGCAGGTACCACATTAAAACAAGCTATTCCTCCAACAAAGCAAATAGACCAGCTTGATGTCAGTGACTGCAGACCTGAGGAGCCAGTCTGGCCTCATATTGAGGACACTGAGGAGCTTCAGTGTCCCAGTTCTTAAAAGAAAACCTTCTCTTTTTCCAGTTGGCTAGCCATAGACACTAGGGCCTTAAAGCCAAATCACGGTGAAGGGTGGGGGGATGGTGAGGTCTCGGTGCCCACCACTTGGCGTGGACACTCAAAAAGAAGGTGAAGGATGCCGTGTGAGCAATTGGTTCCAATTGACAGAGGATTGGTCATGGTCAGTCTTGTGAGTGGAAATCCACGTGAGAATGTAGCATTTGGACCAGCAAGGGGCACAAGAGGCCAACAGTCAGACAATGGGGGCACTCAGAGGAGTCTGGATGCTGTGTTGATTTAACTCTTCATCGGCTGGTTATCCATCGCAGTTATTGCAAGTCGGCGCTTGTGATGTTCAAGGGCAGAAAACAAACCTCACTAGTGATTTCTAATACATTTATATCAAGAAATAATGTATCTATAATGCTGTAATAACTACCAGACACTCTAATTGAGTTAGCGCACCTACATAAACTTGAGAGGCAACCAGACCTCTGACTCTTTTACCAATTAGCAAGGCCCCGTCGGCTGAATGTGACCGCCTGCCTTAATGTCTCGGAGGGCCACAGGGTCAGCGCTCAATCACAGCCTGGTTGGAGAGGTTGTGTTTGAACGACTTGCTAGTTGACAGGGCGGGGATGGGGTCAAAAGGAGTGGGGGCAGGGGCAAGGACTCCTGCCAGCTCTAAAGAGTTGCCTTTTGTAGCCAAGACAGTATCCGAGGCGGCCAAGCCTTTCAGGGCCTTGCCTGCCCCCCCCTCCCTCTCCTCCAGGCCCACAACAGTTGATGACAAGGCCCCAGCTGCTAATTATCCGGCTGATGGAGAGTCACTGAAGTGGGGCTGTCAGAGCAAGGGGTGGCCCTTGTGTCTGCAGTGGGCTAAATGTGAGGGAGGGATTCATAAAGAAAGACCGACATGAGCAGGAAGTAATTCAGCTCAAATAAATATTTCTTCTAGTTAATCAATCCTCGTCGACTTCCCATCAGTCCTTTTCAATCCTCAAAAGCTCCAAATGATGTTTGATTGTCACATAAATTGTGTATGCACTGTGAGCAGGAAATTACAATTTATATAAAATAGTAAAAGTTTAACACATATACTTATATCCTCTATGAGTCCATCCTACAGCAACATCTGGCATACAGGAGCAGTGCCATTAGAATTCCATATAAAATAGTCTTTAGATTGGAATTCCCGAGCTGCATGAAAGCAAGTGAAAAAATACTTTTAGTTTACAAAAAGTGTAGTTTTCAGCAATTGTTTTCACAAAAAAAAAAAGAGCACAAACTTACAAGTCGTAATCTTTGGTTTGGCAGAGGAATAGACCTGCACAGAGTGCTGGTCCACACAGCATCCCGAGAGCGTCATGTCAGGCACTTTGAAATACAACTGGGAATAAAATAACAGGATAATTCATCACACGACAACAATGTATTTTTATGTAATTATAATTAAATTATAGAAATTTATTATATTTCAGATTAGATTTCAAAATTCCTTACAAAAACTACTACATACTATGTATAACTGCAGAATGACAACTGTAGATGTAACTTACTTTTACATAGGCAGTAAGGTCTGTACAAAGAGGGTCAGTCGGTCCTGCTGCCAGCCCTGAAAAGCTGATCCTGCCTTCCATTGTGACTTCACGAGATTTAGGAAACTTTTGCCCTAAATGTTCATGAAGAAAAAAAAAACTTTTTAACAGCAAACCTTAAAAGTGTTCTCTGGATTGCCAACACGTACCCAGGACCCATACAAGAAGGTTCTTCTCCTTGGAAACATCCAGTTGTCCATAGCCCACTTTAACGTCCACAGATCCCATCTGTGGCCTGCACAAGAAAAACAGACATAATGCGAATACAGTAGATGAAAACTGTATTTAGATTTAAATAAAGAGGTATTAATCAGTATAGTCTTGATCTAGGGTACAACATTGCTTCAAGGTTCTGAACAGTTCTGCAATAAATGTGATATTCTTGAGGTTGGGATTGTGATTCTCTGGGACAATTTTATCACACAAGCACACACAATATTGTTCATTATCATCATATTATTAGACCCCATCATTGTCTTGTTGTTTAAGAAACTTTCAATGGCCTTTCTACTCTTCATCACAGGAGGTCAAGGAAGAACAGTTGACTAATTGTGACAAATATAGGCATATTTGTTCAATTTGTTCTTTTCGTAAATACCTGCTCACTGGTAGGCAAGATATTCACTGACCTTGACCTTCACTGAGTAAATAATAATAAGATGTGATGATAAATAAATATAAATGGCATAAGATTGTTTACCTGTTAAAAAAAGGCAGGCGTGCTTCACAATACTCAAAACTATTCTTTACACTTTCATGTAGTTTGAGGGTTACTGACACAAGAAGGTGGTTCTCCTCCTCTTTTAGTTGATATGACCCCAGTATAGGGGGAACAGGGACCTGTGGAAGATTTAGGACTCATTTACCAAAGAAATGTGCTTAAATTAGCTGTGTGTTTGTAACCTGTGATGTGTAGCCACAAAGTCGAAATGGCTCCAAAGGTGGAGAAAAAGGAAACTTGTAAGGTCCTGAGAAAGCCGAGCCATCGTCGTTATCAACACTGCATGCTGTTAAGATATTGGAATCCAGTGAGGTGACGCAGGGATGCACCAGGATGTCCTGTAGAGGTGATCCATTAGGTGGTAGCGTGAGGGTCACTGTCACATTTGGGAGCACCCCCTCAACTTCACACTGTTGAAAGTAAGACAAAGTACAGTGAAGGAGACTGACAGCGAATAAAAGGTTGTTTTGATCTTACTTTGCATATCACCGTGCCGTACACATCCCACATGTCCTGTCTACTCGGGTCACCGTATTGCATTGAGCGTACAGTTTCAGTCAGCGCTATGTTGACAACAGCACGTCCTTTGTGGAAGCCCGTCTTCCAAACCGGCTGTTTCTGGTTCCCAGCAGGAGCAGGCACAGAAGATGAAGAAAGTACCCCCAATGAGGGCACATCTAGTGGCATGCCAAAAGGGCAAACATGCAGGAGCACAGAGGGCAGCACTGCCAGGCGAGAGGCGATCACCTCACTATCAACCTTACCCCCTGAGTCCAGGAGAAAATTCTGTAATCCAGTCAGAAATGTGATGCCCAGTGAGACAGACAGCAGGTTGGTTAAAGGTGGTCTGGGCTCAGCTGGGACATCCACTAGACCCAGGCAGGCTAGAATAAGAGGTCCATTAGTAATAACCAACACTGGCCAGAGAGTTCCCTGGCCAGGACCGTCCACACACAGCTCATAAACAGGTGTCCGTGGGCAGCGACGACAATCATCTCTGAGAAGGACGAATGGCTTATGTGGGTCTGAGAGGCCGAGCTCAGTGAGCAGGAGCCTGAGCACAGTGCTGTCCTCCGGCACAGCTACATACGAGGAGCCTGCTAGTATCTTTGCACGGTGCTCCACTGTCGCAAACCTCCTGTGGGTGAACATTGAACACAAGCAGCTAGAATTAATGCGATGTACTATTAGTACACTCCTACTATCATATGCAATAATATAAAAGATAGATTCATAAATTAAAATAAAAAAGGTAAATAAAGCTACGTACGAACCTTGAAAACCGTACTGAAGCATTTTCCCCTTTATCTTGAGAAATAATCCACAAAGCACGAAAACTCATTTATCTAGTTGGACCGAACGAACGCTACAAAAACACAAACAAGTTTCCAAAAAGTAAAACTCTTATTTCGTCATTTAATCACCGGACTTATATATTACTGAAAAACATCACCGACTGAGCACGGCTGTATTTCCTGTTGCTGTGTCATGTGACAAACAAGCGCCAATCACCTGACAGAGACGCATGCGTACTTGCGAGTATTGGCCTCCGTCTCCACCCTTCTCTAACCATTCAGGAAGCTGGGCTGCTAAACCAGCTAGCTGTCAACAAAGGGCAAAATTGTTGGAAATTAGCAAATCCATGTGGAAGTCGGCGGCAGTGCCGACCTTGCTTTACTCCATCCAAGTTGTATTCCGTCACGGCGCCAGCTGATTCTTAAACATGGCGACGACTCCTCAGCTGTTCGAGGTAAAATGATTGCTGCTGTCCTGAGTTGTGTTAGCTCTGAGTAGCTAGGTGGCTAACCACCTTAGCTTCTTAGTAACCTGCATGCACTTTGTGTATCAGTATGTATTAACGAAATTACGAATCAATGTGATGGCTTGGATCAGAACTGTTAATTTTAAAACAATGTCATTAGAAGTAGTTTAATATCGCTGGTATGCTGGTAAAGAAAATCTTTTCTGGTTACTGTGAGATGATCGACGCTATTATTTGTATTTGTGCAAATTAGGAGCCATTTGATGCAGATGAGTACATTGAAAGATTAGCATGGAGGACACCCGGAGGAGGCTCCAAAGGAGGAGCTGAGGCATTTGACCCCAAACGGTAATGTTTTGTTATTTCTTTTATTACAAAATATTAACTGCATCTCTTTAGTCACGAAAGCGAATTATGCCGAATTATACGTTAGTGTACAAGGTTGAAAATGGTCTTCTCAACTCCATTGACAGTAGCCAAAAAATTAAGTCTGCATATTCATTGAACGAGAAAGTTAATTTTCGGGTGAATCTCCACTCACAGTGACAGGTTTTCACCGCTGGGGCCGTGTGGGGATTAATTGGAACGCAAATATAAATGAAATTTTCATTATGAAACACTCTTAATACAGTAGTAATCATTCTGACTTGCTTATTTGATGATATGATGCACACAAAGTAAGGGGCAACCTGCTGAGACATTCAGGCGCACTCGTAATTTTGAGTGTTAGGCGCTAATTGTTTTAAATTTTTATTCACGTACCCCTGTTAGGCGCTAATTGTTTTTAATTTTTATTCACGTACCCCTTTTGGCAATTGACGTACCCCACTTTGGGAAGCACTGATTTGCACTATGAAATTGTGTTGTTTACAGTACATTTGGTGAGTAAGTTATTTTCTGTAAGCACATATTGCCACAACACTTAAATTGTACATGTGGTTATCCCTCTTACCTTATTTACTTCCTCCATTAAACTGTTGCTACCACCTCATTGGAAGCTCAGAGACAACGTATATTCCGAGGCCACCACATTTGAGTCACCAACCCCGGGAATGAGTGTTGACTGGGAAATGCTGGGAGATGTCTTTAAGCTGCAGCCATTGCTTAAGGAATTAGTGAGAAGATTATACACTCATCATTTCGGGATGTTTCCTGCTCTGTGAAATATGCTGCTGACTTAGAACATTTGCTCTGCAGCCCTCATGGCACTTGAAAATGCAGCCGACGAAGCTGCTTGAGCTTCTTAAGGCCGGGCTACCCAAGAATTAAGCATCTGACATTATTCTCTAACTAATAACAGCTGTATATCCGTGAGGTCAGTGGGACAAGTTTAACCGTGTAGACTCAATTACTTTTCCAGGATAGCTGTGCTTTTTTTTTTTTTTTTTAAATGTGGATCATTCCTGTTTGAAGTTCTGTGTCTCAATAACTTTTTTTCCCATGGTTTCACAGGTTGTTGGAGGAGTTTGAGAACCACATTGAGGAACTGAAGCAGCTGGATGAGAAAATTCAGCGGCGGGTTGAGAAACTGGAACATCAGTGTCACCGTGAGGCTAAGGAGTTTGCACACAAAGTGCAGGACTTGCAGAGGAGTAACCAGGTGTGTTTATCGACCCACTTGGACGTAAGGTTAGGTATCTTGTGGAGATGTTAGACTACCATTACACACAGTGTTTGCTAGTTAATCCTACATGTTTACATGAGTCATATCTGAGCAAAATGAAGCTACTGACGAAATGATACTTACTGTACACGACATCACCTTCAAGCACTTGTTGCAGGTGGCTGAGTCTGCATGTTTTGAGGTGAAGTACAACCACAATTGTGAGTGTATTAGCCTGAGCAGTTTATCTGCGTAGGTCAAAAACTAGCATCAAAGGTACATACATCCCCTTCATGACACATGAATCCAGAATTTGGGAGCAGGAAGTCACATTTCTAATTATAGTACAGAGAATTGCTCCTTTTTATTTCACCACATCACAAATTTTGCTTCCTCCTCTTTTGTCAGGTGGCTTTCCAGCATTTCCAGGAGCTGGATGAACATATAAGTTATGTGGCAACCAAAGTTTGTCACCTTGGCGACCAGCTGGAAGGAGTGAACACTCCACGACAGCGAGCCGTAGAGGCCCAGCGTCTTATGACCTACTTCAATGAATTCTTGGATGGGGAGCTACGTAGCGATGTCTTCAATAACCCAGACAAGGTGGGTATGATGCTCCCTCCCTCGGTGTGTTTATATGTTTGTGTGTGAGAGACCATTGAGGAGGAATCCTGCTTTGATATTGCCTGAGGTGAGACTGAAGAGCATTATGAAGTAAACCACACATAATAACCTGTCAAGTTCACCCCCCCGCCCCCCAAGTTGCATCCCATAGCTAATTAGGATTAATAAACTGTCATGTGCTGTTTGCTGTTTGTTTGCTGATTGACGAGCATGGATGTCAGTGGGTTCTTGTCAACGCTAATTACATTTACAGTAGGTGTCGTATCGGAGCAAAGATGCGGTACCAGCAAGCACCCACCGCAGCCATTTAGACCACGAATGCACTCAAAGTTACACGGCAGAGTTTGTGGTGGTTTTACATTCCCTCCTCTTGGTAGGACTGCCATGAGTAGATCAGCGAGTGTACGGTCCATCCCAGAGTCAATAGCTTTTTTTCCAGATATGGATGCAGAAACATCAGTCTAGATTCCATTTCCTGATCATACCTCCAGATGAGGGGGGGAAAAAGAAAAAGTTTCAAGTGAATAGCTGGAGGGGAATGGCTTTGCTAATCCTCCTGAAAGGGAGGGCTGGCCCGCCAGCGTGGAGACAAGTGCTGCTAAACCCTGACTGCAGGGAGACGGCTACATTACTTACATGGGATTTAGCTAATCTTAGCTGGGGGACAGATACTTAGAAAACCTTCGCTGAGCAGAAAGGCTGGATCCTTCTCACGGGAGCAGAGTAATGATGTTAGCTGAGGCAGGCATCTGCGGGAACAGAGGAGTTGCAGACGGCGGGCCTTTCGCGGTGTCCGGGGCTTTTTACAGTCAGCGTGTATGTCAGGCGGGGCGAGGGAAGGGGGGGGTGGTTTCGACAGGGGCCCCCCGTTTTTTTTTTTTTCAGACAGATATCCCTGGTCGGACAGATTATTGAAGGCGATTTGGAATCCTGCAGGATTACAGGCCATTGAGAAAAGGCATGGCAATAAAGAGCTGGATGTGCTGCTAAGTCAGGACCGCTGGTGCCGATGCCCAGGTGAGCGCTGCCTGTTATCAGCTCGCTGTTCAACACCGAGAGGCGGAGGAGGGCTGTTTTAAGATGATGATCCCCCAAGTGGACACACTGCCGGCGGCCTTCTTGCTTTATTTCTGAAATGTCCACCTCTCATGGTCATGATGGGCTCGCTCTCTCTCTCTCTTTCTCTCACTCTCTCGTGTCTCCCCCACACTGACTTCCTCTCCCTTCTGCTTCCTCCTTCAGATTAAAGAGGCTGCTGATATCATTCAGAAGCTGCATCTCATTGCCCAGGAGCTGCCATTCGACAGGTGAGTCAGGCATCCTGGAGGCAGCTTTAGACAAGGGCACTGTCAAACAAGGGGAAGGTGCTGTATTAAGCATGTAAACTGTTCATCACTGTCTAAGCCGATTGAAGAATTTCACTTATTTAAACTGGAGTTAATTTTTTTTTAATGGGGATCTGGACTCTTATACTATTATGTACATTAATGGGACACTTCATTAGGTACCCGTGTATTTATTAAAAATGTCAATGCTTAGATGATAATGCTCAGTTTTTATTGACATTGTTAGAGAGGTGTGAATTTAATATTTTTATAATTGTTGTATGTTGCCGTGGTGTAGAAGTGGATGGCATGACAGAGCTGTTTCTAACTTTTTGGTTACAGTATTTAGATTTAAAATACATTATTATGATATTATTATTATAAATACAAAGAGAGTATTTTTTCTAAATTTAAATATTTATTCAATATTAGTGAAATCATTTTTCCCTTTAGATTAGATTAGATTAGATTAGATTCAACTTTATTGTTATTGCTCATGTCACTGGTACAGGGCAACAAAATGCAGTTAGCATCCAACCAGAAGTGCAGTTTTATAAGTACCTTAGTAGTAAGTAAATGTAGAAAAAAATGGACAGATCTATGTAAAAAAAAAACTATGACATATATATTTCTTTTCTGCTCGACAGTTTGATGACGCAGCTTAATCATGATAATCTTAAAATTAGCATCGTAACTCCTCATCTGTTGTCTGCCAACTTGCTCACCCTTTGACACTCAATTGGTTTATGTGAGTGACAGGAAGAAAAGCCCTTGCTGTGACTGTTTTCTAGAAGCAGAATACTGTTTGGGTCAAGGCAGTAATGCTATTATACTCCGGTCAAAAATGAACATTGTTGTTATTTTTTTATCCATCTCGTGATCTCAATAAATGATGTGTATGTTTTATATATGCCATGACTTGTGGAATTGATGGTGACTAATCATCTTTGTGGTTAATTTTGTGGTTTCCAGATTTGCAGACGTTAAAGCCAAAATTGCAAGTACGTTGACCACATGCATCGCCCTCTACAATAATCTCCACTAAAAGGTTATTTTCTGAACAGTATTTTATTTTATTTTTTACAATATTGTTGTTTTCAGGTAAGTACCACGACCTGGAGCGACAGTTAATCCAGGAGTTTACTGCTGCCCAGCGCAGGGGCGAGATTGGACGTATGCGGGAGGTGGCAGCAGTTCTCCTACATTTCAAGGTGACTCCCGGATGTGGTTTGTTTTTTGTCAGTTAATCTTTGCTGTAACCATTTATAAGTAATGGTTTCCATGTGTTGGTTAAGAGTAATTTCTAAATGAAGTAACACTGTAACACAATGTTTCTAAAGGGCTATGCACACTGTGTGGATGTCTACATCAAACAATGTCAGGAAGTAAGTGATGTTTCCTAGGCTTGTTCATCAGTTGGGACAAATATTTATATTAAACTTTCATATTTATCCTAGGGTGCCTACATGAGGAATGATGTGTTTGAGGACACAGCAGTCCTCTGCCAGCGGGTCAACAAACAAGTCGGTGAGGTGTTCAGCAGCCCGGAGACCGTCATGGCTAAACTGATCCAGAATATCTTTGAAAACAAATTACAGGTACCAATCGTGTCTTCAGGTTGTTAAAAGTTGGACTTTCAGTCCTGGATTCTGACTGGCTTTGTATGTGCAGGCCCACGTCAGGGAAAAGCTGGATGGCACACGACATTCTGATGTGGAACAATACCTCAAGAACCTCTATGACCTTTACACTAGGTAAGTCGCTGCTCTTCTTATTTCATTTCTTCACCCTCATGTACTGTATACTCCGTCTCCAAATTCTCCAGAACCACTGTGTTGGCCCCCAAGCTCACTGAGTTCAATCTGGGCTCTGACAAGCACACCTTCCTGTCCAAGCTCATAAAGAGCATCTTCTCCTCCTACCTGGAAAGTTACATCGACATGGAGAAGGACTACCTTCACACTCGCGGCGCCATGATTCTGCAGCGCTACTATGACTCCAAGAACCACCAGAAACGACCACTTGGCACTGGCAGGTCAGACCGCATTGCATGGTTTATTCACTTATTGCCCAACAACTACATACTTATGTTTAAAGTATTTTTTCTATAGTATTCAAGAGCTAAAGGAGAGGATCAGACAACGCACCAACCTACCACTGGGCCCTAGTATTGACACCCATGGAGAGACATTTTTGTCACCGGAGTTGGTGGTCAACCTACTGCAGGAAACACGGCATGCCTTTGAGAGGTGTCACAAGGTGAGCAGACCGTTTGGGGGCAGGTGTATATGCAAAATTACATACACGCTCCTGCTGTTTTTCAATGCATTAATTGCGCTGTGTCTTCATTCGTGATGATGCAGCTTTCAGATCCTGCTGACCTGCCCAAGAATGCCTTCTCAATCTTCCTGCTGCTGGTGGAGCATCTGTGTGTGGAGCACATTGACTATGCTTTGGAGATCGGCCTCTCAGGTATAGTCCCTTTTTGCACGTTTGAGAACCAGGACACAGGAAGGTGTTATTGGTATGCTAAATGTTACAAGTTCTCCGATAAAACTGCCTTTTGAAGGATCAGTTGCTATGCTATTTTTTTATTAGTCTTATTGCTCTTATACTGTATGTTTCACTTTCACCTCTGCAGTTTTAGTGATGAGACTATATTTGGCCTGCAATGAACAGTTCTTTAAGTGCATTGTTTAATCATGTTCTCTCTATCGCTCTCTCTCCCTCCCGTTCTTGCCTTCACACAGCAATCCCCTCTGCAGATGCCAAGAACGCCAATTTGTACTTCCTGGATGTGGTCCAACAGGCAAACTCTATATTTCACTTGTTTGACAAGCAGTTCAACGACCAGCTTATGCCTCTAATAAGGTTGGTTCAAGGTTAAAGAGTTTATAATATTTAATATACACTCACTGGCCACAGCATGGCTATATCAAGAAAGGTTTTTGGCTCACTGCACAAGAGGGGCAAAATATCATCGTTACCTTTCAATATGGTTCCCAAACCTTTCACAGTTGTGTACCCTCGACTAACCTCGACTCCTGCACACTTAAAGGGGACCTATTATGCCCATTTTTAGGCCCTTTGTATTGAGTTGTGGACTCCTATAGAGCAGCTATACATGATAACAGCACAGAAAGCTTTCTAGATCTTACAGAATCTGCACCTATTCCAGTTGTATTCCCGCAAAAATGGTCTGTTTTGGTTTTTAATTTATTCCACCCACATCCCGCCTCCAGGCACGCCCACTCTGGTGTGGTTGGTCACATTCCCAAGTGCTTTAGAGGACTTCCCGTGTTGTGCCGCTAGATGCCGAACCCATCTAGGAGTTGTCTGTTTTTAACATACAACCGTATGTGTTGGATCCCGAATTTGGTCCGAAAGTAGAGACTGGACAGTCCGAGGTTTGATGTCTTTTGCTGTGCTTTGGTGTGCAACAGCATGGAAATAATAACTTCCATGCAACTAATGTTACACGTTAATAGTTATAAATAATTATGAAAACAAAGGCACCTAATGTAGAGAAATCAATAAGGAATTGAATTGAATTGCTGAGCCAAATGGACATATGAGCACATATAGCAAGAGATTATGCACCAAGCAAAAATGCACAGCAGGACAGAGCTAGCATTATTCAACCTCACTTCTATGCATTTGCGCACAGCATTAACGTTTGTGAAGATGAAAGGAAGAATAGAAAATACACGTCTGTGCTGTGTCAGAGAAAGACATACACATATGTCTCAAACACACGGCACACAACTGTGGCATACGTGTAAGGATCATTGAACAAAGTGGTTACTACACCTGAAGAAGACAAATTATTCGCAAAAGCAAAAATGTAAATTGTGGGCTTTCTAACAGTACATCCACAAATACAAATGATCTTGAAAAAGATGAAAGACTTTTAATGCTCCACTTCCTCATCAAAATTACTTAGTTGCTCATCTAACGTGCACAGAACAATGCTGTCACCGTTTTTGTTTGAACTGCACTACCTGTTCACATGAGCATAATACGAAAATCTGTGTTCAGCACTAATATTGTCATGTTGTTTTTAATTTTGACAAACTGTGACTAAACACTGTTAGCTTCATGAAGGCAGAGTGGTTGATACATTGCTTGTAGTTGGTTGTATTACATTGCACAGGCATACACAATGAAGTGTGCATAATAAAAAGGTTCTTAAATAATTGCCGTCTTAAATTACTAAGGACATTAAGGTGTAAATATGACCTCTAAAATGTTGACATTTTGTAATCTATGATTGCAGTTCATCTCCAAAGTTGGCTGAGTGTTTGCACAAGAAGAAAGAAGTAATAGAGCAGATGGAGGTGAAACTGGACACGGGAATAGACAGGTCAGTGTGTGCTGACGCCGGTGGCTTTGAAATGCTGTACGTATGTTCACGATGGATGTGGTTCTAATGCTGCAGAACGCTAAACTGCATGGTGGGACAAATGAAGCACATCTTGGCAACGGAACAGAAGAAGACTGACTTTAAGCCGGAGGACGAGAACAACGTCATGATCCAGTACACTACAGTAAGACACGCAATAGAACTAATACATGACTTTGCGTTTTTGCTTTTTTAACAACGTCCTCCGCTTTCCTGTACTTTCCTGCAGGCTTGTGCCAAGGTGTGCGCCTTCGTTAGTCGGCAGGTGGAGCACGTGCGAAAGTCTATGGACGGCAAGAATGTGGACACGGTGCTGACGGAGTTGGGTGTTCGCTTCCATCGCCTCATCCACGAGCACTTGCAGCAGTACAGTTACAGCTCCATGGGAGGCATGCTGGCCATCTGCGACGTGGCTGAATACCGACGATGTGCCAAGGACTTCAGGGTGAGAGGGGGGGCAGAGGTCCAGGGCAAAACATGGCCTTTTGTACAAACACTCTGCTTTTTCATTCTTTTTAAAGAATAACTACTGACTCTCTACTCGGTCCGGAACTAAGGATTATTTTTTAAGTTGCAATGTTTAGTTGAAGCGGCACGGCGGTCTAGTGGTTAGCGCGCAGACCTCACAGCTAGGAAACCAGGGTTCAATTCCACCCTCGGCCATCTCTGTGTGGAGTTTGCATGTTCTCCCCGTGCATGCGTGGGTTTTCTCCGGGTACTCCGGTTTCCTCCCACATTCCAAAAACATGCTAGGTTAATTAGCGACTCCAAATTGTCCATAGGTATGAATGTGAGTGTGAATGGTTGTTTGTCTATATGTGCCCTGTGATTGGCTGGCGACCAGTCCAGGGTGTACCCTGCCTCTCGCCCGAAGACAGCTGGGATAGGCTCCAGCACGCCCCGCGACCCTCATGAGGAAAAAGCGGTAGAAAATGAATGAATGTTTAGTTGACCTAAAATCCACATTTTTAAACCAGATTTCTGTCATGTGTTGTGGTTCTTTTTAAGTGATTCTTGAAGTGTTCTTACCTGTATGTGTCTGTTCCGCAGGTGCCTCTGGTGCTGCAGCTTTTTGACACTCTGCACGCTCTCTGTAACCTCCTGGTGGTTGCCCCCGACAACCTGAAACAGGTGTGTTCAGGCGAACAGCTCACCAATCTGGACCGCAACCTTCTGCACGCCTTCGTCCAGCTTAGAGTGGACTACCGTTCAGCCCGACTGGGCCGTCACTTTAGCTAATGACCGGACCGATACCCACCGAATGCCGTCCGTCCAGTACTGCGGTCCGCTGTCATGCTTCAATGAGTTGATGCACTTTGGAGATTTTAGACTCCTCCGCTTTAGAGGATGCAATAGTCCAGCCCCGATATGCAGACTCTCCTAATGGATGACATCACAAACATGATGGCTTCTTCTCCTTGAATGTGGGATAATGTGCATTTTACCTGCTTTTTTTTTCCTCCATGTTGATTTTTTTTCAAGATATTTAAATGTATATCAACTGTTTTTAAATACTAATTCATCACCCATTCAAAGGATATGACAGTAAAGGGACATTGATTTATCTGCTTATGTACAAAAAAACATTATTTTTGATTGTGCCAAATCTATACATTCTCTGGCTGCTCTTTTGCACCGGAATAAACCCTAAAGTTGCTTTAAAGTGAGCACTGTAAAGTCACACACACAAAAAAAAAACCCAATCGGGACTGAGCCAGCCCAAGAAAGCATGCGATAGAGCTCTGTCTGGATAAAAGAGACACATGACCACCTCACTGACCTTTGACCTATGAGCACAAAGCAAAGGTCAAGATGCCACTGCAGTGAAGTGAGATCCCAACTCTAAACAGGTCTGAGAACTTCACCAGAGATTTTGGGTGGTCTTTTTGTGTGCTCAGATGACTGCTGTGATGGGTCACTGAGTATGTGTCACTGTAATTGCACAGATCAACACTTGCTCAAAGACGTTCCCGCCTGGTTCTGCAGTGTTTCTGGGTCAGGGGAGATTTAAATGTTGACCTCCTCTGATTAAAGAAACACACCAGGGAGGACTGGGCTCAATGGATGTTGCTGTCTTTTTGCACTACAATAGAAGGCAGATGATACCTGCTGACTCCGCAAAGCTGCTCCCGATGTACTGCTGTTTACCTTAATCAGTGACTCATTAAACAAAAAAAAATTCATTTTATCTCGTCCCTAGCCTCAAGCGGGAGAGCTGTGAAGCCAAAGTCAGCCCGGCGCTTTATTATGTGTGAATGTCACTTTCAAAGTGAGATGAAACAAGTCTCCATTTCTATAGAAGTCATCAAGTATTCATGGGAATTCTTGCCACCAGAGTAAAGTTCTTTCTTCGACTTGGGGAAGTGAGCGCAGCCGGAGGGGATTAGATATCTCTGGCTTGATGAATTGTGTGCAGTAGTCATGGACGGGGGTGAGATAGAGACGCCTGAGAGCTCTGTTCCAGCTCCGGCTGGTTGCCGTTGTGTAGAAGGTACACAGAGCTGAGCGTGTCCAAACAATATAATTAATTAGGCTAATATTAATATTATCAATGCCACCTAAATGCAACTCTCGCCCGCCCTAATCACAACTGGATAGCTTGTAAAAATTATTTTGTTAGGCCCTGATGCAAACAGAGGGTCTCTTCCAAACATTTGGGAACTATTTGGTTTTGGAGGGCGATTAGCGTGTGCGATGCAGGATGGGGAGGAGGGAAAGATGCCAGGCCAGGGATGATAACCGGTGTGTGGACCAAGCAGGGCAGAGGCGCGTCCTGTCCCCAGGGAAGCCCAGCACGGGGACGCCATAGAAGAGGGGGGAGGGATGTATTTTTTTCAGGGGTGGGTGTTTGAGCAGGTGGAGGGGATTAGTAATAGTGTCAACACTGGAGAGCTGGATAAGACTGTCCTCTGTTACTTGTCAGTTGAAGCAGCTCTCGCATACAGTTTCAAAGATGGCAGCTCATACAAACCCGGGGGTGAAGGGACAGAATGGGGAAACTTGACATTAGTGGAGGTGACCTCTGTTGGTAAAATAACAAGAAGACCTGCAACATATGCAAGCTTAATTATTCAAGGAAACCTCATAACACTTGCACCACAGTCAAATACGTACATTGCTCCCTTTGTGATTCCTCATGTTATTTTCTCCCACACATTCCCATCACCTGCTTCAATAGTGAAAATAAACACAACATTACTATAGATGATTTTGATAGCTGCACTGCTTTCTGTATGTGTATGTTTTTTAGTTTTGTCCAATCAGATTTCAGCTTCTATGTGTTGCCATGTCAATGTAATCTACCCAGGGCCTTCAGAATCAGGATTAATGGCCCATGTCTATTAGTAAAAAGGCTGAAATCAGATTTGAGAATCGCCTCACAGGGCCAGCTAGCAGGCGTTCAGCAACATAAGCGTTTTTAAATCCTTTGATTGGTTGATGTCTAAAAAATTATACCTAACACTCAGTTACCAGCACACTTGAATGCCTCATCACATAAAAAAGTGCAGCTCTTAATTGATCATGTGCCGACATAAAGAAGGGAGACACAGTGTTGTTCATCGTTCTGTGTGAGTTTCTATATTTCATATATGTCAGTGTGATGTATTTTATAATTTTTTAATTTTTTTTAATTTTTTTAATAATTTTTTTAATGTTCTTGTTATATTACTAGAAAAATACTTATTATGAGCTGTCGTGTAGAGGTTTGAATTTGAATTTTGAACAACATTATGGATTAGCATCAAACAGTGACCACTTAAACAATCTAATGATTGCATCTAATTTCACTCCGTACGACAAAATATTGGGAAGTATGATACAGTGCAATAATAATGTAAACAAAATAATCCAAAATGCAATAATAAACATCCACAAAAGCATCATAATCTTTTGAAAGGAGAAATGTTTGATAAGTCTTCTAATATGAATCTAAAGCAATGATACTAATGACATGGATGTAATATTAATGACATATTTTGAACTATGTGAGATTCCTTTAAAGTATGACAAAGCGTATTATTATTCATTCAACAGTTGCCTTCATTTGCTTCTGTACATTACGTGTCGACCTGCCTCAACCGCACTCTCCTGCATGGGTCCACTATTTGTGCACCCCCTCCAGCGAGCCCTCCAACATCCCATAAATCCTGGCTTTTTCCACACATTGCCACCCCAACTAGGCCGTCCCTCCCTCAGCCTCCTGGAGCACTGACAATAAAGCATTACAGCAGTCAATCCATGTCAACAACAGCTTTGCTTAATTCCTGCTAAACACGTTTCAACTAAATCTTCACCTAATGATGCATAATGACTGCTCTTTAGCGTGCTGGCGACCCGCATTCATTGACGTGCTTTATTTTGTAAACGAGAACATGACTCAGGTGCTTCTGCAGTAGCCTCCATGGTACCGAGATCTTCTTGTTGATTGCCACATTGCACTCAAGTGTCTGAAAACAGACTTTCAAAAGAAGGTATCTCTTTTCGAGACTGATGCAGACTTAGGGCGCAGTGCCAGACTCTCTGATGTGATGCAGATGATGGCCGGCCCTTGACCTCCTGCCCAAAAGATGTCAGGGCCAGAATGGCACAGGTGCTGCCCCACCTTCACTCTCAGACGACCAGGAGGTGCACTGAGCAGGATGTGAACCATGCCAACTCTTCTTCTTTGCTCCCTTTAACGATAACAGAGCTTAATGAAGCTCTATGTGTCTGTAATTGTTCATTGTGATGACGCCTGGTGCACTGTTCCTTTTTTTCCACCCCCACCTCCCCCCCATGTGTTGTCTCTATAAAATCACTATTAATTCTCTGCTGTAGTGGAGTGTTTTCCAGTGTGATTTGCTGGCCGGCTGCCTTTGCCTCGGCTCTCTCTTGGCTGGGTTTGTGTGCTTGACTGCTCCACAGGAACAGACTGGCACTCTAGCTGAGGGCTCCAGGGTTCGCACACACAATCCACTAAACATGTCCCTGTGTGAGGAGCTTCACTGCTTGCTTCACTGCTTTCTCGCTACAGTTCGTATGCCGTTATTTTTGGGTGTACTATTAGTAAACATTAATATGTTGGGATTTCCACAACAAAATTAGTTTATTCGTGCTTTATAAAGCCATTAAGCACAGCTAGAAAGCCTTATTTAATTTAATTTAAATTTGACTTTACTGCTTTGCAATGGAAGAAGCTATCTATGAAATATTTTTTAAATAAAAGACAAAAAACTTGAAGGATGCGGGGGGCCACTTTGTTAATTTTGTGCCTTAAAGATGCTACGACCAATCCAATGTATATACTGTCATGTTATGTTATAAGTAATAAAGCAAATGAGTGTAATTAGTGTATTTTTATAATATGAAAACAAGCAATAAAGAAGCTTTTATAATAGAGAACTAAAGTATGGCGGTTGTTTGAACTAGTTGGCTGTTTATATATACTATATTTACATCATCATTATTAACTATACGTACTATGTGGACTCTGACGGTACCATTTTTATTATTATTTTTTTAAATTATTATTTTTTTTTTATTTTAAATGATGTAATGTGGATTAGGATTGGGATTTATAGTATTATGTTTTTCAATTGTTACCGTCTTGATATACACAAACAACAAATTGTCCAAGTATACACTTTATGATAGTACTCTAATAATGAAACAATTACATAACAAAATAGATTTACATTTCCGGTACTAAGTTAGTGATACCTTTGGTGTTTGTTTTTGTTTTTTAAACCATTTTTTAAGACAGGTTTTCTCCTGAAAAAAATTAAATTGGACACAGCATTTTTATATCTGACTACATTTTACTTTAAAATTGAATAATATGTTGTTTGATTGATGTGCAAGTGAAGCTTTCCCATCTTGACTTACTATAAATATATACGTATGCTAGATATTTTTCTTCCAGTATTACACAAGCAACATATTATGATCCTATTAGTATTGTGTAAATATTCTGCAGTCCCCGCCATTAATCTGTTAAAACGACACACTTAGATGAAGAGAATGAATTGATTGCGATGGCTGAGGGCGGCAGTGCTAAGCACATTCAATCACGGGGGGGGCAAAGCAACATTTGTCACATTTGTAAGGCCCGTGGCCCTGCTAACCCACTGATGCCGAACCAAGCCTGCACACACGGGCAGCACAAACAAATGAGGTCTCCACATCTCTCCTCCTCTCCTCTAAAGATGAAACACCAAAGCATTTGTCTAATCAAGCATTTGCCTCAGGTTACATTGAATGTAAATGAACATGCCAGACTGTGCCAAGCTCTATTTCTGTGCAGTGATGATGATGATGATGATGATGATGATGAAACAGTGCAGCTCTCAGCAGACAGGAGGGGGCACTGGTGCTCCAGCTCTGCTCTCCTTCTCTTGTGTGTCCTCCTCATCCTCACAGCTCCTCACAATGGGGATCTGCCTGAGGGTTGGAAATGTTGCTTTTTTAGGTTTGCAGTCAGCCCATATCCCTTAATCCCCAGCCATGATTGACAATCATGATTTAGGGTATATGGTGTCCCATTCTAATCCACGAGCAATGATTTCATTTGCATACCTTGCGTACGTGGCCTCATTTTGGAGAAAACGGCTGCCTTTGTAAGTGATACAGAAAAGAGAAGAGGCAGAAAGCTGAGAGGAAGAGTGAGAACAAGATAGAGACGAAGGAGGAGAAAGAGAAAGGATGAGGAATGTTTGTGTTTTTCCTTTCTTTTTTTTTTTGCCAGGAGAAGGATGATAGCAGTCTCCACTTCCTCACCGAGCCTTCTTTGCTTGTTTCCTCCCTAGCACTTTTCCCTTCACACAAACACACAATACATATTGAAGCGTAAACATATACATATATTTACAGAAGAAACACAGAGATGAAGGAACATGGAGGAACACACAGAGATGCTCCCTCACACGATGCAAAACTAAATTGCTATTTTCTCATTCTATAACCAAGTCAGGCTTAATTATAATCATGGGAGTTTGGGAGTTACCGTATAATCTCTGGAAGGTATTAAGAATTACCCAGTGCACACCACAGCAAAAAAAAAAAAGAAACAAATAGAAATACTTCCAATTATTTCCCAGTCATAACACCCAAGGGAGCGGGAATCAAATAATGCTCAGTGTTTGGAATGTCCACAGAGACCGTTCATCATCCCCACTTTTATCAACTGAGGAAGTGACACGCTGCGGAAAAGGTCAAAAGGGTCTTAACTTATGTAAGGTAGTCCGACTACAATCGTTTTGCTATGGGGTCAAATAAAATGCATATATATATGCATATATCATATTTTATAATAACATTTTCATTCATTCATTCATTTTCTACCGCTTATCCTCACGAGGGTCGCAAGGGTACTGGAGCCTATCCCAGCTGTCCTCCGGCGAGAGGCGGGGTACACCCTGGACTGGTGGCCAGCCAATCACAGGGCACATATAGACAAACAACCATTCACACTCACATTCATACCTATGGACAATTTGGAGTCGCTAATTAACTTAGCATGTTTTTGGAATGTGGGAGGAAACCAGAGTATAATAACATTTTACCTTCAAATAATATAATTGTCAAATGATTGAAAAATGTTAATCAAATTAATCACAGTTTTTAAATTAATTAATCATGATTAATCACAATTTCCAATTGTGTGTGAAATATTTGACTGTATTTTATACAAAAAAATTTAAAAAGATAGCACGCATGTCTGAAAATCTATTTGCCTAACAATAGTCTTTGTAATAGCAGCACAACACAACATTTGCATCACACTTTTAACTCTGAAGGGTCGCGTTCAAAGACACCGCATAACTTAAGTTGAATTCATGATTGTAGCTGTATTTTCTGGGATTTCCGAGCATAACTAAATGCATCAAATTGTACTTTCACAGTACGACTTACGTTAGGGAATGATAAGTATATCACTTATTGTTTTTGTCTTTCTGTTTATTTAGAACACATATGTACAGAGTGTCCCTGAACGCATCTCGTGGTTGTCAAGTGACAATGAGGAAGTGGACTAGAGATGTGTTTGTGATTTGGACATACTGTACATATAGTGTGTTATACTGTTCATGTGCTCAAGTCTAAATAAAGTTATGGAACATCGTCACTACACTATGCTTCTATCTGACGTCATAACAGAGAGGCGGGACTTCACGTAACACTTGCGTTAATTACGCAAAAATATATAAATAAATTACTGCCATTAACGTGTTTAATAAAGCCCTAAAATTAATGTAATATTGTGATTCACAAACATTGACACGTTTGCATGGGGTGGTACAACAATTATTAATTAATTAATTTGGAAAAAATATTATATTTTATATTATTATTATTATATTTTATATTATATATATTGTTATTACAGAACAATGATGGAATAACTATGTCTCAATTTCAATTGTGACATCATTTATTACAGTAGTAACTTACCATTTAAAAGGGAATATATTATACAATTTTACAATTACAGAGAAATTGTATCAAAGTATAGTAGGCTAATATTGCCTACTATATTGCTAATATATTATTAACGTGTATTTATTTAAGCTTTTACATTGGGTTTGTGTCTAAAATGTTTTAATTAAAGCTTTTAATAATTTTTTAATTAATTTTTTTAATTGCGCTGACACACATTCAAAACCTCTGTGAATGTGTATTATAAATTAAATATATGTAAAATGAAATATATATAAAAATATTTTTAAATTGATTTATTTAGTATATTTATTTAGATATTATTGTTTTAATGGTGAACAAATGGAGAACGCTGCAGGCCTACAGTATTTACAGACAGTAAATGATTTATCAAGGTGGCATGATTGCATATAAAAGTACAGTTTGGTTGCAAAATTCTCCACCCATCCCTCCATCTATCCATCCATCTCTTCCTGTCTGACTGACCGACTGACTGACCAACTGATCATGGTCAGGTGTCTGTGACAAAGAAGTCCCCTTTGGAACAATAACAGCCTGATAATCTCCTCTTATCTGCAGTTTAGTGGCTGCTAAACAGACAATCTACATGATGGGTGTCTTTACACACTTACACCAGTCTTGTGTCACCATCAACCTGCAAGGAAACACATAAAAAGTAGAAGAACGAATAGTAAAATAAGACGTTGTCCAGTAAATCTAATCCAAAGGTGTCCAAACATTGTCCACCAAGGGCTGCAAAACCGTGCAATGTCGGTCTAAGTCATTACGTATACCGTACAGTCAGTAATGACATTTACTGTACCTTACATTACATTACCTTAACACTGCATGGAGTCATGAAGTCAGCCATAGCATGTCCGACACAGCAGAGTGAGAAAAAGTTATCCTCACATTCCGTGTGGAAGTGGTAATTTTTGGCTTCTTAATTTTATAGGAAATAAATTTGAGTCTCACTAGCTAGCAGCCGCCTCTAGTCCCCGAATAAAGGAGTTGCGCAATGTGTTGAAAATAATTTATAATAGGAGTGTAAAGGTGATTATTGGCACTTCATTTCATGTATAGAGGGCACTAATAATGTTTAAAATCTTATTTAGGGGCTCATAAATGGTTTTTATATGATCTAACTACAAAAATATTCAATTTATTAACAGTGAATAGTGAATAGTGAACCAATTAAGTTAGCATGAAGGCCACATATCAGGAGATCAGGAAGACCTGGTTTTGGTTCTCCGCTTGGGCATCTCTATGTGGTGTTTACATGTATGCATGGGTTTTCTCCGGGTACCCACATTCCAAAAACGTGCTAGCTTAATTGGCGACTCCAAATTGTCCATAGGTACAAAATTCATTAATTTTCTACCGCTTTTTCCTCACGAGGGTCACAGGGGGGTGCTTGAGCCTATCCCAGCTGTCTTCGTGCAAGAGGCGGGGTACACCCTGGACTGGTCGCCAGCCAATCACAGGGCACATATAGACAAACAACCATTCACACTCACATTCATACCTATGGACAATTTGGAGTGGCCTAATTAACCTAGCATGTTTTTGGAATGTGGGAGGAAACCGGAGTACCCGGAGAAAACCCACGCATGCACGGGGAGAACATGCAAACTCCACACAGAGATGGCCGAGGGAGGAATTGAACCCTGGTCTGCACGCTAACCACTAGACCGCCGTGCCGCCCAGGTACAAAATTATTGTACAAAATTATAAGTAAAAATGTTCCCATCTGCCGTCACCCATACCTTGTCTCAGTGTGGGAGGTGCCTAAATCCGTGAGTCCTCCCGCATCACGCCCATCATCATCATCATCATCATCATATAATGTTTACCAGGTGTGCTCTAATTGATTGCTTCTCTTTATCTTTTTTTTAACCTCTTTAATTTTGTTATTAGTGCAGCAGAGGCACAAAGCTTTTCCTCTTTCTCCCATTTTGAGAAATTATACTCTTGTACTTGATCCAGCTAACAGGATTTTCTTAAATTACTTTATAAAAGACCATCTTTTAACTTTCTCGATGCGTTCATTAGCAGGTTTGCCTGAAGGCCCACTCACATCAATTTCTTGGGTTAAACTTACAAACTTAGGCAGCTCAGCTCCACGCTCACGGTGGTTTGTGGATGACTACGGGGGTTCTGGGGGTGGAATGGGAACAAATTATTAATTTAGGAGAGTATTAGAAAAATAAAGAGATTGAATTAAGAGTACTGGTCCTCTGTTATCCAGCATGGATGCCTCGGGGACTTACTGTGGTGGAGGACATTATGTAAATGCTCTCTCTCTTCTGCTCAGTGTTCCACCTTCCTTTCTTTCCTCCTCCCACCCTCCCTCCCTCTGTCACCCTTTCTCTCTCTCTCTCCCTCACAGTCAATCTCTGCTCTTCTATAATCTTTCTCTCGGTGTCTTTCTAATCTCCATCAGTCAGCAGAGACACTGAAGAGACGACGTCTCCTGTTTGCTGCGGCTCACTCTTCGCTCTGCTCCTCGTGCATGAAGTGTCTCTTCGCTAAATCTCCATGCAATAGCCAAATCAAAAGGTCAGGAAGAGGAAAATGAGACTCCCGCTGTTAATATGAACGGCCCAGCAATTGGTGTTGATACAGTATGTCAGCTTTGGAATGCTGGAACTACACAGATTAGAAGCATTTAGAAAAAAGCACAGATTTTGAAATGATTATTTTGCCTTTATACTTGTATGTCACAATCCCTAAATGGCAAATATCACATTTCAATCTTAAATTAAATTTCAGGTCTTTTCACCTTCTTAAAGTATTGCATGGTTGCAACAGTCGAGCTGTTGGGACCAAATGAGCGGCTAATATTGGTGAGCTTTTCACCTCTCTCTTTTTATGATGTTATTTTTTTATTTTGGATGTTAATAATAATAATAATAATAAAAATAATAAAAATTATAAAAATTATAAAAATTATAAAAATTATAAAAATTATAAAAATTATAAAAATTATAAAAATTATAAAAAATATAAAAAATTATAAAATTTATTAAAATTTATTAAAATTATTAAAATTATTAAAATTATTAAAATTATTAAAATTATTAAAATTATTAAAATTATTAAAATTATTAAAATTATTAAAATTATGATTATAATTAAAATACAGACATAACAGATTACATATTTATTTTTGATATGGGATTGAATAACTGTCATTCTAAATGACCAAATACATCGTTTTCTGTTGTTCTGTACTATATACAAGACTGCAACTACGTATATTTGGTCTTTACACAAGATTTCTGTCTAACTCAGTCAATGTAATTTGGTCAAAATCACAATATAATAATAATAATAATAATAATAATAATAATAATAATAATAATAATAATAATAATAATAATAATAATAATAATAATAATAATAATACATTTTATTTGTATTGCGCTTTTCAGAGTACTCAAACTCTATATAGCAATTACAATAAATAACAATATATCATAAACCTGCCGAATTGTCGTTAATGATATTGATTGTATGTACATATGAATTGTACAGGATGTGAGTAGTTTTTGTAGCATTTGCATTATGAATGAATGCAGCTTCACATGGGGAAATTATTGTTATTATTTTTGTAATGGGAACTATTTATTTTGTTGACACTAACCAAGGTTCTACGGTATTTCACTATGAATTATTATTTATGTGCAATTTTTTTATTTTGTATTATTCATTTTTGTTTCCCCCCCCAATTGAGGGCTTCAAAAAGATGGACATTTTTGCAGCTTTCCACCAAACTAAGTATAAAAAAAAATGATATTGTATTTTTGGCTTATGCTATACCCATTCACCAACTATGCTAACAATTAGTCAAGCAGGACTCACCACAGCTAAGCCAATAAGCTATCATAGGGTGCTTAATATTAATATTCAAGACAGGTTAAACGTGCTAATCTGACATCAAAAACATGGTCAATATTCATGCTTACTCAGTAAGGCTGCAGAAGGCAGATATTGCTTCAATTAAGGCCTGTGTGGAAACAGGAGAAGTTGTAATAAAAAGGGGTGAGAGCCGGATGATAACAGGGAAGATGGCCAAGGAGGGAGGAGAAAGAGGAGGAAACCAAAGCACGGTGTCAGTGACAAGGCCGCTAATCTTCCAGCAGGAGGGGGGGAGTGGAGGTCTCCTGCACCGACACTAGAGTCACAACAGACAGGTTTGATGTTAATAAATATTAGCTTTAGCTGGATGTTGGCGTGTATTCGCTTTGACACACTCATTGCATATTCACACACAGATGCTGCTGCTGCTGCCGCTCAGGAGAGGAGGAAGTAGGAGGAGAGTGGGGATGAATGAAAAGGCCCGAGATGGCAGAGTTGCTCTCTGAGGAGCAAGTAATTGGCCCCTTGACGGCAGAGGCGACACACACACACACACATACACACACACGCGTACACATATATATGCACCCCCCCTCCCTCATCTCCTGCACCTCTCCTCCCCAGATCTGATAAAGGTAAACGTGTAGCAAATTTGTCATTTGATGAGCGAGGATTTCCACAAACAGAGCTGACATGATGAGCCTGTGATCTGCCTGTATGAGAGTCAGCAGGGGCCCAGCCAGGCAGAGATCTCAATCCTCCCTCTGTGTCTCCCCCCGCCTCCCCCCCTACTCACATACTGTCACACTCACACTTGGCTGTGTTCACATGCAGTCTAAGTCGCAGTAATTGCCGCCTGCCAACCATATCTTTGCCTGTCCTCTGTCCTCGGACTCCCTCACTCGTCTGTCTCTCCTTCCTCAGAGACGTCCTCTCCTCTTGCTTTCGTCCTTTACCCGTGTCAAATAAAAGGGGGCCCTCACACTCCATTTCTGATTCTAACTTATCTCTGGGCTCCACACTCAATTATCCACACTAACCTATAGCTTGTAGCACTTATATGGAACCTGAGGTCACTTTTAAGTCGCACAAAACGTTTGAGTTAGAGCCATAGTCAATTATAGAGGTTAAAACTGCACTTGTTTTACTGACTCTGGCATTTTTTGCAATACTATGTGTATATTTTGGATATCTTGTATATATCTTGTATATATCTTGTTAAATTGTCTTTTTTACTCTACTTTTATATACTTTTTTTTCTTTTTAAACTTGACTACTGCACTGAAAGGAGAAGCTCTCCAATCTCGTTGTACATCTTTCCATTCCATTTTTGTGAGCATTTATTTTACCAGAATAAAGTCAAAAATATTAGCAGAATGAAGTCATAATATTACAAGAAAAAAGTGATCATCTAATGAGGGGAAAAAGTTAGTAAAGAAATGGAGGAAAAAACTAAAACTTTTTCGTACAAAGTAGTATAAAGTTTAAATATTAAAAAAATAATTCAGAGACAAAATCTAAAAAAATGAAGTACCAAATTTGAACAGACGTGTATTAGAGTTGGAGATGGTGTTGGCATCCATCCATCCTCACAAGGGTTATATGGGTATGCTGGAGCCTATCCCAGTCGTCTTCGGGCGAGAGGCGGGGTACACCCTGGACTGGTGGCCAGCCAATCACAGGGCACATATAGACAAACAACCATTCACACTCACATTCATACCTATGGACAATTTGGAGTCGCCAATTAACCTAGCATGTTTTTGGAATGTGGGAGGAAACCGGAATACCCGGAGAAAACCCACGCATGCACGAGGAGAACATGCAAATTCCACACAGAGATGGCCGAGGGTGGAATCGAACTCGGGTCTCCTAGCTGTGAGGCCTGCGTGCGAACCACTTGTTTACCGTGCAGCCATTTTGAATAACATTGGTTTATAAATAAGAAATTCTATCTTTGTAGAAATTCACTTATCACGGTCAGGTCTATAACTAATTAATAGTGATAAATGAGGGATTACTGTATATTTATTTATCCTCCTTCTTTCAAGTACCTTCATTCATTTGTAGTGTTACATTGTTCCATGTACAGAGAACGCATGCACAGCTAGGAGAACCCGGGTCTCCTAGCCTAACCACTCTTCCGCTGTGCAGGAATTTGGGGCCAATAAACACAAAATCTACAGTTATATGCAACGAGAAAGGACCCCGCTAAACAGAAGAGGTGGTTTGCTTACAACGTTTTGACATCTCTCCCCCAAAGATGATCTTATTCCAACAAGGTGTTGTTATGTTGCTATACAGGGCGGCTGTAATATCATGTGACCACTTTCAGGAAGACTGATGGTGATCAGGTATATAAAAAATAACTTTGGTCTGAGAAAGAATTGTTTACAATATATAACCACAACACAAAGTGGACTGAATGAATATGGAAGAAAACGTTACATTAAAAACAAACTATTTCTCCTGGCTGGCTCGCCAAATTTATGTAGCACGTACACTATTTAGATTGCATGCAACATTTTTAGAATCAAATTAACCTTATTAAATTGATAACAACCCTATTGTGAGTACCCACTAAAGACATAAATGAGGAGATGCTACACAAATATTTTGAACTCCAGAAGCTAAAGCTAAAGTGTCTTCGACAAACAAGAAGAGTCCAGTTTCCTCGATTGACCCTTTGCAGGTATGACTTTAAAGCTTCCTGCAGACATTTTTGTTTGAAGGGCTGATAGTCTGGTGCTGGATAAAAGAGATAAAACTGCAACCCATTCAGCTGCTAATGGTCACCACCGAAATAAAAAAAAGAGGGATTTCAGAGCACGGATCAGGCAATGAAGTTCAGTAGGACTAGTACATTCAGTCTCCTCTGTCATGACTGACCTCCATTACCACGATCATCCTCAGTACAGTAAGCCTTCTGCAGAGATTAGGAACTCACTCTTTCAAAGAAATCACGAGTCTCTCTTTTTGGCCTATAAAAAAAAACATATTTTTCCCTACTATGCTCCTAATTGCTCCAAGCAATCCTCTTCCGGGATGCCTACTTGCCTCCATCCATCTACGGTACCTCTTTTTCTGCCTCTGAGAGGAGTCACCGGGTTTGAGCCTTCTACTGTGAGGTAATGGTCCAGTCACTGGCCAGTCCCATGACTTTAATCCTGGAAGTCCATATACACTCTAAAAAGTAATTCAGATTATCTGTTGACACCACTTGACTTAATACATAAATGCAATGTAAAAAAATGTAATTAATTGATTTAGATACACTTTTGTAAGTTGCTAACTTTATTTTTTAAGTTATGTTCAAATCATAATGTTGGCTATTACATGAACTTAATTTAGAATGTCATATACACTCAAATTTTATTGTTGGTGAGCTTAAAACAAAATTCAAGTTGCCATGACTTAATAAAATCAGCTTGGTAACATAATACGCACACACATAAAGTTACTGCTACTTATATTATAATTACGTAGACAACAAATGAAACTAATTTGAATAAAATGATTAAGTCAGTTGACTTAACATAAACTTAAAAACTTGTCCCTTTTAATTATTACAATTATTCAGTAAGCATTACTTAAAATGAGCTTTGAGTGAAGAGGAAAAGCTAATTTGTGCAATGCAATATTGTTTGTTGGTTCAAAGCAATTTCAAATTAAGTTGTCATAACTAAGAAAGACTAATGGAAACTGTTGCGTTGATTTTTTTTGTCGAGGCTAAAACATTTCTTTTTTGAGTGTACAGTAAACCTCGGATATATTTAGATTCAATATAGATTCAATATTCAATATTCGATATAGATTCAATTGTTCCCACTGGTTTTGTCCGATATAAGCGATTATATGCGTATACCGGAAAATGTCAGTTTTACGCATATATCGGATTTATATCCGGTATATGCGTAAATCGGATCCGTTATAACAGGGAATGACTATGTTTCCAATGTACCTGGACGCGCAGGCAACGCTGCAAACGCTGCAAATGACGTCGTATAGCGGCCTGTCACGATTCGGTGAATCGGAGCGCCACGATGCGGCCATCCGATATATGCGAGGGAAATTTAATGGAAATGCATTGGAACGGGACTGGAGATTTTGTCCGAAATAGGCGAAATCCGTTATAAAAAATTCCGATATATGCAATGAATTTTTATTGGAAATGCATTACAGAAAAATCGGTTCTTTTTTATCTGTCCGTTGTGAGCGAATTTCCGATATATCCGAGTCCGATATATCCGAGGTTTACTGTACTAGGCTGCTGGTGGCTGCTGTCCTATTCCACTGTAGAACACATGAAGTCAATCTCCTATATATATAATGTTATCATTGATCAATCAATGGAAAAATAATTGACTCAAATTGTATAAACGCATCATCATCCGTCAAGATCCAAACCCTGCAGCCCCCTAAAAACCAGTCAAGTCTTTGCTCTCTTGTGTATATTGACACACATTAGGGCATCATTAATAGAAAAAGAGCATTGCTGCCAAGGAGAAGTCTTCTGCAGTGTGGGAGTGGAGGAGGGTGTAGGGGTGGGTGGGGGGTACGGAGAGCTGAACTTTGTTAATGGAGTGTTTCTCTGCACAAGTCACTTAGCTTTGAAAGCCAATCCCCGCCGGGTAAGGACTCTGAAGCGCAGGAATCAGACATGCACAATCAGTTCCACTCCTTAAATCTCCGCCAGAATCGTATCTATTGGAGCAGCCTTTCCTTCATTTATTTTCTCTATCAGTTAGTGGCTTGTGATCTGGCCAAGTCAACTACAGAAGGTTTCCCTCTGTTTCTGTGCTGTGCTGATTTATGCATAGACACATGCATACAGGATACACACATATACACATATACACACATACACACACACTGATCGGGGCCCTATCTCCCTCCCTGTGCCCTCGCCACATCCGTTTAGGCAGCGCCTCTGACTAATTTGCCCATCACGCTTGCTGTCGGGTCCTTTACGGTTGAAGATGTTTTGACGCGTCTCTCCCAGTTCGCTCTTCTCCACTGGCACCTTCTCCGCTATGATTAAGAATACTCTGATAATAAGCAAATGCCAAGAGTGCTTGGCTGCGTGGCTGAGGGATACGGAGTGCCACAGTGTGAGAGTGAGCTTCTCTGCATCAGTGGGGGGAAAAAAAAAGAAATGTTTAGAGCGTGCACAGCACTTCCACTCAAAGGAAATGTAATCCAGAGTGTAGAGGGAGAGGGTTCAAGAGGACACATGGTTTTTGTTCGATATAAAAGAGCTGCACATTCAATATGGTGTGTATTTATTTATACACTAACCTAGATTGAGGATATCATCAAATTTGGTGATTGTGTACTTACGGGACAGGAGTGGAACGGTATCAAATGTTCCTAGTAATTGTTTGACTTGAATTTTGTAGTTCAGTTTGATTGGTCTCGCTATCGTAATTTTTGGAAGCTTTTCTGCTTTTCAACTCCTGAATTCCAACAAGGTATTGATATACCGTTCTCAACCAATCAACAATCATCAGTTGCCATACTATTATGATTTGCTCAGGTCCAAAGACCTGTACCTGTACCAAATTCTAGGACCTGACCACCCAACTGTACTGCTTGGTGTTAACGGTGATTTGATCTGTTTTCAGTACATAGTGCTTGGCCATCTTAATTGTTGACAATATAGGATCCATTTTGTGGAATCAAACTATGGAATGGATTGAGTAAGGATCTCAAACAATGCACAACGATGAGCTAATTCAAGAAACAATACAAGCAGTTGATGTTTGCTAAATACAAGGATGAAGAGTCTTGAACCAGTCATGATGTGCTATATATATATATATATATATATATATCACTATATTGACACTTACTATGGTACCCATTATGTCATTGGATGGTCATATCACCTTATACTTCGGTATGGGACAAAAAAATTAAAAAAATTAAAAAAGTAAAAAAAATAAAAAAAAATTAAAAATTTTAAAAATTTTAAAAATTAAAAAAATTTAAAAAAAAACCCTTAAACCATATTAGGAAAAGCAGGAAGTGAACAAACAGTTACTGATTGTAAAAGTACCAGATGGAGGGGTAGGATTTAATAAGCTTTGCTTCTTCCTACTCCTTTTGGACATGTGGAACTGTGAACTGATTATGTGATGCATTCAATTGTAATCTGATGCATGTTCAAATGAAATGCAACCATTACCATTACCATTTATGTTTGTTTTGTTTTGGGGTTTACTATGGTATGCTATATTTGACCACTATGTACAGTAAATGCAGAGGTGTGGTTAGGTCATAGGTCATGCAAATATTTTTACATTAATTTTATACCCCGGACATAATTTCCTAAGAAGTTTGGAGCCCGTCGTGTCCTGGATTGGCTTCACCCATAAGCAACTAAAATGGTTGGACTGGATTGTCGCTACAGACAATACCATCCATACAACCCAACCAGAGGCGTAGTGTCTGTTTTAGCATTCTGTTATGATGGCAAGTCTTTCCATTTTCCTCTTCCCACAATCCCTGTGGAAAAAGAAGGCATGTCGATGACAGAAAGAATGTGCCAGACCACCGCACAGGCCTGAAGCTCCCCTCCAAGCCTGGACCTCCACCCAGCGACTGGACTCACCAAGTCATTAGTCGGGGATTAAAATATTTGCTGGGCAAATATAAGCCTTAGTTGTCTGACCTGACATCACATGGGCTTAACCGTCTTTCACTTTCTTTGACAAACCATGGAGATACCCACAGACCACACCCATGAAGCCCATGAATCATTTATAAGCTTTTCACTGACAAATAGTTATCGGCGGCCACAGCTCATTGGGACGGTTTGTCTTCAAAGAGCCCTTCAAAGAATGACATTGACTGCGCTTGTTGAGCGCTGCTGCTGCTGAAATGCTGAGGGTGCAAGTAAACGCTTGATGGATCATGTGACCATTTAAACTGGGGTAATATGTGCAGAGGATTAAAGTGGCTCCTCGGATTCGCACTTTGTGCAATGGTGGAAGAGACAACAAAATAGTCCAGTAGTGAAATTAGAGCAGAACTCTTGTTGGGGGGGGCTCATGTGTACTTAACTGTAGATCACAGGAAACATCTTTTTTTAACTTTCCACAAATACTGATGAATGCAGGGGGGGTAGAAAAGACTGCCAAATACATTTTTATTACCCCTCAGGGTCAAACAACAGGGGACTTAGATCACTCAGCAAATTACGAGTGGGCCTTGTGGAACAGCAGCCTCCAGCAGCCTCCACCTTCTAACAGAACAATGAAACCTGTGCTACCTCATGCTTGTTATTCTTTATTGCCAACCGGGGACACTATCAGGGGCCTCGTTTTGCAGTGTTGTGATGGTTTAATTACATTTTGTTGAATTAATTAAGGGGGAAAACTTCTGAAGTGAACAAAAGTGAGGCTGGCTGGCGGGAGGTAGTGGTCAAGAATGGGCACGGGGCATGTGGGTGGAGGGGAGGGGAGGGGGGGGGGCAGTCTCAGAGGATTTAATTTAGAGTAGGTCACCTAGTGCAGTGTGGGCCCCAAGTCATCCACTTGGAGGCTTGTGGCTATCCATCACTGTCATCAATACTGAAGTCACTTTATGGGCTTACCCACCTGTATA